>NC_042998.1:140070083-140210083 GCF_006345805.1 Octopus sinensis | reverse complement strand
AAGCAAAATTCTCTGAGATTTCCCAATCCAAACAGATCAGGTGCTAGAGCATAACAGACCGGATCTACTGGTGGTGGACAAGATGCACCACATACGCTACATAGTTGATGTCGCATGTCCTTTTGACCCACGAATAGTCAAGAAATAAGGTGAAAAGATAGATAGATAGATAGATAGATAGATAGATAGATAGATAGATAGATAGATAGATAGATAGATAGATAGATAGATAGATAGATAGATAGATTGATTGATAGATACAACCCTTTTAAGTACAAAATAGCCCGGCTATGGAAAATGAGGAAGGGGAAGATAAAGGCAGTTATTGTTGGGTCCTTAGGAACACTATCAGAAGTCATCAAGAAGAATATAACGGAAATTGGAATACTCAGTAGAATTGTCACAAAAGGTTTGCTTCCTTGGCACAGCCAGAATAATCAGGAAAGTATTAGATAGCTGAAAAGAATGGATAGCATGGTACCGTAGGCTGCAGGTAGCGAACCCGCTACGCATGTACGATTCCAGGAGCTCCGATATTAAAACGATACCTTTTGTTATAGGTGTCCTAGAAATGATAGCAAAAGGAGCTGTTTCCTACCTAGCTCAGATACCAGGAAACCCCAAAATGGCAGAAATTCAAAAGATAGTGCTCATGGGAACTGGCCATATCCTACGTAAAATACTGTCTATGTAATCTCAAATTTTAAAATAAAAATATTTTTCTTGTTTTCTTAAACGTTCCCTAGAACAATACTATATGCAAAACCAAATATATAACACCTTAGGCATAATACCAACTTGAACTTCTAACTTGTTGTCTCTTGAGGTCTCTAGGTGAGACTTAGAGTCAACTTGTACAAATACAAAGCAAAAGTCAAACATATAATAATAATAATAATAATAATAATAATAATAATAATAATAATAATAATAATAATAATAATAATAATATAATAATAATAATAAAAGAAAGTATTATTTGACAGGCAAGAACTCTAGTGTTGAAGACAGTCAGCCAGCCAACCACCAAGCCAGCCAACGAGACAGACAGACACTACTGTGATGGTGATAATGATAAAAAAACAAAAATAACAATAATAAGATACTGCTGTGACTACACATAAAACAATATCATTGATGATGATGGTGGTGATGGTGATGGTGATGATGATAATGATGATGGTAATGGTGGTGATAATGATGATAGTGATGGTAATGGTAATGATAATAACAACAATAAGCCGACTACGGCTGCTATAATGGTACGATTATAATTGTAACGGCAATGATGGCCGTCTCCCCACGAGCCAATCAAAGCTAAAAAATGATAACATTATCGTAGCACCAAAATGTTTTTGGAAACTAAAAGGAAAACTAAATCAGTATACCAAATCGCTTTTCCTATGGTTAATCTGGAAGCGCGTCCCCCAGGGAAAGCCAGCCTGGGATCGAAAAGTCATCAACTGGCACAAACTCTTCTCCGAATACGGACATGGATGGTCACTTGAACGGGAAATCCCCCAACTCGAGCCCTCCAAGTTCACCACCACAACCACCACAGAAAGAAAAATGTAAGCGGAACAAATGGACCCGAGAAGAGTATAAAGAAGTAATATACGCTTATTACTATGCATTAGGTAGGCCATCTCAAGAGAGACACACCGCAAACTCTTACAGTATATGGAGAACACGGAATCAAGACAGTAGGCCCTATTTGGACGAGAACAAATTAGCAAATGTGAGGAGGGATATCTTTAGAAATAACAGACTCACAGACAGTGAAATAAGCGCGATCAAGCACGCAACGGAAAATGACATAAATATAAGACACAAAGGAAATGAAGAATCAGATGAACAGTATAGCCCGCCACGAGGCTTAATTGAAAGACTGCCATCTGACCAAAGTACGCAAAGGCCTGAAGATACAAGAAATTCTATTGTACCAGTTAAAGATAGCCAGGAAAACGAAAAAACAACAGTAACTGAAGATCTCGCATTTGCTGAAGAACACAGAGAGTCTATGGCAGAAATGAGGCAGAAAATCCTGAATACGCTTGAAGTTGTAAGACATACAAGTATGAATGATAGAGAACCGCTTCATAAACTCTCAAATACAAACCAAAATAAAAAACAAATCCAAATTGGCAACTATGTAACAAATGAAATAATACGAGAATTAAAACCTGATTTTACTGAGTTAAATGAAATTATTTACGCTTCTGCTAGGGCAATTGAAACCAGCTGTATGCCCCCGAAGAAACAAAGAAAACAAAACCTGGGAAGAAATCAAACCTGGAGAAGTAAAATTGAAAAAGAGATTGAATTTATGAGAGGGGAAATATCAATATTAAATGAACTAATATGTGGAAATGATGTAAGATCCAGAACAGGAAGAAAGATGAAGAGAAAATTTGGATCCTCACCAAGAGAAGAACTGATATCAATAAAAGAAACGCTGAAACAAAAAGTCCAAGCAAAAGCCCAAAGAATACGAAGATTTGAGAAGAGAAACAAGTTTTACAAGCAAAATAAGCTGTTCACATCCAATGCCAAAAAATTCTACAGAGAAATAGGGAAGGAGAAAGTAACCGTTAAAGACCCCCCTCCCATGGAAGAAGTTCAAAACTTTTGGAAAAGGATTTGGAGTGACAAGAAGACGTACAACATAAATGCAGACTGGATTATACAAACTGAAGGATCCTACCAAAATTTACAACAACAAGCATGGGAAGACATCACAATAGCAGACCTAAGAGAGGCACTCACGAAGGCCCATAATTGGAAATCCCCCGGTAAAGATAGGGTGCCGAATTTCTGGCTCGCATCGCTCCCGTGCGCACACGGTAAGCTAGTTCAGCTGCTCAATGGAATTATGAGAGACCCAAAGAAAACACCTGAATGGTTAGCAAGTGGCATTACTTACCTACTCCCAAAGAATAACGAAACCAACCTTCCAAAAAACTATCGGCCTATAACCTGTCTATCCACCACGTATAAAATCCTAACATCTATCCTGGCGGAGAAAACATATGCATTCATGGAGAAGAACGATATTTTCCCCATTGAACAAAAAGGGTGCCGCCGAGGCTCTTACGGATGCAAAGATCAACTGCTAATCAATCGTATGATCCTTGAGAACTGTCACAACAAGCGCAGAAATCTCAGCACCGCATGGATTGACTATAAAAAGGCCTTCGACAGTATAGCGCATCCATGGATCTTGAGATCGCTGGACATCTTCAAAATTTCCCCTGTGATTTCAAACTTCCTGAAGCACAATATGTCGTTGTGGAATACGAATCTCCAATTATACCACTCTAATGGAGTACTTGCCTCAGAAAATATAAACATCAACTGTGGAATTTTTCAAGGTGACTCACTTTCACCTTTAATATTCTGCATAGCCCTAATACCTCTTACAAGTGAATTAAACAGAACAGGGTATGGGTATAAAATTGCCAATAAAAAAATAAGCCATCTATTTTATATGGATGACTTAAAACTTTATGGTAAAGACAATAATGAACTTGAAGGCCTATTGCGCACCGTGAAAGCATTCAGCGATGACATCGGGATGGAGTTTGGACTTGAGAAGTGTGCCAAGGCCACTTTCCAGAAAGGGAAAGTGAAGACCACAAATTCAGTCGTGTTAGATGTTGACACAGTCATAAGAGAGCTTGAGCAAGAACAAACATACAAATATTTAGGGATAAATGAAGGCTCTGGTATTCAGCATGCAAGCATGAAAGAGAAAATCAGGAAGGAATGTTATAGGAGAGTTCGTGCAGTCCTGAAATCTGAACTAAATGCACATAACAAGGTGTTAGCTATAAATTCCTTAGCAGTTCCAGTTGTTACTTATAGCTACAATGTGTTGAACTGGAATATGAGTGTAGTAAAGAATATAGATAGAAAAATACGCAAGCTGCTGAGTTGTAATAGGATGCACCACCCAAAGGCAGACGTAGATCGCCTTTACCTTCCCAGAGCCCAAGGAGGTCGAGGCCTGATCCAATTTGAACTAGCTTACAAAACAACCACAATTGGACTGGCCAAATATCTCGAAATATCGAATGACTGGATGCTAAAGCTCGTGGAAAATCACGAGAGACGAAAGAAGCTTCATTCTATCATCAAGGAAAGCAAAAAATTTGCTATTGATCTCGTGCAGGATACCCAAACTGAACAACCCGAGGGAAGTACGGCAACTATTGTTGCAAAGAAGGTGAAAATGATGGCAATGAAAAAAGCGCACGAGCAATTGGCTGATAGGTGGGAGGAGAAACCTCTGCACGGCAAATATGTGACCCGCAGCAAACAAGCTGATGTTGACCAGAAGCAAACCCATCAGTGGCTGCGGAGCTCAGGGCTAAAAGCAGAGAGCGAAGGTTTCATCCTGGCTGCTCAAGACCAAAGCCTATTAACCCGGAACTACCAGGCCAATGTGATGAAAAATGGAGCAGACCCAAAATACCGATTCTGCAACGACATGATTGAAACAGTGGACCACCTAATCTCTGGATGTAAAATCTTAGCACCAGTGGAGTATAAATTAAGACATGACAGAGTTGGCCAATATCTCCACTGGCTAATAAGTCGGCATTACAATATCAAAACTGCCGACAAGTGGTATAATCACCACCCTGAGGCTGTAACTGAAGGAGAAAATGTAACCATTCTGTGGGACTTTCCAGTACATACAGACCGAACCATCAAGGCCAATAAACCAGATATTGTTGTGAAAGACCAAAACAATAAAGTTTGCTTATTGATCGACATGAGCATCCCCTGTGATCATAATATCTCAGCGAAAGAGTTTGACAAGCTCAGAAAATATAAAGACCTACTCATTGAAATTGAGAAAATGTGGCATCTCAAGGCGGTTACAATACCAGTGATCGTAGGAGCACTAGGAATGATCAAGAAGGGAACCGAAAATTATATGAGAATAATCCCTGGCTTACCATCCCTGCAAGAAGTGCAAAAGATTGTCTTAACTGGTACATCACACGTATTGAGAAGAGCATTGTCGATGTGAGAACTGTTGCTGCTCATGTATTTTAATTTAACTTTAAAAAAAAAATAAAGAAAAAAAATGAACGAACTACTGAGTTTGGTTTAATGGCCTACCAATATACACTATGAGTTTCTTTGCCGTAGGAGTCGGGAAGACACTCTGCAAGAAATGGAAGAAAATTTGAAAGAAGAAAAAAAAATTAATAATAATAATAATAATAATAATAATAATAATAATATAATAATAATAATAATAATAATAATAATGATAATAATAATAATAATAATAATAGCCCTGATGCAGTACCAGGCAGTGGCTCTCATGGCTTCTGATCTTAACTGATTCGAAGTGTTATCATGTACATTGTTTTGTCTTGGTATAAAAGATGGGCTACAGCAAATATTCTGCTCAATACCACAGATTTGCTTGTCAGTTGTTTGACCTTAACCAGTTGAGCATGCCCCTTAGTGGCTGACGATAAGTGCATCTCTGATCACGAGCAGAAGTAGTGGGGGAGCATCATAGCCATGTGTTGAGAAGGATTCTTTGGGGTTTGAATAATTCACCTCAGGAAACATAGGTGTTTCGTTCAACGTCCTTAAACAACCCTTATTCAGGGACCTTTTGAGCGGGATGGGCTACTCGATCTGAAGAAAATTCTAACTGGGCTCCACCTGCAAGGTCATGTGCTGTTTATCTTGATATGAGATCACCATGTCACGCACATATGGTTGTGATGCATGTGCCTGGTGTATCCTTATCAGACGGGTAGTCATGATGGGTATACTGGGCTTCGTATATTTTACCCCAGTGTCACTTTGATGGCATGCTCTGCTCGCTCACTCAATAATAATAATAATCATAATAATAATAATAATAATAATAATGACGATGATGACGATGATGATGATGATGATGATGATGATGATGATGATGATGATGATGATGACGACGACGATGATGATGATGATCCTTTCTACAAGAGGCACAAGGCCTGAAATTTGGGGAGAGGGACAGTCGATTAAATTGACCCCAGTACTCAACTGGTACTTAATTTAATGATGATAATAATGTAATAGACAATACAAAGAGCGTGATGCGATTGCAGTAGATATTTTATTGGTTTGAACAATATTTCGACAGCTTGCTTGTCTTTGTCAAGTTCAAAATGAAAAGTGATACATAGAAATTCAAAATTATAGAAATTCAAATTCAAAAGTTTGAACGAGATCCTGCGTTCCCACTTTGACGGAATGACATCATCAGTTTTCAATTTTCAATTTTACAACTGGCAAAATGAAAAAGAAAGAAAGAAAAAGAGAAAAAAGAAATGAGAAAAAAAATATTTAATCAAACAGTTTTGTGTGAGTATGATGAAATTCCCCTGTCATTTTGTTCATTCCTTCAGGGTGTGATGTTAATAATTCACAAATATATTTCTCCTCGTGCATTTTGATGACTGAAAGTATAGCAAATTCGGAATATTTTCCAAGAATATGCACTTTCAAGTCTTTTACAAAACTGCAGCCGTTTGATGTAAAATGTTCGGCAAGTTCTGTCGAACTACTGTTATTGTACCTGACGTCATATCTGTGCCCATTGAATCTTTTGTTTAATTATCCTGTTGTACAACCAACATAACTCAAATTGTGTTTGGTGCATTCTGCTGCGTACACCAAATGGGAATCTCTACACGTCCCATTTTCCGTATAGTGTTATGATTCCTGATGGAATTGAGTTGACTCATGTTGCACAACGAGTAGGGCTTACCCCTCTTGCGGCTGTTTTTCAAGGTATAAACTCCAAGCAGTCAGAAATAGAGTTTAATAGTTCTCTTATATTTTTATTTCATCTAAAGGCTACAATAGGCGTCTGAGGGAATATTTGTTTGAAACGAGCATATTATTCCGCAATATGCTGGTATATATGTTTTCAGTAATCAGAACAAATCCGTTTTATTCCCCAAAATTGGGATTTCGGATTTGACCGAATTATATGATGTGAATGATTGGAGCGGCGGTGGAGGTAAAAATGGGATGAGGTAGGCTTGAAAAATAACCCTGTCACTATTCTGCTCCCAGAAAACCTAACTTTAGTGTTCCAAAATTCAACTCTAGATTTTGAAAGATTAGACGTAAAGGTAATTTTTCATATGAAGTTTAGTCACTTAAACCTTCTTCACAAGCTGAAATATACTCACTTTTGAAAATAATTACAATAGTTCCGCCATATTAATAACAATAGAATCATTATTAGCTAGACGATGGAATGCGTAACGCTGGGAATTTATGAGGTTATTCTTGGACTCTTTCCACTTGTTTTAAGGCTGTCCCTAATGCCTGTCTGACAAAATTCAAGAAATTCCAATAGTACTTGTGAACATCCATTCCGAACTTTATCTGGATACCAACTGGGATTCTTCTCAATCCAATTATGCCAGATTCGATCATCATTATTTCTATTTTCAGTTACCATAGAGTTTCTTGACTTCTCGTTATCATTTTTTCGAAAAAATATTCTTTCAGCTTATGACGGCGGTCAAACTGAAAAAGTCCTTGAGCTACTTTATTTTTCTCGAAATTCTTAGTGTTTAGGCAGAAACTCAGTCCACCGGAAGACAGAGATATCTTCCGGTGAAAGTTTTAGTTTAGATAAATTTATGACCGACTTATTCTCTAGTATGATGAATTTTCTTGGGCAAATGTTTTTCAAAGTCTTACTTTCATTAGATTCCTGACTACCTTTTGGGTTTTGCTCAAATTCTTTACATAAAACATGGAACCTATTAAGTGATAAAAATTGTTTTGAATGTTCATGTGAGAAGTCATAACTTTTAGTCATCTTTCTAGGAGTAATTCATTTCTGGGTAGGTGATAGAAAGTGAGTGACTTCTGTGATTTTGTTGGCATTTGAAAAACCTTTACTTTCGGGAAAGGCACAAATTTATAGTTTTCGAGACAAAATCTTAAATCTGCTCGCATGTTTGATTGATCGAATAAAAACTTCTCTGGAGAGTTTCCAATGACCAGTTCAATTACGTACGACAAAGCAAAAATACCACAATCATATGCGCCAATTTGGGAACTAGTAATATGAACTTGTTGAACTGTAAGAATTATGCTTGTTTGTGATGAATACATCATTGTTATTTGTGCCATTATTTCCTGCGGTACTGGTAAGTTCAAACTGTCATAAACATAGATAACTCCGAAAAAATTGGTCGACAAAACAAAATTGCTATTCCTGGTGTGATGAAAGAATAATCTCACAAAATGCATGAGGAGAAATATGTTTGTGAGTTATTAACATCACGCCCTGAAGGAATGAAAAAAAATGACAGGGGAATTTCATCATATTTACACAAAACTGCTTGATTAAATATTCTGCTTTTTCCTTTTCTTTTTACCAGTTGTAAAATTGAAAATTGAAAATTGAAAACTGATGATGTCATTTCATCAAGATGGGAACGCAGGATCACGTTGAAACTTTTGAATTTGAATTTCTATAATTTTATGTATCACTTTTCATTTTGAACTCGACAAAAACAGGCAAGCTGTCGAAATATCGTTCAAACCAATAAAATATATATGGCAATCGCATCACGCTCTTCCTATAGTCTATTTACCTTTGTGAGGAGTTACCGCCAGCCTTTTAAAATTATCAGGCAGTGACTCTCATGGCTTCTGATCTTAACTGATAGGAAGTGTTATCATATACATTGTTTTGTCTTGGTATAAAAGATGGGTTACAGCAAATATTCTGCTCAGTATGATGCAGTACCAGGCAGTGGCTCTCATGGGTTCTGATCTTAACTGATTGGAAGTGTTATCATGTACATTGTTTTGTCTTGGTATAAAAGATAGGCTACAGCAAATATTCTGCTCAATACCACAGATATGCTTGACCTTAACTATTTGAGCACGTCCCTTAGTGGCTGACGATATATGCGCCTCTGATCACGAGCAGAAGTAGTGGGGGAGCATCATTGCCATGTGTCGGGAGGAATTCTTTGGGGTTTGGATAATTCAACTTTGGAAACATGGATCTTTTGTTCAACATCCTTAAACAACCCTTATTCAGGGACCTTTTGAGCGGGATGGGCTTACTCGACCTGAAGAAAAGTTTAACTGGGCCCCCACCTTCAAGGTGTTTATCTTGATATAAGATCACTATGTCGCACACATAAGGTTGTGATGCATGTACGTGGTGTACCCTTATCAGTGTCACTCTGATGGCATGCACTGCTCTCTCACTCAGTTATAATAATAATAATAATAATAATAATAAGAAGAAGAAGAAGAAGAAGAAGAAGAAGAAGAAGAAGAAGAAGAAGAAGAAGAAGAAATGTACTGGTATGTATAGTGATAGTGATAGTTATAGCATTAACAACTTGATTAGTAGTAATAACGATAATAAGTGTAATTATTTTGGAACACATGGGTGACAGATTGATGTTTATACTAACAGCAGTACGAGTTATGTCAATGTAAGTGTTCTTGGAGTGGTTAACGCACATATCAGTTCTACTGATTGTCGCTGTGTACTGAATAATTGTAGCCCACAATTTTCCCATCAAAACGTTAACTAGATTATGTCATTGTAAGAAGAAATTTGAATGCCTGCTAGAAATAAATGCCCGGCCAAAAACATTGTATATAAATGTAATGTTAAAACTAATCTACATACTTTCACTTACATAGGTTCCACTTCTAATTTTAAATCAAGATAACAATCGTTCTCCATGCATTTAGAAAGAGAAATGAAGTGAAAACAACATCGCTCTCTGCGAAGGTCTGAGTTATAAAAGACACAAAGATTGATTTTCATCTAATGTGGGACATCGCTAGACACATTAAGCTGTTTGTTAGCGATAAATATGGTTGCAATCTCTACTGTTTGAATTGTTGGAAATAAGATGCACGAGTGAAGTTTCTAATAGCTCAGATGAACTAAGGATCAAATGCCCGCATTCTATTCGAAGAACTTTCTTAAACTTTAAATCGATTCAATAACGTCTCCCTCGAGTGCTAGATATGTATCTATAATCCTACAATATAGAACCTAATTACTAAGAAGATTCATGGATTATATTTAGGTATTCTAACATTTATGGTCTTTACAATTCTTTATAATTTTTATAACTTCTTTTAACATTTTCTTACTATTCCCTATAATTTTAAATTATTATAGTAATGATCTAATATATATATATACTTAACCTATCTGATTTTAATTGATTTGATGTGTTTTCAATAACAATGTGACCATATTGGTTAAAAGAAACGTTGGTATTCTCGGTTTTCGTTTTTTTTTGGGGGGGGGGGGTGATGGATGGAATAGCAATTCTGTTTTTCCTTCTCTATTAATTCTAGCCTTTTGACTTGTAAGTTCGTGACGTCTATATAACTGATCTCTCTAAATTTTTATATTTAACTAGCATAAATCTATATCCTTTAGGCTGATAGTGATTATTGCCTAAACTACTTTCATTAGTTTAGTGTGCACATTTATCTGTTTGTTTATGCCAACACCATGCAGTGCTGTCCACTTTCTCTATTAGATTAATCCTATACTGTTTTTACTTACGTATTCATAGGTTATGATTTCTGGAACTGTGATTAGAGCTATCTTTATATATTAATTATTTTCATTTCCTTTTTCTTTACTCTCCTTCTTTTTCCTCTTCTTTCGCTTCCAAAATGTAGCAGAGACCTTCACTATTCTCTGAAGCCAACTTTCTATTAGATCTACAATAATTAATCGAAGCACTTTAATAAATCGGTATTAAGTTAATGAATAAATAATGTTTAAATTAATTAACCATATCACTCCTTTGATGTTTTAAACAATATAACACAGCAAATGGTATTATTATATTTTTTTTGTTTGTCTTTTGGCAACAATGTCGGCAACTGTCTTAATATTTTGATAGGGTCAAATGTCCTGCTCGGTGCCAGCTATATGCTACTGTATAAGTCTGTTTTCTCAGTATCAGCTTTTATGATCGATGTCGCAAAGTGTAATGACATCTTTTGAATAGATCTATCGTTTAACTATTCAATAGTTTACAACCTCTTTCTACTGTCCACCCTCGTGATTGCTTGATTGTAATCCCACCCAGTTTACATTTCTTGAATGTTGATAATTCGAAGTCAAATTTTCACTTATTGATGACGTGTTGTATCATCAGCATGTCACTGCTCGCTTGTTTATTTGATGAGCCTGATGAGTAAGAGTTGCGTAACATATTACGTAATCTTATAAATGTTGTGCATACTACATACCTCACAGTACCATGCTTATGTCACAATAGATATTCTGAAATAAAACAGGTGTATCAGTACTAGATAATACATTCGTGAGTTTTTATTGTTTTTACGCCACACTTAAAATTCCATTCATCTTTGGATACTATTGAAGTTACGGATTACCAAACAATGGTGTACTTCCCTTCATCAATGAATTGCGTGCTATGGTAATGGCTTGCTTAATTGTCTGATTTAAGCCATTCTCTTTTGCTATTAATTGTGGCGTGCTTCACTTTGATGTGCCTAGATTCTTCAAGGATCCCCTTTAATCAAATATATATATACATATATACGCGCGCACACACACACATATATATACACACACATTATATACATACATACATATATATATATATGTATATAGTGTGTGCGTTCGCGTGCGTGTGTGTATCTTTGAATTTGCACCTCCACAGCTTAACAACGTTGTTAGTTTATTTACGTTCCCATAAATTAGCATCTCAGTAGAAGATGTTAATTTATGTCCTTACAAGGCGGTGCTCCAGCATGATCGCAGTGCAATGCCTGAAGGATGTAAAAGAGTAAAAGTGTATTGCATACCTTAATTTGTTAGGCGGCCAAAGGCGGGAAGCAGACAGAATCATTAGCATGCTGGGCAAAATGCTTAGCGATATTTCGTCCGCCTGGGTTCAAATTCCGCCGAGATCGACTTTACCTTTTATCCTTTCGAGGTCGATAAAATAACTAGCAGTTGAATACTAGGGATCGATGTTATCGACTTCCCCCTCCCCCGAAATTGCTGACTTTGTGCCAAAATTTGAAATCAATTCATTAGGCGGTCAATTGGTAGAGTCCTTAGAGCGTAGGATAGATTGCTTTGTGGTGAGTCATTCATTCTCTTTATGTTCTGAGTTCCAATCCCGCCGAAGCCGACTTTGCTTTTCATCCTCTCAGAGTCGATAAATATGGTTCTTCTCTAACCCTTTACTTCCTCTCTGTTTCTTTCTCCCCTGTTTGGGGGATCAAATGGGCTCTACCTTGTCTAAAATGCCCAAGACAAACTGTATTTCATTTAGACATATCGACAACATTCCTATCGAGGAGTTAATGCTCTGTGGCATGACATGGCGTTGGAAATAATACTTGTGTAAAAAGGAAAAAATATGAAAAGCCCTTTTCACGATGTCCAATGATTAAACTGGATTTTCTAAGACCTTAGTGCAATCAGCTGTCACTCGCGGGCGAGAATGGCTTGGTAACATGTACCATGATTTTTCTAATTGATTTAGGTGTCTGTGTGGTCGCGAACAAATCAAGGCATTCTCACGGTTCTCTCGCTAATGACCTAACGGAACATTCAGGATGTAGCAGCTGGAGGGAGAGAAAGCTGCACCAGCAGCCTGCTGATATTCACTTTCAGTTGAGTAGAGAGGAGCAATGTAAAATTAAGGGATTTGGTCAAAATCACAATGCATCATCCAGTCTGGGAACTGAACCCGCGACCTTATGATCATAAACCGAACACCCTAACTACTAGGCCACACACCTTCACAAAGCGTTTAATAATATATTTAAAATCCATGGTGAATCTAAATATTCCTTTGCGACACACTGTTTAATGACGACCATCCTATGCTAACGATGAGTATTTTTGTTTTTCGTCTTTATCTTCAGGAATGAAGGCTACACCGGATTGTTAGTGCAATGCTATAAACTGAGAATGAATTGAACTAGCGACCTGCTGAATTGAAATACTTAGTTATGGACTTGCAGATTGCTTGGGCATTGTTACAAACTTCACGAAAGTACTGGTGAAAGTAGACACCTGGACGACATCCAGTTTGACGCATATAAGGATCTTCAAAGCTTACTGTTGTTAATATACGGAGTTGGTGGGAGTGCATTCGATGTAATTAAGCTTCGGAAACGGTTATGAGAGTGCTCTTAGAGATGAAGGAACTGTTGCAGCGTACAGAAAGCATTTAAATCCCTGGGGTATGTATTACAATTTTTTTCAAAGTGAAGAGGCGGGGAATAGGGAAGGCAGAAGCAGTTAGAGGAGAGCTTCTGACATTGGGTGGTACCACTTCCTCCCCTTCGGGTGGTGGAAAATTTTATATGGGCACTCGGTAAATTTTGGTATTTTCATCCGCACGATATTCACCAAGAAAAAAAAAAACACTCGGATTTTTTGCGTGGAATCAAGTACCCTGACCTCCTAATGTGAAAAACCCCTTTTGTTCGGAAAAAGAAGGGTGGGTGGGAAAACGGGCCCCACTCCCACTCCCATCTCGGAATCATTGCAAATTTTTTTCTCCTTTCGTTGAATGAATTATAGTGACCTAATATGCTACAAAACAGGAGAACAGGACAGTGATTAGATGCAGGAGAGTCACTTTAACACTACCCAAACCCACCGTTGCACTCTAAAAGGTTAGTGGTCACTGTATGGTGGTCTGCGAAGGGAGTTATTCATCATTCATTTTTGCAACAAGGGAAAACGGTAACAGCAACATCGTATTGCCAGGAAATTGATTGTATGCATGAGAATTTGAAAAAGAAGCAACCCAGACTAGTGAATCGAGATGACTCAATTTTGCTCCACGACAATGCACGTCCTCACACTCATCAAGCTACGGTCCAAAAGTTGTAAAGCCTAAATTATGAGATTTTGCAACACCTTCCCTATTCCCCTGATATCTCTCCTACTGATCATCACTTATTTACTTATTTAAACATTTTGAGCTTTTCATAAGCAATAAAATATTCTTAAATAGCGAATATTGCAATGTTATTTTATTTACTTAGCTTTACATGTTTGCACTTTTATCACCTTAAAAGTATTCTCCATTTGAAGTAATGCATCGGTACAGACTCGTTTTCCACTGTTCGAAGCAGTGCTAGAATTCTTGCGAAGTGATGCCATTTAACGCTTCTGGCGTTTTTTTTTCTTCATATCTTCTACATATTCAAATTCCCTATCACCACCAGTCATGACCTCCGAAAATGGTCCGGATCAACTTCCAACTGTTCTTTCAGTTCATGACACGTATTCAGTCATCACTGCTTTTGATCTCCTTGAGCAAGTGAGGAACAAATTTTGCAGTAATTCTTTTCATTCACAATTCCTCACTCAAAATTCATTGGCAGGAGCTCCGGGACACTCCAGTCATACCAACAAGTTCGTAAATTGTTCGGTGATGCTCCTCCACGATCAGTTCATGAATTTTCATGTTTTCATTCGTTCGGGAGGTCGACAGCCGCCCTAAACGAGGTTGGTCTTCAAGCGACAAGTGACCATTCCTAAAGCGCGAAAATCACTCGTAAACTTGTGTTTTGCTCATGGCACCGTCCTTGTAAGCTGTTTGATGCATGACAACTGTTTCGGCAGCCGTTTTCGCCAGCAGAAAACTGAATTTCATTGAAGACGCTACTCTTTCGTTTCAGCCATAGCAAAAATCGACGAACAGGGTAGAGGCACTGCAAAATAAAGACGCACCACGTGGAAGTATGATCTCAATGAACAACGCTGGTCGGCAGGCGAATGCCTGAGGGTCACATCAAGTGGCTTCTAGAGGCGGAAGCCTGAACTGCAACGGACGTGTCCCACAGAGAACGTTTCCGGTTACTTTTGGGCACCCTCTCGTATATGCATATGTGACATTTTTACTTTACTAAATGTTGATGAAGGGGCATTGAAAAGTGTAGGACACTAATTAGAATAAGTTCGAGAAGCACTGAGCTACAGGATCCGGGGGAAAGAAATGAAAATGGTGAAGGCTAGTTCGTAGAAGAAGAAGGAGAAGAATGGTGCAGGATGTAGGTCACTGCCCGTGGGCTCATAACAGACGAACTATCGACAGGAACTCCACTGCGGGCTAGTTAGCGAGCTGATCCGCAGAGAGAAGAGACATCCGTTTAGGCGGGAGAGGAGTGTGGGGATTTAGATGGCCGATCGTATTCGCCTTCACAATGTAGCTAATTGAAACGAAATGAACTATACACCGACACGCTCTTGTTCCTGATTACTTTTATGCATAAATTTACAAAGCTATAAGTGGTGACCCCGTAGTAGAAAATACGCAAACAGAGCAAGCGACCACACCGCCGCACTGAAACTCCTACAATTCTGGCCGAAGCGGGCCGAGGTACAGTTTGCACAGGTTGAAGCACAATTCAATATAAGGGAGATCACCGCGGATCTGATGAAGTATTCCTTTGTTACAGCAGCACTGGATGAGGACACAGCAACAAGGGTGCTAGACCCAACCGCTGGCCACTCACAAATACGCCACTTTGAAAGAGAGATTCGTGGAAACATTCCGGCTTAGCGACCGGAAACGGTAGCCAAGATAGTGGATGCGGAAGAATTAGGCGATTCCAAGCCTTCCGAGCTCATGGATAGGATCCTGGCATTAGTGCCCCCCCCACCTCCGTGAGTCACCGTTTTTGTTTAGGGAGATATTCCTCCGTAAATTGCCACCCCAGGTCTAGTTCCTCATAACTCAGACCGAGATTAAGGACCTGCGGTAGTTAGCGAAAGCGGTTGACAAGCAATTTTTGTCCTACGGGGATACGA
Organism: Octopus sinensis; assembly: GCF_006345805.1. NCBI lineage: Eukaryota > Metazoa > Mollusca > Cephalopoda > Octopoda > Octopodidae > Octopus > Octopus sinensis. Next base: position 140,194,221 of record NC_042998.1, on the reverse strand, counting down.
TCAACGTCATAAGGTCAACCCCGAGACATAGTAAAGTTATACGAGATGATCTGTGTTTCTCTCACACGAAGTTTGGGACAAAGGTTACCAAGTGTAAGCAACCTTGTAACTTCAAGAGCTCTTTGCTATTGGCCCCAAGAAAGTCCAAGGCCGGCCACCATTGAACACTCTGGTGGCCGGCAAACACGATCAACTGCTCCTGAATGTCCACAATCGGAGCTCCGGACGAAAATTCCTAATCGACACAGGAGCAGAAGTCAGTGTGATCTCAGCTTCGGCAAGGACCTTCGTTACTGGCCACCAACAACTCCACAATCGAAGCGTACGGTCACTGCATTCTCTCTCTTCACACCAGTTCACAGGCATACACGTGGGCTTTCACCGTCGCTGATATCCATCAGCCCATTATCGGAGCGGTCTTTCTTCAGGCACACTCACTGCTGATAGATCTTCAAAGGAGACGACTCTTCAATAGCAACACGTATGCTATCGTTTCTCTTGCAACATCTGCACATGCCGCTCCTCGCATAGCAGCAGTCTCTGAGACCGAGAAAGCATTCTCTAATCTCCTTATGAGCTGCTCGAATCTCACTACCTCAACATTTTCCAAACCTACAACACGCCATGGAGTGAAGTACCACATCTCCACTACCGGCCCTCCAGTGCACAGCCAGGCGCATCGGCTATTACCAGACAAACGTGCTATTGCGAAGGCCAAGTTCGACAATATGGAAGCTTTGGGTATCGTTCGCCGACCATGCATTCCCTAGTTGTCACTCCTACATGTAGAACCAAAACCCAATGGAGGTTGATCTTGTGAAGATTATCGCCGTCTCAACGCACACACAGCACCCGAACGCTACCCCTTGTGCACATACAGGACTTCTCAGCCCAGTTTTCTCGAAGGTTGACATAATCCGAGGTTACCACCAAATACCAGTACGAGACGACAATGTACCTAAAACCGCTGTGATCACTCCTTTTGGGTTGTACGTACACCTTTCGGCCTAAAAAAAATGCGGCACAGTCCTTCTAACACTTAATGAACACAGTGTGCATAGGTCTTGATTTTGTCTTTGCATACTTAGATAATATCCTTGTCGCAAACCAAAATGCGGAGTTACTCAAGAAACACTTAGTGACCTTTTTTGATAGGTTGGAACAAAATAGTTTGGTAACCCCGACAAGTGTGTATTTGGTGTTAAGGAAATCGACTTACTGGGACATCAAATCACAGGTGCAGCTGCTACACTCCTGCCAGAAAAAGTGAAAGTTAGCCTGTCCTTTCCACGCCCCATAACAAACAAGGCTCTGCACTAATTTATGAGTCCGGTAAACTTTTATCATCGTTTCATCTCCTCCGCAGCAAGAGTTATGAGATCTCTGTACAAAACACTGTCAAAAGAGGGTTCAAAAAGACAAGTGGAGTGAGACAGTGCAATGATCTCAGCCTTCAAATCCACGAAAGGAGCTCTTGCTAAAGCAACCATACTTTCCCATCTTCACATGGACTGTACTCACAGTTGATGCCTCCGACATAGCCATTATAAGCGTCTAGGAACAATACATCAACGGTCAGTGACGACCTCTCTCCTTCAGTCGACAACTACCTGAATAGAAATACAGCGCTTTTGACAGGGAACTACTAACCATCCTTCTAGGTGTTCGCCATTTTTGCTATTTTCTTGAAGGTCGTATTTTCACAGTGTTCACAGACCACAAACCACTCATCTTCACTATGAGTAAGCTCTCAGAGCCATGGTCAGCAGCGACAGTTACCGGCCATTTTTTAATACACTACGGATATTCAACACATAGCCGGAAAAAGCAATCCAGTCACTGATGCACTCTCTAGAACCCGTACCTACTCTGACACCTACATAGTTTTTATAACAGAATGTCTGGATTTTGAGGCTATGATTGCAGTTCAACAGACAGTGGGTGAGATCAGGGGCTACCGCACTACCATTACCTCCCTTTCGTTGCAGGATGTGCACTTTGGCTCCAACAGAACAATCCTACTTTGTGATGTACCCACTGGGAAGCCACGACCAAATCGTCCCATTAGCCTGGCGCCGGAGGTTTCTTGATATTATTCACGGGCTCTCCCACCCGGGTACCAGAGCCACCGACGCCTGATGTCAAGCAAATTCATCTGGCATGGTGTGACCAAGCAAATTGGGGGGTGGACTAAAACCTGTACCTCCTGTCAACAAGCCAAAATCCATTAGCATGGCTATGAACCCACCACAGGCCCGTTTCTGCTACGTCAACATTGACCTCGTTGACCCCCTACTACCTTCGCAAGGTTTCTCCTTGGTGGACCGCTTCACTCATTGACCTGAGGCTATACTTATCCGCAGCACGGAAACACAAACTGGGTTGTCCATTTCGGTGTCCCAGACAGCATCTCATATGATCGTGGGCCTCAGTTCATCTCAAAGATGTGAAATGACGTGTGAACTTTTTGGCATTACAATGAAATGTACAACAGTCTACCATCCCCAGGCCAACGGCTTAGTAGAGAGATTTCACCATCGCTTGAAGGAATCCCTCACAACCAGACTTAATGAGCCCAACTGGATCGATCAACTTCTATAGTTGATGCTGAGAATCCACACCGCCACAAAGGAAAATTTCGACACTTCTTCCACAGAAATGGTAAACGGTGTCTCACTTACGGTGCTGGGAGAGTTCCTTCTATATACAGGGTCAGACCCAAATGTCCAAGGTTATCTCGCGCACTTGAGAGACATTGTGGGCCAGTTACACCCTACTCCCATGTCAACACATGGTACACCTAAGTCATCCGCAACAAATGATCTTCACAAGCCGAAGTTTGAGTTCGTTCACCGGGACACACGACGAAAAATCCTTCAGTGACCCTATGATGGCTCTTATGAAGTGATAAATCATTTTAACTCCTGATTGGCGGACGACAAGACACGGTTTCCATCGACAGATCGAAACTAGCCCATCTCGATATCGACAGCTCCGTTCAAGTAGCTCAACCGCCTGACAAAGGCTGCCCTAGGCAAGTCACACCAACCCCTGACAACGAACAGTCGCCAAAGAGCCGAGTAATCACGCGCACAGGCAGGGTGGTTAAAACTCCCGGTGCCAATGACAGTCAACAGTTCTGAGGGGGAAGCTATATGTAGGGCAATGCTTAGCGGTATTTCGTCTGCCGCTACGTTCTTAGTTCAAATTCCGCCGAGGTCGACTTTGCCTTTCATCCTTTCGGGGTCGATAAATTAAGTACCAGTTTCGCACTGGGGTCAATGTAGTTGACTTAATCCATTTGTCTGTCCTTGTTTGTCCCCTCTATGTGTAGACCCCTGTGGGTAGTAAAGAAATATATATGTAGGGCACTGCCCATGGACTCATAACAGACGAACTGTAGACAGGAACTTCAGTGCGGGCTAACTAAAGAGGTGGTCCGCAGAGAAGGGACTTCCAGTTAGGCGAGAGAGGAATCTGGGGATTTAAATGGCCAATTGTACTCGCCCTCAGAGTGTGTTGCTGCTTGAAACGAAATAGACAAACAGCGACATACTCTTGTTTCTGATTATTTTTATACATAGCTTAACAAAGCTATAACGGTAGTAGAAAAGAGAAATCTGCTTAGTATACGTTTGGGTAAGAGTGTAGATGTTCTGTCAATTGCCTTGAATCAGTGATGGGTGACGTTAAGTAATGCTACACTGTATCTCTGTGCAAAGACGTGGCACATTTCACCGAATATGAAAAGGAATCTAAGGTTTAATTTTTTTTCTCGGATCCCTTGCCTCTTGAAGACTCTTCCATACCGGTATGGTCGACATAGTTAACGTTCCTCTTGAAGACTCTTCCATACCGGTAAGGTCGACATAGTTAACGTTCCTCTTGATTGATGGTGGCAAGAAGACCATATGTATGGAAGGAATTCCAGGGGGATGATATTCTAGGGAGAAACGATTGAGTAAAGCGGTTTGTGCAATACCTGGAGATGGACAAAGTACGGATAACGAGAAGAGGAGAAACGAGTGGGTCGAGAATATCTGAGCGAAGGTAACACTTGACCAGGCAGCTCCAAGAAACAGAGGCAATGTAATAGTGATAGAAAAGGCCGAGAAGGACACGGTACATCTGTAAATAAGGGCGTGTTGATGAGTGACTTCATACCAATGAGTCACGTTGCTTTTCATTAAATGCAGTCGAGACAGTCGTCTAGGAATTGCAGCAGTTCTGCATTACTTGTGGGATTAGTATTCTATTGCGGGTCTCTCTTGGGTTTTATAAACGATTAATAGTCCATGCGATTGAAGTATTTTCTAGTCTTGAAGAAGAAGGAAGCTAGTTTTTTTTTGTTTTTTTTTTGTAATGTGGTCTTTGCTTAAGATCTATATGTTTGGTGGTCAAGAGGGGCTCTCGTTGATGACGAGACTACGATCTTGTGGTTTCAATATATTATCATGTATAACGAGAATGCGATGTCAGTTCTGGTGTATGCTACAATGTGTGTGTATGTGCGTGTGTGTGTGTGTGTGTGAGTGAGAGAGAGAGAGAGAGGAGGAGGAGGAGGAGGAGGAGGAGGAGGAGGAAGCAGCGGCGGAGGAGGCAGCTTTGGCGGAGGAGGCAGCTTTGGCGGAGGAGGGGCGGAAGAAGAGGAGAAGGAGGGAAATTCGAGCTAGGAATTAAGTCAGTGTGATTATAACGAACAAAGGTGGAAAAATCGAAAGGAAAGCAACAGGAGTATCATAGATGGCTGAAGTAAAATCAAGAGATGGGCGGAAAGTGGTGATGAAATCAATGTCTGTATCCATAGAGAATGCAGTGTAAACCGATGGATGTCATTGACATGATGACTGAACAAATCCTGAATAGGGTCAGTGAACTCTTCCTCGATATAGCTAACAAAGAGGCTGGTATTTTGTTCGTGGTTGTGTGCAGTGACCTGGCTGCATTACATTGATGGTAGAAAAGGGGATTGCTCCTTAATCTTGAAATCAATTGATATGTAATTGAATCGTTTCATGAATCTGTTTCGTTTATTTGCACAAATACGACTCGTGTTATTTTTATGGTGGTATGTCAGGTAGTTTTCAGACATTAGCGTCTTCTTCTAGCAAGCAGTTGGACTCGTATTCGTACGTGTTCGCTCCTGATATATATTTTTATATATCAATTTATAAATTGATTAATTTTACCTTAATAGGTTGATTGCATGCTAGCTACCTGATAAAATCTAACGTAGATTTTAATAATAAAATATATTTATTTTTTTTAATAAAAAAATATATTTATATATATGTATGTATGTATGTATGTATGTATGTATGTATGTATGTATGTATGTATGTATGTATGTATGTATGTATGTATGAGTGTGTGTCATTGTACTTGCCTCCTACCACTTCTTGACAACTAGTATTGGTTTGTTTACATCCTTGTAACCTAATGGTTCGGCAACTGATAGAATAAGTACCAGACTTTATATATATGCAGCACGGAATTTTGTCAATGAACAGGTCGCGGACTCAAAACGACGAAAATGTTTTGGGAAATTAAATTTAAATGTTGAAGTGAATCTAACGGTTTCTATGTGCTTATTAAAAGGCTTATAAACACCTTCCGTGCTGCAATTGTTTTCGTTCCAGCACATGATCTTGCTATGCAAGTACATCTCCGTAATGTATATATATATTAAGGTGGTGTTCCAGCATGATCGCAGTCCAATGGCTGAAACAAGTAACAGATAAAAGATAACCAATAACTTTGAAATGCTTTTCTCATAGGCAGAAACGATGTTTTACGATTGCATAATGTAAAAGACAAATCAGTTGTACTTAAAAGTTAGGTACGAGTCCAAGAATCGAAACTAAAACTGCATACTTTAAATTGTCTCTTTCATCTTATATTCATGGTTTATAATTAAAAACAGAAACACTTTATAATATACTTTGAGTATATTTGGAAATCTATTGTGTTTTGTGGCAGATTTTCTCATAATGCAATAAATATGGCTCTCGCCGCTTTTGTAGTTGGTGTGGTAGATTTGAGCTGAAATCACAAGAGATCCTAACAATTCTGATATTTTGTTCATCAGGATCTGATATTATTTCTACAAAGATTAGAGATTAGCATAAATAAAAATTATTGATGAAAAGTAAGAAAAATAAAATAATAATTATTTGCAGGAAAAATTAGTTTCCCCAACTGCCAAATCGATTTATATCCATTTCGTCTCTCTCTGAACAATTTTCTCCATAAACCAACATTACACTATTTTATAATAAAACTACAAAGAACAAACGAGTTGTTTATCATCGTCATTATTATTATTATTATTATTATTATTATTACTATTATTATTATCATTATTGTTGTTGTTGTTATTATTATTATTATTATTTTTCTACCCCCTCTAGAGACTTATCTTTCCCCATGTAATGAAATTAAAATGAACAGTGTGGTATGTAAGTTCGACAGAGAGCTTGGTGCATTCAATGACCGGCCATTGTTGACTAAATAAAAACTATTCCGCTGAAGTTACATCTAAAATGCAGAAACAAATATATTGTCGGTGAGCAAATAAAAGCGGATATGTTACGTGTCATTCAGGTTTGATGAATGCGGTCCGTTTACTGTCAGGAAATAGGGAAATATAGCGCAAACACCTAAACTCTTTGATTTCTACCATTTAATAAGGAAAGTATCTGTATCGGAGTCTTCTATTGATCTTTTCTGACACTATTCACAAGACAGCAATAACAGTGGAAATATATTGGATTCATTACAGAGAGCTGCTGTATTGTCTTTTGAGAAGGAGAGAGAGAGAGAGAGAGGAGAGAGAGAGAGAGAGAGAGAGAAAGATAAAATAAGGGCGGAAAGGGAGAAAACAGAGAGGAAGACGGAGAAACAAGAGAAGGAGACGGAGTGACATATACATAGAAATGGAGTGAGGGGAAAGAAAAAGGGAGAGGAAGGAGTGTGATATTGCTGCTATGATCTTTCCTTCTCGTTCTCCTCCTTATCGCAGATATGTGGATATGCGTATATGCATGAATATGTGCGTTTTTGTCTGTATCTATTTGCTCCTCTATTTGTGTGTGTGTATATCTACACAACCCATACATACATACATACATACATACATACATACATACATACATACATACATACATACATACATACATACGTACATACATACGTACATACGTACATACGTACATACGTACGTACGTACGAACGTACGTACATACATACATACATACATACATACATACATACATACTACATACATACATACGTACATACGTACATACGTACATACGTACGTACGTACGAACGTACGTACATACATACATACATACATACATACACATACATACATACATACATACATACATACATACATACATACATACATACATACATACGTGTGTGTTTAAATGAAATCTACCTAAATATATCGACTACAAAAAGTTTATTGAATGAGATCAGTGATCACAACACACACACACACACACACACACACACACACACACACACACAACACACACACACACAAGAAATAACACGTTTATAAGGTATTAGAAATCAAACTTCCCTTTATCAAGTCAATATTAATGTTCTTTTATGAGTGAAATAAGCTAAACAAAGGGGACGTCAAATGTGTGCATATATATATATATATATATATATATATATTATATATATATATAATATATATATATATATATATATATATATATACATCCATATACATATAATACGTATATATATAATGTGATGCCGTGGTGTGCATGCATTTCTCACGAAAATATGAAATTCTTTATACGTAACTAAACGGCTCATCTTAAAATCGAAACTGCTTTGCAAATTCGATTCACAGAAAACTTCAATCGAACCGCATTGTATCACAAGAGAATATCTTATTGATTTTTCGTCGATGGTGATGGAGGCTGCTTCAGAGCTGGTGTTAGTATATGTGTGTATGTAGGTCTGTGTACGTGTGTTTGTGAATGTTTGCCTATGTATGTGTATGTATATGTGTATTTGTATGCGTGTATGTATGTATGTGTGTCTTTGCACACACACACACACACACACACACACACACACACACACATATATATATATATATATATATATATATATATATATATATATATATATATATATATATATATATGTATATGTATATATAGCAGAAGCATTATCGTGACTCAAGGTCCGAAAGTTTCGTGCGTTGATAGTTATCAAACCAGTTTGATAAGTGCCAACGCACGAAACTCTCGGCCCTTGAGTCACTCTAAGTGCTTCTGCTAAATATTAATAAAAAATATACATATACTTACGTATTGAGTTCTATTTCTTTTACTTGCATCACCATACCTATACGAGGGGTGCTGAAAAGTTCCTGACTTTAAGAGTATCGCTGGAGGGTAGAGCTGATACCTTTACTGTTGAGAAGATATGCAAAAATCATGATGGTATACAATATATTTTTCTCTTTTTTGCAGGTTGACGCATGATGGCAGCACCTGCAGTGGATTTTGGTAAAATTGAAGTACGGGCGGTCATGAAGTTCCTCTTTTTGCAAGGCAAAGGAGCAGCGTAAATTCATGGCGGGATGAAGGAAGTCTTGAAGGATGGCTGCCCCATAGTGAAAATCTGGATGTCAAGGTTTCAGACAGGTCATTTCGAGGACGCCGATGACCCCCCAGTTAGGACGGTCAACTTCCGTGACCACAGAGGACAAAACTGACGCTGTGCAGGTTATGATTCTCGAGGACCACCAGATTTCAGCTAAAGTCATAGCTGAGACTCTGGGGATTTCCCGCGAAATAGTTGAGCACATCGTCCACAACATTCTGGACATGAAGAGGCTTTCTGCAAGATGCGTGCCGAAATGCCGGAATCCAGATCGGGTGTGTATCAGAATGACATCAAAGGCGATTTTGGATCGGTTTGCAGTTGGCGAGGTTGATTTTATGGCTCATTTAGTCACTTATAAATAAAACTTATTTTCATCATTATGATTCCCAGACCAAGCAGCAATCAATGAAATGGCGTCACAGCGGTTTACCGCGTCACAAGACGTTTTGGACCCAGAAATCATCTAGAAAGCTTCTGACTTCAGTGTTCTGGGACAAAGACGGTGTACTCCTCATAAGACACCTGCCAAAGGGCCGCACCATCAACGCAGAATACTACATGTCTCTTTAAGCGAAAGCCATTAGCGTCACAGCATCACATTTTCTTGTTTTTTTAGAAAATATAACACTTATGCCAAGTCAAACAAAACCAAAGTTTCATAGGATAGAATAATGGTGTTTGTAACTTTCCGTCCCATGTCCCAGGCAGAGAGCGTTTCTTTTGACTATATACTCAAAGTGTTTAAGTAACGCAAATAGCTATTTGAACTTACATCATTTTCTATTCTTCAGTTCTTGTAGAGTTGCTTTTATATCTTTTATCTCTTACTTCTTTCGGTCATTAGACCGTGACCATGCTGGGGCACCGCCTCGAAGAATTTTTAGTCGAATGAATCGACTCCAGTACTTTTAAAAAAAAAGCCTGGTACTTATTCTGTCGATCTCTTATTCAACCGAACCGCTAAGTTACGGGGACAAAAACACACTAATACCGGTTGTCAAGCGGTGGTGGGTAACAAACACGTGCGCGCGCGCGCACACACACACACACACACACACACACACACACACACGACAGGTTTCTTTCAGTTTCCGTCTTCCAAATCCACTCATTTTGTCCGACACGCTAGAGATTCTGTCAGCTCTCCGCCTTTGTAGAAATTCATAATCTTTTCTGGTACAGGCGGAAGGGCTCCGAAATTTTTGCGTGAGTTGAGGATAGTGGATTACATCAACGCCACTTATTTATCGACACCCAAAAGGATGAAAAGTAAAAAATCAACCGCAACGGGATCTGAATTCAGAATGTAAAGAACCGGAATAAATGCAGCAAAGCATTTTGTCCGACCTACTAACGATTCTGCCTGCTCGCAGTTTTCTAGAAATTAATAATGATAAAAAGTTATGTAATTTTAACCAATCGGAAACCTCCATTACCGACATATCGGAAGTTGCAATTGTCTCTTTCTTAATTTCAGTTTCGAGCTGTCGCTGTTTCCTTTTTGTCATTTAAGAGAAAATAAATTAGCATCACTGGATCTCATTATATTAACTACAAAGTTATAGATCCTTCGTTCCTCATCAACAGAAACCCAAATTGGTTCATGTAGGACATGTCATGTCAATGATTCCAGTTCACTTTCCAACGCCGATGAATGACTAACGGTCGGAGGTTTTAGATACAACCATCACTCCTCTTTATATTCCAGTTTTGTGCTGTAGCCCTTACTCTCCGCCAGGGTCCTTCCCGTTTAGTCCTTGATGTCATCACTTCATCTTCGTTTTTGCTTCCCGTAAGTCTCTTTTACGTTTACCTAGCCATCAAGGATATTTTTGGCTCTGATAACGGTGTCAAAATATTGCAGCTTTCGCCAGCTTATCAATGTCACCAGATCTTGGTCACCCGATTTCATCTCCTCCTGGACAGGGAGCTTTACCTTTTGACCGACAGATTTCAAAAATAATTTTTTTGTAACTAAACACTTTCAAACTTCGGACACTGGTAAAACGTGTCATATAAAACATCTTTTACTCTTCGCGCTGTTGAGAAAATTCTGTATTTTGGGAGTTATTTTTTGTTAAAATTCTCGTATTTCAGTAATTTCAACCAATCAATGATGTATATTCAGCTGAATAAAATTACTGCTGTTGTTTGTCAACAAGAACTTGCGGGGGTGTATATTTCGTTTGTCACTGTTATTTATGACAATCCTAACCCTAACAGCTTAACCCTAACCCTAACCCTAAAACCTTAAAGCTAAAACCAGTACAAACGCACGAACGATGTCATAAATAACAGTGACAAACGAATAATACACTGCCGGAAGTTCTTGTTGACAAACAAGGGTAGTAATTTTATTCAGCTGAATACACGTCATTGATTAGTTGAAATTACCGAAACACGACTACTTTAACGTGAAATAACTTCCTAAATATAAGCTTTTCTCAAAAACGCTAAGAGTAAAAGATGTTTTATAAGACACAGTCTACCAGTGTCCGAAGTTTGAAAGTGTTTAGTTACAAAAAATTATTTTTTTAATCTGTCGGTCAAAAGGTAAAGATCCCTGGACTGTTCTATCGACCACCCACCTGATTTACAGAACTCACCTGTAGCGCATCATCTTCAATACCCTCAGTCGTTTGGTACCAGCCACTGTTAGGGTCCATGCTTAACACACATTTTACAAGTCTACTGGCCAGATGAGGGTTTCCAGATATTTCAGCTTGATGCTTTTGTTGAAGACGCAGTTTTTACTAACAACACCGAATGGCTTCAGAGCTGATTTCCTGGTTGCATACAGTCCGTCATTTTAGTTAGCAACGAAGCCGCTTTTCATTTTCCCATTTTTTAAACCTTTGTAATTTTTCTTTTCTCTTTCCTTCTCCTACCACCCTTCTTGAACCACCTTCTTCTTCCCCGCCCTGTTCTTTACGTCAGCTTCCACATAATACACCTTTCTTCTCTGGTTTTACCGCCATTCATTAGCATGTACTCTTTCATTTTGTCAACTACCAGAAGACAGATCAATCGACGTCATATTCCGTATGTTCATACTTTCATATTGAATTGACTTTCCTCTTGATGTGTTAATATCTAGCATTATTTGTACTTCATCTCAATTCATCTACATAGAATATTCATTTGTTATTATTATTGGTTTTCTGTTAGAGTATTCACTTATCTTGTGTTCGACAACAGACAATTGTGTTTCACCGTAATTTAGGCTGAAAAGAAACAATGATGACTGTTGCTCTTCACTGGACAGCTCTTTCACGACCAAGTAACCTGTCGTATTTATTATTATTCTAGCCAAATGAAGAGTCAAGGCACGATGCCAAAGATGAAGGGGTAGGGTATAAAAATCAGGCACAAATTAGTTTATTATTCTTTTTTCCTTTAGTTTTTTTACTTTAGAGAGAAAAATACTTTCATTTTGAATGCACGTGTATTATGAGGGTAAAAAAACTCATTTTCGTAATTTATAAGCAATTAATTAGAAACAAAAAATAAACATTAATTTTGAGACGTATTGCTGTGTAAGAGCCAGCAATAAGTACCCGAAAAAATGTAATTTAAATACTTATAAATATTTAATTAGGAACACCATTAAAAAAACATTAATTATAAGATGTAATAGTGTTATAACAGTCAGCAAAAATTTCGAAAAACTGCTGTTAGTAAACAATTTTCGTTTCAGTATTTTAAAGAAACCTTGATGTTTTTACGAAGTACGACGTGATTCTCCACATTTTGACAGCCAGAAGATGTTGATTAAAATAGAAGTTACTCTCATCTTGTATTTTACCTGTTTAAATAGAAAAGCTTGCTTAGAAACAGTCCTTAAATTGTTGACATTATGCAAGTTTATGACTGGTATATTAACGAGCGTAACATTTCCATAGCTGAAGGAACAACAGATGTGTGCTTTGCCCCGACGACTTTGTTTTTTCATACGTTTTGATGTGGTGCATGAATTATCGCTCTCGCCAATTTTGTTTTTTTTTCGCATTAAATCATGATATAATCGTAATCTGTACTGTTTGAAAAGTGTTTGTAGCAAATTTCATTTGAAAATAGGCATATTTCAGAAACGTTTGCAGAAACAAAGTCGGTGGGTAGCACACACCTGCAGCTATACTTGGAAGTCCATCCATGTTTTAAAAATTGAAATAGTAGCTAGTGACGACTTTTAGTTTGCAGTCTCTTCCTTACCCACAAAGAATAGTGAATGATGAAGGCACATAGTAATGTTAGGCAATGCCTTCCTCTTTCCTTTCTCTATTTTTCACTCTGAATGCCATACTCTTTGTTACCTCTTACTCACACACTATTCTAAATAGACATATTTCACCTCTTGTGTGGATATTTCAAAGTTTGAAGGTATGAAACAGGAAATTTTCAAAATTGAAAATTGGTTGATCGATTCCTCTGTGCATTATTAGAAAAAGTTAAGTGAAAACAAAGTTGTAGGAGAGAGAGAGAGAGCACTAAGCTAATACTAAGCTAGACAGGATGGTCACTGTTGGACTGCTTTTGAAAAAGATAAACAGAAACAAGACAACATATAATCTTATGCTTAGAACATTCAATGCTATGAAATAGCAACTAATCTGAAAATTTTAATTAAAATCAACAAGGCTCTTGTTTCTAGTGCATTCCTTGATCTCAATTCATAAACATCTTTGATGATCTCATGCTTCTTTCTTCTCAACACCTCTCAGGATGGTTTTCAACAGTGACTCATGGTGCATTGTCATTCTCCTCACCATTTACTGTTTTCCATGCTGGTATGGGTTTGACACAAGATGATGAGCTAGAGAACTGTGCCAAGCTTGATTGTCAGCTATGGCATGGCTTCTAAGGATGGGTGCCCTTCCTAACACCAATTCACTTTACAGAGTGTACTGGGTGCTTTTTTTTAATAGCACCAGCACCAGTGAGGTTACCAAGTAACTTGCAAGACAAATCTCTCAGCTGATGGTGGAGTCGTATTAAGGAGGATGGCTTTGTGTTAGATGAAGAGAGGTTAAAGTATTAGGGGAGGAAACAAGTGTTTTGCTGTAGAAGAGATACAAGGCTACCCCAGTTGGAGAAGGGGGGGAGAGAAAGAGAAAAGATGTTGGGGTATACCCTCAAATTACAGGGAGGTAAATATAAGTGACACAGGATTCGACAGGGTGAATGGGTAGGTAAGTTCATAAGAGTGTAAAAGGCAAATGGGAAATATACGGGAGGAGAATGCAGTGAAAGGTGTACAAGCAGAGGAGGGGGTGTTAGGAAGATGAGTTGTGGGGTGGGGGGGATTTGTTATATGATAGCTTTGTAAACTTGATTCTTTACAATAGGTGTCTTTAGATTTTCAGCCTTTTTTTACTGTGTCATTTGTTACTCTGTCTTTCCATCTTATCCTGCTTAATCTTTTGAAAGGTTAATGTCTCAAAAAATGCTTCTATTACAAATGCATCCTTATAGCTTGCTCTGGTAATTTTAACAGTGTTGCATGTTACTACATCACTAATATTGTCACACATTTCAGCCTCTTACTCCCCACACACATACTTCCTCTTCAGTCTACTAAGTATTCCACTTCAGGACAGCCTCTACTACCTAGAACTGACTAAATGCATACCACTCCCATTCCACCTAAGCCTGTCTAAAACACTTATATCACTCCTCCAGAAGCCACCCTTATTGCAGCTTCCTCTATCTATGTTCCTACACCCTTCTAAAGTAATTGGTGAGTGAACAGAGAAAAAAAGAAGGGTTAAAATATCCCTTTGGCTCTGTCTCATCAAGGACTTCTGAGCCACTGTGATGCCAGTATGATGATACAATGCAGCCGTACTTTCTGTAGAGCAATTGATAGGCATCCAGCCATGGAAACCAGGTGAAAATTAAATGTATGTGTACCACTTTATGGTCCTTTGATGATCCTTCCATACCAGTAGGGAAAACAGATGCAAAATGAAGATGATGATGATGATTGTTCTCCTCAGAACTTCACACGTATAGAATTACCTCTGTATCTGTTTTCCCTTCAGATGTTGCCTTGTCAATATTCATCATCACCATCATTATCATCATTTTAATGTCCACTTTTCCCTTACTTGCATGGGTTGGATGGAGTTTAATGTAACAGATTTTTTTATGATCAGATGCCCTTCCTGTACCCAGCTCTCATCTGTTTCCAAGTAAGGTTATATTTCCCCCTAGCCAGGCATGTTTTTGCAGAATATTGTAAATGAATTACAAATGTGCATATTCTTTTTAGATCTAAGAACTCTATTGATCTGTTGAATTCTATACCTGAATTTCATATTAAATGTAAGCATTTGGACAAGTTTCTATTATTGAACTGGAGATACACCACACTCTTCAGATTAAGCATGCAGTCTCATAAATTTTAACTTGTGTGTGTTGAATTAATTACACCAACAATGTGTGTTGAATTAATTACACACACACACACACACACACACACACACACACACACACACACACACACACACACACACACTTTAATACATAGTGTTTAAATTTGATCTACTATTAGTTAAATGCTTCTGAAAATACAATAGTCGGATAAGCTTGTATTTATAGTATGCTATGTATTTCCAAGCAATCATTCAGACTCTAAATTGCAACATGGCTGTTCTTTGACAAAAAAAAAAAAGAGAAAGAAAAGGTAACAAGAAAAGCTAGTAAAAAGATTAAGAGTGGTGTCCCTTGGCCTATTATAAATATTAATATGGTTGGTGTAATTAATTCAACACACACAAGTTAAAATTTATGAGACTGCATGCTTAATCTGAAGAGTGTGGTGTATCTCCAGTTCAATAATAGAAACTTGTCCAAATGCTTACATTTAATATGAAATTCAGGTATAGAATTCAACAGATCAATAGAGTTCTTAGATCTAAAAAGAATATGCAATCTTTTAGCTAAACAAATCCTGCATCTCATTAATCCTGTAATGCATGCACCATTCCGTGATGCTCTACTTGATGAACTATGGTGTGCTGTTAGCTTTCAAGCCCCAGCTATGTTTGGCTAACTTGATGGTTTTCTTCTTATCTACATGTAGAAAAGAAAACTGGTGGTCAAGCATATCTTTTTATAAAGTCACTTTCACATATAACAATGTACTTTCTTTTTTGTGAGTTTTATTATTTTGGAATACTGAGGTGGCTTTGACTTCATAAGCCACTAAACATGCATGCCTGATCAAGTGGGCAAGTTTCTGGATTTCTATTGTTAAAACTTGGAGTAGGCACTTGGTGTAACCTGTGAGTGATAAATTTTTTCATGTTGGGGCAGCAGTTTCTCACTGAGCATCTGTTAAAAATTTTCCTATATCTATGGCCATCTGGGAACTGCTTATGTATTAAGGCCATGAATTTTATACCTATGTTAGTCCAATGTTCAAAGAGAAAGCATGTGCTGAACCATATAATCTTCCTGGGTCTATTTTTAAGTTTCATAGTTTTAATTATGAAGTTGTAGGCAATCTTCTTTTTGAATTCACTGTCAGCCATGGTGTTATTACAGTGGATGGGTGGCTGTCTTAGATATTTCCTGAGAGGAGATGAGATAAGATATTCTTTTGCAGATATGGCTGCAATGTTATTAAACACTTTTGGAAGAGTGACAAGATTATGCATGTGAATTTTTATACATACACATACACGTAAGGTGGGATTCTTTCAGTTTCTGTCAACCAAATGCACTCCTTTGGTCATTCCATGGGTATAGTAGTAAACACATATCTGAGGTATCATGCAGTGGGACTGAACCTGAAACCATAATATTAACCCCATCAATCTTGCCAGTCTGAGGGTGAAGCCCGGTGAAATCCATGTACCCAACTCCTACCTCCTAACGAAATTGTAAAGAACATGGATATCACTATTGATGCTACAACAGTAAACTCATCTGTACTTTGGTACCTGTGTACAACAAAGTGGACTAGGTTAATTAGATTAACTAAAACATACATTAGGAGGGAAATTCTAGTTCTACTTCATCTCCTGTTACAGTAGGTGCAGGCATGGCTTTGTGATTAAGCTTGCTTTGTAACTAAATGGTTTTGGGTTCAGTCCCACTGCACAACACCTTGGGTAAGTATCTTATATTATAGCCCCAGTACCAGAAGCTTCAATACGAACATTTCAGAGTGTTTTGGTGTCAATCTGAGGACAGTGCAGAAGATTCGGAAAGAGCTGGATGAGTCTAATGGTGATTGTGAAGGTATAGCTGCTTGGAAAACGCATTCTGATCATTCTGATAGGAAAAGACCTCCTGAATTTGTTGGTGAGATCCAGGCCATGATTGACAATGATCCCTCCAAGTCAATCAGGTCCATCTCCAGTGATATGGGAGTGTCTGAGTTTCTTATCAGGCAGGTAGTGCATGAAAACATTCGGTATTCCTCACACAAGATGAGAAAGGGCCAATTTTTATCCCAAGCCATCAAGGACAAGAGGAAAGACCATGCTACGAACCATTTGAACAAACTCCAACCAAACATGCTTCGGTTTTTCTCAGATGAGAAAAATTTCTGCCAGGATCACATGGTGAACACACAGAACAACTGTTGGCTTGCTGTGTCCCCAAAACATGTACCAAGAGTGATAAAAATCAAACGTCCAGTCAACATCATGGTGTTTGGAGTGATAAGTAGTGATGGCGATGTTATGCCCCCATTCATCTTCCCATACAGCCTCAAAATAAACACAGAGGCCTACATCAAGTGCCTGGAAGAGGTAATGCTGCCCTGGGTAAAGAGGCTGGCTGCTGGAAAACGCTATGTCTGGCAACAGGACTCTTCACCATGTTACACAAACAGGAGAACCCAGTCATGACTGTCAGACAATTTCTGCAATCACATCACCCCTAACATCTGGCCACCTAACTCCCCAGACCGCCACCCCCATGATTATTATGTGTGGAGTGAAGTTGAGTGAGAGACAAACAAAACTCCTTGTAACATCAAAGATTAACTGAAGGTAAGGATTATGGCAACATTCATCAACTTAAACAAAGAAACTGCCCAGAAGAGTTGCAGGAGATTCCGAAGTCGTCTGGAGGCTGTGGTTGAAACCAATGGCGATTTTATTGAAAAAATTTGCTCATTAGTATTTTAAGATATTTTTATGTGTCGCTAGTGCTCTCCCCTTACTAATTGACAACAGGTGTTAGTTTTCTTACATCCCTGTAAAGAGACTAGACTTTGAAAATATAAATATTGGGGAGGGAGCAATCTGTTCTAAAAGGAAAAGAAAAAAAAAACTCAAAGTAGTGCCCCAGCATGACTATAGTCAAATGGCTAAACAGGTAAAAGAATACCTCCAGCAATGAGACACACCTGACTCGGTCATCTTGCTACCTTTCGTCACTCTTGGTGTATCCAACCCCTTCAGCCCTACTCTAGCCCTTATTTCCAGTTCTTCCTTCCTAGAACATAATTCCTCCAGAAGTTTCTTGCTCGTGTCCTACCTGTTGACCTCCAACTGCTTAAAAGGAACATTAAACAGCGTTAGGCTCACTGACCTCAGAATGGGCCTGCAGAGATAATGGGTACTGTCCCTTCCCCTAGACTCAACAAGTAACTATAGATAAATAAGGAGAAAATGACCCTTTTTCTGTTTTTTATATGTGCATATCTGATGTGCTGGATATGCTAGTTTCTCTTTTACTCTATGTACTTAATCAGTACTGTAGATGCACTTGAGTAAAGTTGACAAGGACCACTCAACCGTAACAACTATTACCTCACCAACCGTGACCACAGGCTGCATCGACCATCAACCGCGTCAACAAGTGTGACACAAAAACATGGTGTCTTTAGACAGAGTTAAAATACCATCGAAAATTGTTTAATCATTTCGTAACTTTATTACACTTTTCCGACAATCTATCAACAAAAACGCTAATGACTGTACTACTACTGCTGCTGCTGCTGATGATGATGATGAGGATGAGGAGGAGGAGGAGAGTGATCTTGAAGCTGGTAGTGATGATGATTCCACTGGATTTTCATATTGTACCCAGGTGGAAAGACTTAGCACTGAGAGTGTTTGATCTTAAATGTTTGTTCAGTTTAAGGAATTAAACCAACCATCCATGAAATGCTTCCTCACAGTTCACCAGAGAATACTAATCACTTCTTATTGACAGTGTGTATATAACGTAAATATATATATACATACATACATATATATATATATATATATATATATATATATACATATACACATACACAAACATATGCATACAATATATAGATATTGTATGTACATACAATGTGTATTTATATATACATATACAAATATAGATATACATATATATATGTGTGCATATTTATACACACACACAAATATTTTTGTACATACATGCATACACATAAATATACGAACATACGTTCACATATACATTATATGTACACTAATACACACTCAAATACATGAAAATGTGTGATTCAATGTTTGTGTGTGTGTGTATATATCATCATTATCATCGTTTAACGTCCGTTTTCCATGCTAGTACGGGTTGGACGGTTCGACCGGGGTCTGGGAAGCCAGGGCCTGCACCAGGCTCCAGTCTGATCTGGCAGAGTTTCTACAGCTGGATGCCCTTCCTAACGTCAACCACTCCGCGAGTGTAGTGGGTGCTTTTTACGTGTCACCTGCACAGGTGCCAGGGGGGTCCGGCATCGGTCACGATCGGTTGGAGCTTTTAACGTGCCACCGGCATGGAAGCCAGCCAAGGCGGCGCTGGCAACAGCCACGTTTGGATGGTGCTTTTTATGTGCCACCGGCACAGGAGCCAGTTGGGGCGGCGCTGGCATCGGCCACGTTCGGATGGTGCTTTTTATGTGCCACCGGCACAGAAGCCAGTCAAGTCGGGGCTGGCTACAGCCACATTCGGATGGTGCTTTTTATATGCCACCGGCACAGGTATCACAACTACTATTTCCATTGATATTTATTTCGATGTTCATGTTCATGTACTTGACTCAACAGGTCTCCTCAAGCACAGCGGGACGTTCTGGGATCCAGGGTACTTTGAATGGGCAGGGGCTATGCAGAACTGGTGCAGGCAAAAGCCCGGGTCTTTGCAGTCACAGCATATCTCCAGAGATCTCGGTCCTTCGCCATTGCCTCAGTGAGGCCCAACGCTCTGAGGTCATGCTTGACTACCTCATCCCATATCTTCCTGGGTCTACCTCTCCCCCTGATACCTTCAACTGTTTGGGAGTGGCACTTCTTCACACATCTCTCCTCATCCATCCACAGTACATGACCATACCATCGCAAGCGTCGCTCTTGCACACCACATCTGATGCTTCTTATGTCCAGCATTTCTCTCAGGGTGCTTACACTCTGTCGTGCGTGCACACTGACATTACACATCCAGCGGATCATGCTAGCTTAATTTCTTTCAAGTATATGCATGTCCTCTGCAGTCACAGCCCATGTTTCACTACCATGAAGCATGACAGTTCGCACACATGCATCATACAATCTACCTTTCACTCTGAGCAAGAGACCCTTTGTTACCAGTAGGGGTAGGAGCTTTCTGAACTTTGCCCAGGCTATTCATATTCTAGTGGTGATACTCTCTGAGCATCCACCTCCACTACTAACTTGGTCACCCAGGTAGCGGAAACTATCAACTACTTCTAGTTTCTTCCCTTGGAGTGTGATGGAATCTGTTTTCTGTGTGTCTGTGGTGTCTATTGTCCCTGTGCATCTGCCGCACATGAAAGCTATCTTATCAGTTAATTTCCCTTTAATGTTGCTGCACCTCTTATGTGTCCATAGCTTACATTGGGTGCATCTTATGGAGTTTCTACCTACACCTTTCCTACAGATCGAGCAGGGCCACCTGCCTGAGGGGGTGTGTGCTGAGTTCACCTTTCTGCTTACTATAACTTTGGTCTTTGCTACATTTACTCTAAGGCCCTTTGATTCTAACCCTTGCTTCCACACCTGAAATTTCTTTTCTAGTTCCGGTAGTGATTCTGCTATGAGAGCCAGATCATCAGCATAGAGGAGCTCCCAGGGGCATCCTGTTTTGAATTCCTCTGTTATATACATACATACATACATACATACATACAAACACACAGAGGTAAATACAAATATATATGTATTCACATATATATGTAATGTATGCATGTAATGTGTATTACATCAAAATACAAAACAGTCCCCTTTCTACACGTACACACACACGTATGCATATATTTATATATGGTTATATGCATATTGTATAAACGTATTCATAAATGTGTTTATAACTGAATCCATACAGAGTTGGTGTATATAAGCGCGTGTATATAAATGAGTGCATGTGGGTCAGCTTCTAGGTGCTTAATCTGTTGATCCTTAATAAACTTAATCTGTGGGTATGAATTTTGTATACCAATATTGTTGGGAAAGAAAAACAGTCAAGATTATATGCAAGGTATACATAGTTGAGTTTTTAAATGACTGAAAAAACAAGTAATTAAAAATGCAACATTTCATGTGAAACAACCTAAGGGAGAGTTTACGAAAAAAACAAAAGATGAAGACAGGTGGTGTACAAAACAAGCAGATGTATTAGCATAATGCTCAGGAATAGAAAAAGTCTTTAACGTTTCAATCCTACGCTCTTCTACAGAAAGGGACACAGAAAAAACAAGGAGAGAAAAAAATGTGTGTAGTGGCTAACGATCTATCATGGCGTATGTATATATATATATATATATATATATATATTAGGATGTGCATATTTGTATTCCCATATTTAATTATCTAATGTGTGTTTCTAATTGTAAGTAAGGTTTAGACAGAAGGGTACATGAGGCAAGATTCCTATAGCCAGATGCTTTTCTTACCACCAAACCCATATTTTTCAACTTAGGGAATTTTATTTTTCTGAGGAATTTGAAAGCACAGAGCTAACAGACAATGTATTGACAGGGAATATCAACAAATGGCACTAGTTGCAGCCCAGCCACAAATGTTGACATTTCTCTCTGTTGCATAGATCATTGAAAATTGTGCACATTCACACAGATACACATACACTCATACTCTGTCTGTCTATCTGTCACACACACACACATCATCATGATCATCATGATCATCCATTTGAGAAGTACTGATATAAAGAAACACCAAAATAGGTATATTTATTTCTTTATTGCCCACAAGGGGCTAAACATAGAAGGGACAAATGAGGACAGACAACCTCAGTGTGTAACTGGTACTTATTTAATCGACCCTTGAAAGGATGAAAGACAAAGTCGACCTCGGCAGAATTTGAACTCAGAATGTAAAGAGTGACAGAATACTGCTGAGCATTTTGCCTGGTGTGCTAACAATTCTGTCAGCTTACTGCCTTTTTTTTTTTTTGCATTATGTCTGGTAAGTTCACTGTCATCAATTCACTGCAGGGAAAGTTCACCGTCATCAATTCATTTTTTTTTTCAATAAAATAGTTTTTAACTATTCATGGTGAGATACTATAGATATATTTTCTCGGTAAACTTTCTTCTTATCTACTCTGCATGTGTGTCTTTGTGTCTGTGTTTATCACCCCATCATCACTTGGCAACCGGTGTTGATGTGTTTATGTCCCTGTAACTTAGTGGTTTGGCAAAGAGACTAATAGAATATGCACTAGGCTTAAGAATAATTCCTGGGGTCGAAT
This sequence comes from Octopus sinensis, assembly GCF_006345805.1. NCBI lineage: Eukaryota > Metazoa > Mollusca > Cephalopoda > Octopoda > Octopodidae > Octopus > Octopus sinensis. The sequence continues at coordinate 140,171,877 of NC_042998.1, read as the reverse complement.
TGTTTGACAAAAACACTTCAAAGCAGTGCTTGGCTGCAGTCAAATGACTGAAACAAGTAAAAGAATAAAAGAATATCGAAATTGTTTTGAATGTGAATTGATGGCAGTGAACTTACTTGTACTCTCTTGGCATGCATGGGGTTGGCTGTGACAATGGAATAAGAAAAGGGATCAGGTTTGTTAGTGGAGCTCTGTAATATAAATGACTCTACCTTTTTGTAATGCAAGCTTCAGAAAGCCTGTCAGCCAGCTAGTTAATGGGTGAAAATGGGAACCAAATTGGTTTTATTTCCCTTGAGAAAGGTGCTATTACATGGTTCTGAACTTCTCCCACCCAGCATTGATATAGCTTAGCAATTAGCAATAATTGTGCAGAATCAGAAAGTGAATTAAGTGAGATGAAGAAAGATATGAAAGAGAAAAGACCATTTTAGGGGAGTATGAATTCCAGTTGGCCTTGTTTTAAAGGAGAGATAATGTGGTGAGCTGGCAGAATTGTTCGCATGTTGAACAAAATGCTTAGTGGTATTTCTTCTGGCTCTCAACATTCTGAGTTCAAATTCTGCCATGGTTTACTTTACCTTTCATCCTTTTAGAGTCAATAAAATAAGTACCAGTTGAGTACTAGGGTCATTATAATCAACTTACTCCATCCCCTACAATTGTTTGCATTGTACCAAAATTTGAAACCAATATTGTTGTTGTTGTTGTTATGGCAGTGAGTTGGCAGAATTGTTAGCCTGTTGGACAAAATGCTTAGCAACATTTCCTCCAGCTCTTTACATTCTGAATTCAAATTCTGCCAAGGTTGACTTTGCCTTTCATTCTTTTGGGGTCCGTAAGATAAGTACCAGTCGAGCACTAGGGGTCATTCTAATCACCCCACCACCACCACCTCTGTTAGCCTTGTGCCAAAATTCGAATCCATTATTTAACCTGTATAGCATTCAGATTACTCTGTCAAATGTAATGATTATTTATTCACTTTAAAAAAAAATTAATCATGTATTGTCTTGTAGTCTTGAAATTTTGAAGATCATCATCATCATCATCATTGTTTAACATCTGTTTTCCATGCTGGCATGGATTGGATAGTTTGATAGCAGCTGGCCAGGTAGAAGACTAGACCAGGCTTCTGTGTTTTGGTATGATTTTTACAACTGGATGCCCTTCCTAACATCAACCACTTTGCAACAGATTGGCATCCCATTTAGAAAGACATAAGGTTGGTGTGAGGGGCCAGACCTGGCTGGTTCAAACATAAAATGTGTAGGACATTTTGGGCTGATATGGCCAGTTTAAATGCTAAAGAGTTAAGGGTGTGGTGGAAAGCTATAATATAAAGTACAACAGGGTATATCTAAGAGACAACCTACTGAAAGCTACTGACAAATTTTGTTGATAAAGTAGGGTCCTACTGTCCTAGAAATCTTAGGGCTGGTTACTAAGTTTCCATGATGTATAAGTGACTAAGATCACAACATTCCCACTAAATGGGATGCTGGTCTGGATTACAGTTAAGTCCATCAATTCACCATGAAGAAAGTTCACCACGAAAATATATCCATAGCACCTCATCATTAATAGTTAAAAACTATTTTATTGAAAAATCAACTGGTGAATTGATGACAGAGAACTTTCCCTATGGTGAATTGATGACTGAACTTACTGGACATGGTCAGTCTGTTGAAATGCTAGAAGTTCAGCCATGTTGGGTCATGTTAATGGTTTTGTGGATTTGGGGTTAAAAAAAATGCAAAACCCTAAAACGGAAGTTATTTATTATATTACCCATCACCAGCTATTAGATGTAAAACAGTTGGAATGTGAATTTGAAGCTGTAATGATTGAGATGGTCAAAGGGCAAGCACTAAACACTTGGCTGTTTTGCAAGTTATGTGAGGATGGAGTGAGGAGCTTAATACTCAGACCTCATTTTCACACTGAAAGAAGATGGATTCTTTGTGATGAAGTCTCATTTATATTTAGATACTCACTGTAAGCTTGAAGCATTTTTTCCCTTGCAGATCAATTCAGAAATTCTACTTGGTTGGTGTGTATTTCATATTTAGCTGATCTCTCTTGGAGATATCCTGGTTCAATAAACAAGAAATTGTAAGGGAAAACTTATGGATGTTTTTTTTTAGATTCTAAAACTTCGAATGAGAAAAGATTTCATCATTTGGCTCAAAACTTCTGTATTGGAACTGGAAAGTTGATCAAAGCATCAGTTTTTAGAAGATTGTGAAGATGTCACTCTTTGTATCATCAAATAGTCAGTCACAAGGTATCTTATCATAACAGCAGTTCTCTGATTACTTTTCCAGAGCTTGATTTACGAACCATCATTTGGGTTGTGAATTCCTTTAACTGTAAAATGCTGATGTGCTTTTGAGAGGCTAAAGGATTTGAAGATGGCATTTGCTGAACTTTGTTTCAGCAATGAAGCTTTCAGGGAATTTCAAGATAAGGTGAAGGATTTAAAAATAAAAAATGTGTGTGAAAGCAACAAAAATATGGCTTGCAAGAATTTACCTTTGTAAAAAAGAATTTTCTGCATTTGTGAAGTTAGAGAACAAAGTTTAGGAATCGGTTGGGCATTGAAGACAACATCCAAGATGTTCTCACATCAAAAAAAGCTCTAAGTTTGATGTTGTTACATCAAAAATGAAACACTGTCATTTTTCAAAAATAAAAATAAACCTAAAGAAGAATTGTTTTGAATTAAATTCTTCAGTTCTTTAATCATTTAAAAAAAAATTTTGTTAACATGCTTTTTCTTTGTGTCAAGTTGTTTGGTCTTTTATTTATTTTTTTTTTTTCCTTACTAATGCTTGTGTACTTGAAAATTGATCCATATTAATTCTTGTGAAATTTGAAAATTAATCCATATTTAATTACTGTCAACTTTTTGTTTTTTATTTCTCTGTAATAAACCTTGATATTTAAAAAAAAAAAACAAATACAGAAATCAGTCAAACCCCTGAATACAACATCGAAGCTGCTCTGGTATCAAAAGGTTCTGATTTTAATGTCGTTATATCAAAAATGAAAGCAGCGAGATGACAGAATCATTAGAGCGTTGGAAAAATTGTTTTTTCTGTATTTTTTCTGGCTCTTTACATTCTGAGTTCAAATTCTGCCAAGGTCAACTTTGTCTTTCATCCTTTTGGTGGTGGGGTCAATAAAATAAAGTACCAGTCAAGTACTGGGGTCAATATAATTGACTTGTCCCCTCCCTCTAAAATTACTGGTCTTGTGCCGAAATTTTGAAAGAACTGTCATCATCATCATCATCATTATTATTAAGGTATCAAGCTTGCAGAATCACTAGTGCATCAAACAAATGTTTTGTGGTATTTCTTCTAGCTGTTTATGTTCTGAGTTCAAATCTCACTGAAGTCAACTTTGTTTTTCATGCTTTCAGGGTTTATTAAGTACCAATCAAGTACTAGGGTTTGACGGTATTGACTTACCCTCTTCTTTATAACCACTGGCCTTGTGTCAAAATTTAAAATCATTTTTATTCTCATACCTGAAGTGGAACTGTTTTCAGTGAAATTCTTCTGTGTGTGTGTTTGACCCCCACCATGTGTTGAAGGGTGAGAAATGAACACACACACATGCACACACATATAGATGTATAGCTGTACAGCACACCACAAGTACTAAAATGTATTGTTATATAAATAAGTGAAATGGTGAATAAAAAATGGGGTACCTTTTGACAATTCACCTGAAGAGACACAATTGCACCTATGGTGCTCTACACTTGTTTGTACAGCATCTCACTTGCAAGGTACAGGTGAACGATGGGTAGAATCAATTATAGTGCATAATAGTCATATGAATTCCATTTTCTTTCTCTCATATTTCTCTCATATTTTATAAACCCTATGGACATGAAGGAATTCCTGAAGTAAATCCAGTGGCATTTACATCCATACTGTTGATGATGTCAGGTAGCTAAATACAGTGAACAAGCTTTAAATGGCATACTACAAGGTGTATACCTGAATATAAAATTATTACACACACACTCCCCCCCACAGACATGGATAGATTGATGTGTGTGTTATCATACAGTGAGAGTGAGTGCTCAATACTGCATTGGTGGATAAATATCCTTTATTTGTAGATTAACAAGGCAAGCAATAGTTTCATGTAGAAAAGGTCTCCACAATTCCTAAATGCCAACCATTTAACAGTGTGCACTAGGTGCTTTTTACATGGTACCTTGGTTTCAGGAACTCAATTCTGTTGTGATGGGTGGGTCTTCTTGAGAATAGTAATGGACCAAATTCACTCACAAGATATTGGTTGGCCTGAGACTACAGTAGATACTTGCTCAAAGTACTGTACAGGAAGATTGAAACTGAAACCATGTGGTTACAAAGCAATCCTCTTAACCACATAGCCATGCCTATATAAATTACATATATATATATATATATATATATATATAAATGAATGAAAGAAAGAAAATAAAGTAGTTGATCAGTGCAGACTATATTTCTGCAACATCTATTAAATGTAAACAATATGCTTTCATAGATTAAAAAACAAAAAAATGTGGTTTGTCTATGTGATACATAGTCTTTGATTTAACTAAAAAAAATTTAGTATTTCTTATTTGCTTATTTACCAATGTTGTAAAGTTGAAATTCTAAAACTACTTTTAAAAGATTCGATTTAAATAGTTTGTCAAATGACTTTTAATGTAAAAGGCCTTATCATTTAGCTTCATTTTTTTTTTCATGGTTTATAAATATTAATAAGAATATACAAATCTATGTATATGCATGAGTTAGTGTGCACCTGCATGCATGAGTATGTGCTTGTGAATGTATGTGGATGTGTGTGTGTACATGTCTTAAACAGTGTGGTGTGTAATGTTTGCTATATATATATATGTAATATACTTAAATTAATCTCCTTAAGTAATATACATTTATTGAATTTATATTAAATCTTATCAAACACTCATACACACACACACACTCAGACATGTACACACACATACTGCATTAACAGAGATGTTCTTTCATCTTGACTCTAAATGTTTATTTTTGATCTTTCTGCTGTTGTTGTTGTTGTTGTTAGTTTCCTCTGCAGGTGTTCATTTTAGTAATGATGTAACAGTATTGTCTAGTATATACAATATTATATACCCCAGTAACTTTTTATACTCTTTTAAATCCCCGCACCTCTATCCTTTGTTAATCCAGGACATATCTTCCTTCCTGTTTGTCAATTTTTATCACATGCAAGGGCGTACATACAGTTTCCTCTGTTTCTTCACTTGGGGTCAGACTAAAATTGCTTTGTCATGTCACCTGCCTGTCCCAATTTTTGTGTAATATAGGTACAGGTTAAGGAGCTCACTTTGCAACCATGTGGATTCAGGTTCAGTTCCACTGCACGGCACTGTGGGCGTCTTCTACTATAGTCCTAGTCTGACCAATACTTTGTGAGTGAATTTGGTAGATAGAAACTGTGGAAGCCCATTGTGTGTGTGTGTGTGTGTGTGTGTGTGTGAGTGCACGCGTGTGCACGTGTGTTTATATATATGTAATATGTGTGTGTATACAGGGTGGACCAAAAACGATGCACTAAAACGTTTAACATTTTATTTATATTCTGTTATTGTCCATTTTGTTCATCATGTACAAGTATGTGTGTGTTTGCCATTATTTTATTCTATATTAGAAAAATTGAAGCATGTCTTTAACAATTTCGGAGTGTATTGAACCTATTTTGTGTGTGACTTTTTGCCCACCCAATATCATCATCATCATCATCATCATCATTGTCTAACGTCCGTTTTCCATGCTGGCATGGGTTAGTTGGTTTGACTGAGGACTGGTGAGCCAGAAGGCTGCACCAGGTTCCAATCTGATCTGGCAAAGTTTCTACTGCTGGATGCCCTTCCTAATGCCAACCACTCTAAGAGTGTAGTGGGTGCTTTTATGTGCCACTGGCATAAGGGCCAGTCAAGCGGTACTGGCAATGACCATGCACAAAAGGTGATTTTTACGTGCCACCTGCACAGGAGCCAGTCCGGCAGCACTGACAACAACCACGCCAGAAGAAAAACGACCATCTTTGGTTTCAAGATGAAAGGTGTTCTTCCATCAGCATGGATGACATTCCAAAGACTGGAGCAGTTTGAATGGGAAATGATGCCTGGCAACGATAACGTTCAGATGGTGCTTTTAACATTCCACTGGTATGAGTGCCAATCAGGCGGTACTGTCATAGGCCACATCAGCGATTTTGATTTCACTTGCCTCAACAGGTCTTCACAAGCAAAGTTTATTGTCCAATGAATGAAGTGTACTCATAAGTGGGCTGGTTATACTCTACTGGCATAGACCCTGGATTATGGTCTCACTTGGCTTGTTGGGTCTTCTCAAGTACAGCATATCTCCAAAGATCTCAGTTACTATATATATATGTATATTTTGGCCTATCCTGTATAGAGCATGTTTTGAAGAGTGCAGTTAGATTTTAACAGTTATTTTTGCAAAGCTATAATGGAAGTGACAAAGTAGCATATTCAGCATATTTTGCTTTATGAGTTCAATAAAGGTAACAATGTAATGGAAAGTGTGAGGAATATTAATGTAGTATATGGGGATCGGACAATAAGCATAAGCCAGTGCCAATGGTAGTTCTAGAAATTCCGAGCCAGAAACTACAGACTAGAAGATGAGCCTCATCATGGAAGATATGTAGAGCTCAATGAGGATGTCCTGCAAACCCTCGTGGAACAAAATCCCATCATAACTGTTGAAGAACTGGCAGAGAAGCTTGGATTTGGTCAGTCAACCATTCATTGACACCTGCATGCCATTGGAAAAGTCAGCAAATTGGGTCAATGGGTTCCCCATAAACTTTCTGAGTCTAATCATGTGCAGAGAGTGAACTTGTGCTCTTCTTTGCTGTCACGTCTCATGAATGAACCTTTTTTGACTGAATAGTGACTAATGACAAGAAATGGGTTCTCTATAAAAAATATCAAGCACTGAAGACTGGGTAGGGAAAGGAGAAACATTGGTACCCCAGGCCAAAGAAGGTGACTGCATAAGGTGTTGTTATCTGTTTGGTAGGATATGAAAATCTTAGTCCATTTGGAACTTTTAAACCAAACCAAATGATAACAAAGGAGATCTACTGCAAGCAGCTTGAGTGGCTTAAGTCAGTGCTAGAAGAAAAACGACCATCTTTGGTTTCAAGATGAAAGTGTTCTTCCATCAGGATAATGCTCGGCCACATACTGCAGTTTGAATGGGAAATGATGCCCCACCCACCATATTCGTCAGACATTGCTCCATCTGATGATTAATTATTCTGGGGTCTTCAAAATCATTTGGATAGGGCCTTGCAAGTCTACCAGAGCATTGTTGAAAATGAAGGAGAGTATATTTTGGATTAAAAAAGAACTTTGTTTATCTTAATTTTGAAAAATAAAAGAAGTATAAAAAACCCCACATTATTTATGGGATGATCCAGTATATATATATATGAACAATAATAATAATAATAAGGATTATTTCGAAGTTGCATAGTATTGAGACCCCCGTCGGTCATGACTGACTGTGGGATTGTACCTAGAAAGTTACGCTCCCAAGCACAAGTCCAGGCAAGGTTGTTTATGGAAGACCAGCAGTCGCCCATGCATACCAGCCTCCCCTTTCCACGCCACCAGTGTTATCCAAAGGAAAGGCAACAGCAGATACAGCTTGGCACCTGTGACGTCGCAACTCATTTTTACAGCTGAGTGAACTGGAGCAACGTGAAATAAAGTGTCTTGCTCAAGAACACAACACGCAGCTCGGTCTGGGATTCGAACTCACAACCTCACATTGGTAAGCCTGACACTCTATCCACTGAGCCATGTGCCTTCACACACACACACACACACACATATATACAGCTTTAAATAGACCTACACATGTTTCAACTGCACCAATTAGTAATGGTTGCAACTGCAACCCTACTATAATGCCGATGCAGTTTCTTCAAGTCTTTACTTCATTTCCTTCGATTTAACTGTTTAAAGTTTTTCATTTATCTACTCTGCATGTGTGTCTTTGTGTCTGTGTTTATCACCCCATCATCACTTGGCAACCGGTGTTGATGTGTTTATGTCCCTGTAACTCAGTGGTTTGGCAAAGAGACTAATAGAATATGCACTAGGCTTAAGAATAATTCCTGGGGTCGAATTGTTTGACAAAAACACTTCAAAGCAGTGCTTGGCTGCAGTCAAATGACTGAAACAAGTAAAAGAATAAAAGAATATCGAAATTGTTTTGATACAAAATAAATTGAAATTATATTTTTATGGCACTCACTTCTCAAGACCTAGCATAAAAGCCACCACCCCACCCAGCACTGCTCCTTATGAGTTACTTGGAACCTCATTAGTACTGGTCCCATGTTAAAATCATTCAGTGCACTCTAAATTGGTTGGTGTTAGGATGGGCATCTGGACATTGAAACCAAGCCAAAGCATTGGATTTTGGTGCAATCCTCTGGCTTACCAGCTCCTGTTGAACTCTCAAACTGATGCCAGCATAGGAAACAGATGGTGATGATGATGGTAATGATGATGCTGCTGATGATAATTTATCCAGTATATCTTTCAATGGCTTGAAACAATGCACTTAATATAAACCATGTTGCATATAGGTAGTTTGTTACCTGTATAGATCTTTACTATGGAACCAGCACTCATTTCCTATATTATCTAGTTTACTTTGTGGTTCTTACAAGTAAATATATTTGTGTCTGAGAAAAATTAATATTTTCCTCAATAACTTCGTTTTTAATGATGTAAAAGTTTCAAATAAAACTTACCTATTGCTATATGTCAGTGAGAAAAAGACCTGTGGCCTTAACTACGTGTTTAGAAGACAAAGGTCATTCACTTCGTAACCTTTGTCTTCTAAATGCACAGAATCCGACTACACTTCAAAAGAACCGCAACATTCTTGTTAATGTATTTCACGTCTTGCTTGTTTATCATCGGCTGTTTGTCTGTGGCCAGTCAGTAGACAGAAGGCAAATTCTTATTAGTGGATGGAGCGTAAATTTAGCTGTGCATCAAGCAATCAATTAGGATAGGATAACCTGTGAGGTCAGCAAGTTGTAGAGAAATCTACTAAACAGAGAGTGGCTGGGACTGTGAGATGAAAGTGAAGAAGTTCATTTTGATGTTAATGATTAATGAAAGCCTGTAAGAAAGAAAGATTTTTGCTGAAGTGGAAAGTGGTGATGGTGGTGGTGGTGGTAGTTGTGGTGGTAATGGAAACAGGTGTTGGTGAGAGTAACAGTGAAAGGATTTCAATGTGTTGAGCAAAGCTAGAAGACATTAGAGGTGGTAAAGTAGGTGGGACAGGTAGTTGAGATGTTTCAGGTGGATGTTACAGGTAGGGGTGGATATAAATTTGTGGATGGTAAGAACGACAATTTATTATTATTTTTTTTTTAAAGTAGAAAACACATGTAAACAGATTAAACAGTTGCGTGATAAAATCCTAGAGGAAATAGAGAGGAGTAGAAGTAAAACCTATTTCGAAGGGAATGTTGTATAAAGATATTGAAGGATAAACTTTTTGCTGCTGTCTTTCTGTTGAAATATTCTGCCTTTGTTTCAATTAATTTTGAAAATAATGAAGTTAGTAAAATAACTGTCATTATTAAGTTAGTATTTGGAACATAAATTAGCATGAAATTTTGATGGAAGGTTTTAATTAAGATGACTTTAACCCTTTTGTTATTGTGTTTCTGTTGAAAAATACTGTCTTTGTTTTAATTAATCTTGAAAATAGTGAAAGATTTCTTAAATTAACCTTGTCATTATTAAGCTGGTTGCATGAGTGTAAAAATATAACCCTTTTGGTACTAACCTGGCCAAAACCGGCTCTGTGGTAAAATGTCTTGTTTTCATAAGTTTTGAATTAAAACATTCCACCAAACCTTAGTCACAATTTATGTTCCTAACACTAGCTTAATGATAACTAAGTTATTTTACTAAATTCTTTGTTATATTTGTTATGTTTAAAATAATTTGTTATATTTAAAATAATTGAAAGAAACATAGCATGTCAAAATAAATACAGTAACGAAAGAGTTAATAATTTCATGAAATGCACTCTATTTTTTAAAATTCTTTTACTTGTTTCAGTCATTGGACTGCAACTATTCTAGGGCACCATCTTGAAGTGGGGTTCAGTCAAACAAAGTGACCCCGGTACTTATTAAACAAAAAAAAATCTGGTACTAATTCGTTTTTTAAAATCTGATACTTATTCTATCAATCTCTTTTTCTGAACCAATAAGTTACAAGGAAAGAAACAAATCAACACAGGTTGGCAAGTGGTAGGGTGTTAAACATAAAAACTTACATGCACACACACACACACACGTACACACACACATTTTTTCTCAGCTCCTTTTCCTCTTTCATATTCCTTCTTTAGTTTTATACTTTTCTCTTCTAATGAAGGACTAGTGTCCAAAACATTCAGGCTCATTCGCTTTTTTAAGCATCAGACTAATACAGTTTTTGTTAAGACTTATCCCTTCTGTGTGTGTGTGAGTGATATATATATATATATATATATATATGCCAGTGATGACACCTAAAAAATGCCCAGTACATTCTGTAAAGTGGTTGGTATAGAAACCAAGCCAAAACATGTCTGGAGCCTGGTGCAGCTCTCCAGCTCACCAACTCCAGTCAAACTGTCTAACCCATGCCAGTATAGAAAACTGATGTTAAATGATGATGATATATCTTCCTCCCAACTACTCTGACCCACCCGTGGTAACCATATACCTCCCTCTATAGCAAGTCACCTATGTCTGTCCCTCTCTTGTACTTCAGTGTCTCAATACTCCATCCTTGAGTATTCATCTCCACTTTGTAGTGGTAGTTCTTTTCCTTTTTCTGTCTTGTGAGTTACTTGGTGACCCCCACTGGTGCTGGTGGTACAAGAAAAACATCCAGTACACATTGTTAAGTGGTTGGCACAAGGAAGGGCATCCAGCATTAGAAACCAAACCAAAACTAACATTGGAGCTCTTAGTCACCCTGTGATTTGCCATTACCTGTCAAACTGTCCAACCCATGCCAGCATGGAAAATAGACATTAAACGATGATGATGTAATGGGCTTCCACACAGTTTTCTCACAAGGCATTGGTTGGCATGGAGCTATATTATAGACACTAACCCAAAGTGTCATGGAGTGGAATTGAACCTAAAATCATCTGGTTGCAAAACAAATTTAAACACCCAGCCATGGCTGCACTTATTAAAATTGTTTTTGCTGTTTGACTCAAAGACATGGCTATACCAAATTGCAATATTCCTACAACTTTCAGCTTAGTCAGGCAGTCTTTTACTTACTGCATTTGTAATAACTTGAAAGTTATTACAATGCATGTTTTTTTCCACTCAAGCAATTTTACATTTTCTTTCACATTTCAATGAGCATCTCTCTGTTTGGATAATCTCCAACTATTTTGTAATTAAACTTCGTCCTGTAATCAGTTTTTTTTTCTCTAAATTCTTTACATTTCCATTAAAAATATATTTTTAAGTAATACTTGTTCATTAGAGTATGTAATGAAGATTCTAATTAATGGGATTGAGGCATTGTTTCCAATTTCCAACTCTGCAACAATTGATGCAACCATAAAACAATAGTATAGTTTATATCATCATCTAGCAATTTTTAAAAAATTCTTTCTTTTTTTACTTTGTATACAGATGGCCATACTGTTTTTATGCTGAAAAAGAAACTAGGTGTACATCAGTTAGTTATTAAGCATTATTTTTTGTTAACATTCTTTTCAATTTTAAAAACTTTGAAAATTACAGGAATGCTTTGTAACCATTTTCAGATTGATTTTCTGAATTAAAGGTCCCAAATATAGATTTGTACACTTTTCTGCATTTAATATATATGGGTTCACCTTCCAAACCCAAAACATAAACTAATTACTGAACACCTAACAGTCAAATAATATATGTTTCTATTAAAGCTGCAAAATTATCACAAAACTCACTCTGTCAGTGACATAAAAGGCACCCATGTTGACGACACTTAAAATATACCTGGTACACTCTGTAAAGTGGTTGGTATTAGGAAGAACATGCTGGGTGTTTAAGCTTGTTTTGCTGGCATGGGCTGGACAATTTGACATGAGCCGGCCAGATAGAAGATTACACTAGGTGGCTCTCTGTTTTGGCATGTTTTTTTTATGGCTGGCTGCCCTTCCTAACACCAAACACCCCGTTGAGTGTACTGAGTGCTTGTGGCCCAAAACTAAACAGAGCTAGATAACATGACTACAATATGTTGGACAATTGTGATGTGATAATTTTGCAGATTTAATCAATGTATATTACTCTACCTTTGGTATTCATGTACTATTTTTACCACCTTGTTTTGCACTTATTTGCTCACCTGTGTTTGTGTATATATACAAATATATATAAAATATAAATGAGTAACAAAGACATATAAGTTTCAATTCAAACTGTTTCAAGTGACTCCTTTAATTGATCAATGAAAGCATTACATCATTACATTACAAAGAAAAGTGTTCTGTAATTATGTAATGCTTTTATTGATCAATTAAAAGAGTTGATTGAAATGGCCATAATGAATTGAAACTTATACATCTTTGTTATTCATTTATATTTTACTCACCTACCCTGGAATCTGCACTTCAGAAATATTTGGAAAGTATCTTTATATAAAGTACACGTCTAAACAAACAAGAGTGGATTTATTCACCATGCCAACACTGCATGAATATTGGGTGGAAAATTTCTATGTAGAGTTTGATAATCACCTGTCTGAGTGTGCAAATAAGTTCATCCTAACAAGGTGCCACAGTTTAAGTACCTAATTCAAATGAATTACACTATATATATATAATAATAATAATAATAATAAAAGCAAAATTCTGTCTGTTCATCTGGGACCCCTGTATCTTAGTCAACATTTGCTCTACATAGACATTATTATACCTTTTTTTGAAACAGGATGATCCTGGGATTGAAAACCTGCCCTTCATTCGGTTCTTGAACATCCAGCATTGGGATCTACTTTAAAAGCATTTGGATTGCTATTTCTAGCAGGTAAAGCTTGGCTGATTCATGCCATCTTGGTTGGTATTTGTTAGATGGCATCAGAAATCAAAGGGCAGATAAATGACATTTGCTTTGTTAATTTTGCTTCAAGATAAGAAGTTTGGGACAAATTGGCCAACAGTTGGAATTAAACTTGGGACTGGAACAACAGAATGATTGCACTCCATCCATCCTTAATCTCTGATCAAATACTACCGGGGCATATAGTCATTATAGACATATTGTAGTCCTGTTATTTAGCTCTCTTAGCTTGTTCCTGTCTAGTGTTTATAAGAGTAAATTTAGAACTTTATTGCTAGATGTTTTGATAACACTGTAACAAAATAAAAGTTTTTTGTCTTTGGTTAGTAGGAGTTATTTCCTATTTGCTTCAATCTAGAAGCAAAGGAAATGACCACAGCTCCCTTCAAACTTAGCTTTTGTGGCCTGGACATCAACGTTTTGAAACTGACCTATTTTCCAGGACATTTCAGACAGATTCAGCGCTGAGTTGTTGAAGCGATTAAGCATCATCTTTTAATATCTGTCTTCTAAGCTGGCATTAGTTGGACAGTTTGGCAAGAACCAGCAATTTTGATTACATTAACCCCAGTATTTAACTGGTACTTATTTTATTGACCCCCTGAAAGGATGAAAGGCAAAGTCAACCCTGGTGGCATTTGAACTCAAAATGTAAAGACAAACATAATGCTGCTAAGCATTTTGCCCAGCATGCTGATGATGATGATGATTATGATGGTGATGGTAGTGGCAGCAATGATGATGATGATGATAAAGGGTAGCGTTTATGAAAAAGAAACAGAATAAAATCTTCCCACCAATAAATAAACAGAAATCAAACATTTTGTTCCATTTTTTTTTTCTGTTTTTATTTATATATATGGAAGAAATGTTGAAAATGCGTTTTGTTTCTGCAAGTGTTGAGTCAAAATTAAGGTGAAGCTATTGGTTTGTATGTTGGTTCTGGATAAGAGTAACTTGGACTATAGAATCCCTTAATTGTTTCTCGACGGTCGTTTTGTAATAAAGTAACCCGTTTTTGGAGAGCTGACACTTGTATTTTCAGTGATCGAATCGTTTCTTCCAATTCCTGAAAAAGAAAGAAGAAAATTGTTGGTGGAAGTTATTTAGTCACGTTTTGACATATTCTGTCCCAATACAGTATTAAATGTTCATAATACATAGATAACAATGCAAATTACCAGATTAATTTCCATGGGATCAATGCTGTTAATGAGCCCCAGGCCAACACCAAACTTAGAGAGTGGATTTGGAAGACAAAAACTAAAAGAAGCCTATTTTTTTTGTGTATGTGTGTACCAGACAAGGATTCTGGATTATTTTTCCATTCTTTTAAATTTAATTTTTGAGAACAGTCAGGTTCATTTTTAGTATTCTTGTTTGTGAGAGCATTTGAGTTTATTTCAGATATTCTCATTTTAAAAATCATCTCCGGCTAATCGTTGAGAGGACATTGGTGTTACCTTGGTGGAGGTTTGCGCTCTCTGAGTGTATTTGTTGGAATAATACTGATGCCTAACATAGGGCCCCAGGCCTCAAAGTTAAAAGAAGGGAACAGTCTTGTGTTCTGACCTTAGTATTTGACTGGTACTGATTATCACTCAAGTACTGGATGGGAAATCTATATAACCAATTATTGTGCCATATTTGAGACCTTTGACCATGTAAGAACTGAATAATCATTTCTAATTTAGGCACAAGGTCAGCAATTTTTAAGTGGTGGGAGTAGTTTAGTTGATTTTGTCATTGCTTCCCCCATTTGCTTGGCTGGTACTTTATTTTATTGACTTCGACAGGATTTGAACTCAGAACTTAAGTCACCATAACTAAAAATAGTGCCAGGCATTTTGTCCAATGCCCCTTATGATTCTGCCAATCCATCGTTTCTAACACAGACACAAGGCCAGAAATTAAGAAGTGAGTTAACTCAAATTCAAATCAACCCCCAATACATGGCTGGTACTTTATTTTATCACCATCAACCCTGGATGAAAAGTTAAGTTAACCTCAACTGGATTTGAACAGACATCATGAGACATTTCATCTGATGTTCTACCCTTTGTGCTAATCCACCACCCAAACATGGCAATTATCAATGAGGAGGAGGCTGTAGATAGCATGTAGAATAAAAAAAGAAAACCAGGTTAGACTCTCTGCAACACCGAATTTCCTATCAAGGTTGATAACATTTTCCCAACCATCTGGATGCATAATCAGTGATGTTTTCTAGGATCATTATGTGTTTCTTATGTTGAAAGGACCCCTTCTCCCAAGTGACCCAATCAGGGTTTGTTCAAACCCTAGCTTGTGTCCAATTAGCTCTAAGTCTTGTAGCACTGCTCTTTCCAGGACCTTTGCACCACCTGATTCATAACTACTTTGAAGCAGCTTTTGCTGCTTCCACAGGCAACCTATAATGCCAAGCATGTTGTAAGCTTAGTAGAGGGACTGTCCTACAAACCCTCTACATCCCAACCTCAATGAACTCATACTTTACCCATCACCCATTGCTTTTAAGAAGAATTGCTAAAGAATTTAGCAAAGTCAATTGACTATTGTCAAACTATCGTTCTGGTAGCATAAAACGGTGGTGCTGTGCAAGAGGCAATCAATATTCATGATGATTATGCAATTAGCATATAATATGGTACAAGTTTACAAAACTACTGTACACTCTACTAATCAGATAAAAACCCATTAGCTTTTCTCTACATTCCTCCACTGCAGAAAAGCCTTTTTAAGTTAAAGAATTATTCATAAAAAAAATAACAAAAACAATAAAAACAACAACAGCAATAATAATAATAGTAATAATAATAATAATAATAATATAATAATAATAATAATAATAATAAAACAAAAAAAAACTAACACTTTTCAAAATAATTTTAATACTTGGTGTTGAGTGATAAAGCTACCTGGTACATAACATAGTATTAATGATAAAATATATAAAAAAAACAACAAACAAACCAAATAACAAACAAGAGATGATGGCTTTCAACATGTTATTGGTACAAATATATAATGGTTCTAAATGAGATCGTTTCATGTTTGTTTATTTATTAGAAAACTGTTGATATTTTTTCATGTTTTCAATTGACAATTTCTTTTTATATTCAAGCTACTTTATAAACATTAAAATGTCTTGTAGTTATATATGTGAAAATGAGAATTGATGAAAAAACAGAAAAAAAAAATGTTAAAGTTATATGTATTGATACATATACACACTTAGTATTGAATTTATTAGGTTCATTTTAATAAAAAAAAAAAGGAAACAGAAAAACTAGTTGCATATACAAGAAGCAGCAGACACAAAAACACACACATACACACACACAGCCATGTAAAACATAGAGGAGTCGTTTGACTTTTTACATCATATATATGTCTATGCAAATCAACCTAACAGAGCCCATCCCTCTCTAAGTTGTAGGATTTGTACTAAGTAATGCAAACTAATGAAACATTTATCTTTGACTTTGTTTCTGTCATTAGACTGTGGCCATGCTGGGGCACCACCTTGAAGGATTTTAGTCAAACAAGTCAATCCCTGTTCTTATTTTGTTTAGCAAGTATATGTCTGGTACTTGTTCGATCTCTTATTTATTATTATTTATTTTTTTTGCCAAACCATTAGGTTACACGGACATAAACAAACCAGCATTGGTTGTCAAGTGGTGGTGGAAAAAAAAACACAGACATAAAGACACACATAGACATGTACACACACACACACACACAAACACACACACAGCCATGTAAAACATAGAGGAGTCGTTTGACTTTTTACATCATATATATGTCTATGCAAATCAACCTAACAGAGCCCATCCCTCTCTAAGTTGTAGGATTTGTACTAAGTAATGCAAACTAATGAAACATTTATCTTTGACTTTGTTTCTGTCATTAGACTGTGGCCATGCTGGGGCACCACCTTGAAGGATTTTAGTCAAACAAGTCAATCCCTGTTCTTATTTTGTTTAGCAAGTATATGTCTGGTACTTGTTCGATCTCTTATTTATTATTATTTATTTTTTTTGCCAAACCATTAGGTTACACGGACATAAACAAACCAGCATTGGTTGTCAAGTGGTGGTGGAAAAAAAAACACAGACATAAAGACACACATAGACATGTACACACACACACACACACACACACACACACACACACAAACACATAAAAAGGTGAGAGCTAAATATGCTCCGTATAGAAAACAGGTGGTAGTGCTCAAATGAACTTAAATTTGAACACTGAATTCTTCATCTTGGAATAGGTCTATGGCATCAAGAGTGGCTATAAGAGAAACAAAGGTGATCTGATATGGAGGTAGTGATACCGATAAACACAATTAGGGTTCAGATATATATACAGATATACATACATCTATAAATCTATCATCATCAACATTTAATGGTTAGGATGGCTTGACAGGAACTGGCAAGACCAGGGGCTACACTAGGTTCTATAGTGTGTTTTGGTTTGGTTTCTATAGCTGGATGTCCTTCCTAATGCCAACCACCTTACAGAGTGGATGCTGGTGCTTTTCACATGGCACCAGCACCCACACCAATGCTTTTTATGTGACACCTTGGTTTTAGGATCACAATTCTGTTGTGGTGGTCAGGTCTTCTTGAGTACAGTAGTGCTCCACATATCTCAGTCCTCTGTATTTCCTATGTAAGGTTCAGCATTTTGAGATATATATGGCCATCATCATTTATCATTATTTTTCCATGCTGGTATGGGTTGGATGGTTTGACCAGAGCTGGCCAGGTTCCATGTCTGTTTTGGCATGGCTTCTACAACAGGATGCTCTTCCTAACACCAATCACTTGAGAGTGTACTGGGTGCTTTTACACACCACCAGCATAGATGCATTTACGTTGCACTGGTACAGGTGCTTTTTACATGGGACCAGCACCTATGAGCCCTCAGCATTGGGAACACTCAGCTAGAGAGGGATGTAGGGGACAAGCCTGTATGCAAGGACAACCAGGCTTCTATTTAGCTTGACGTGTCTTTTCAAGCACAGCAAACCACCAGGAATCTCGGCCTCCTGTCATCTCCTCTGTGAGTCCCAATGTCTTTCTGGGTCTACCCCTCCCACATGTTCCCTTAATGCAACTGTTATCATTCATATGCATACCATGCCAGCACAATCTTCTCTCTTGCACACTACATCTGATGCCTCGTACACCTAGTTTTTCTCTGAAATTACTTACACTCTGTCATATGTGCACACTGACATTACCCATCTAACAGAGCATACTGGCTTCATTTCTTTCAAGCCTTTGCATATCCTCAGCTGTTATAGCCCATGTTTCACTGCCATGTAGTATAGCTGTTCATACACAGGCATCGTACAATCTGCCTTTTACTCTGAAGGGAGTCTATTTTTTGTTCAAACCTGGTATTTAATGTACCTGTACATCTGCCACATATAAAAACTACTTTCTCTGCTAGTCTTCCCGTGATACTACTGCACCTCTTATGGGTCCATAGCTTGCACTGAGTATACCATATGGAGATTCTCCTTACACTTCTACCAATTGAGTAGGGCCATCTCCCTGAAGATATCTGTGATTTGTCTGTTTTCCTATTTATCAAGGCTTTGGTCTTTGCTAAATTAAATCTAAGGCCCTTTACACACATGGCAGGCTACCACACAGTTTCCACCTACCAAATTCACTCACAAGGTGTTGGTAGGTTTGGGGGCTACACTCAAACACACTTGCCCAATGTGTCATGCAGTGGGACTGAACCCAAAACCACATGGTTGGGAAGCAAGCTTCTTAACCTTACAGCCATATCTGCACCTTGCTAATTATTCAGAGCTGTAGTGAATGAAGGAACTGAGCATTTTTTAAACCATGGTACCTATTTTTAAATAAATGAATTGAGATAGCAAGAATTATATGTTTCAGATATAGACATAGTGCAGTGTAATAAAACAAAGGTGTAACTATTTGGAAAATTGGCCATACCCAATATACAGAAAAGGAGTAGGTAAGAATTACCTACTCTATACAGTATAACCAATGTAAACTAAGGATGCATGAGAGGTGCAGTGGGATCACAAGCAGGTAGGCATCAGGTGTGGCAGATACACTATGTTGATTAGTAGCAGGAGTACATGTGAAATAAATTCCACCTAATACTTAGAAGGCTCTCTAGAGCTATTTGTATTTCCATTTATGTGTTGATGTATATTATACAGTAATATTCTTTGTGTTGTGTCCAAAACATATCTGCATCTTCTAAGCAGTGGTATAGCTGCTCACTCATTGCTCACCCTGTGACTGGATTGGTAGTATCATCATCAACTTGGCTACAAAGGCAATGGTGGTGATTTAGAGAGGCATCAACTTGACAGGTCATCTTCATCATCATTTTAACATCCTCTTTTCCATGTTTGCAAGGGTGAGGAGGAAGTCTTTTGCAAACAGATTTTCTACAACCTGATGCACTTCCTGTTGCCGACCCTCATCTGCATCCAAATAAGGTAATATTTCCCTTTGGTCAGGCATGTTCTTGTGGAAAATTGGAAACAAACAACATTGCTTGTGTGATAACAACTACCATACAATGTCAAGAAAAAAGAAGACATAAACACACACACACACCCACACTGGACTTCTCTCAGTTTCCATAAACCAAATCTATTCAAGGCTTTCGTTGGTCCAAGGCTACAGTAGAAGACACTTGTCCAAAGTGTCACACACCGGTACTGAATCTGAAACCACATGGTTGAGAAGCAAACATCTTACCACACAGCCATATCTGAAAGTCACTGTAAGAATTACAGCAGAATGCTTAATAAGAGGATTAGGCTAGATTAGCAGTTTGGGTTTAAGCAAGAGGATGGAGAACCACCAATCCAGTCTTCCTAGTAAAACAACTACACAAGAAATATTTAGCTAGGAATAAGCTACTCCACCTAGCTCTTGTTGACCTGGAAATGATGCTTGAGAGAGTTCCATGTCACTAAGAAAACTAGGGTCAGATAAATGGTTTGTGTGAGAACTCCGCATGTATAGAGGTGTCATTAGCAAGTTGTGAGTTAATGAGTTCAGGGAGGAATTTACCTTGAAATTTGGCTTATCTCTGGGCTCAGTTTTCAACACCACTCCTCTTTGATGACGTAGTTCTAATACCTGAATTAGTTGAAAATTTAAAGAGGAAATTCTAGATTTGGATGCAAAAGCATAGAATTGAGAGGCTTTAAAGAAAACCTAGCAAAGACCAAAGTTTAATTAGCAGGAAAGAAAATAGGACCCTACTTGTTAGGAAAATCACCATGCCCAATATGCAGAAAAGGAATAGGTAAGAATTACCTACTCTATATAGTGTAACCAATGTAAACCAATGTAAGGATGCATGAGAGGTGCAGTGGGATTACAGGCAGGTAGGCATCAGGTGTGGCAGATACACTATATTGATTAGTAGCAGAAGTGCATGTGAAATAAATTCCACCTAATGCTTAGAAGGCTCTCTAGAGCTATTTGTTTTTCCAATTATGTGTTGATGTATATTATACAGTTATATTCTTTATGTTATGTCCAAAACATATCTGTATCTTCTAAGTAGTGGTATAGCTGCTCACTCATTGGGAAATATTTCAGCAATGAATTAGATGACCAGTGACAGTTAGTTACATTAGGCTTTGAGACAATACCTTCAAAGTAAGATATCTTCTGATTCAGAACCAAATCGATGAGTTATCTGAACAACTGTTGGGTACTTCAAATAACATTGTGATCAGTAGCATATTCATAAACTGATCATTAATCAAAAGTGAAATACAAAACACTGTTTTTATAAGAAAAAAATGTAATGTTTAACTGAAAAATACTTTAAATGAATTCTGAATGACAAGATCTTGAGTGAATGTGAGAATTGGTGTTCAAGTGTAGGCATGATAACAAATTCTACATACAGAATTCTTAAAACATGTATGTGGTCTAGCCAAGAGTTCTAAGAGTTGTTATCAACTGAGCTTGCTCCAGTCAACTATGAAGTGGTATCAAAATGTCCTTGAACTAGTTATGTTTAATGAAAAATAACTTATTTACCTAAATATCATTTCCTTCAAAATAGTTATCTTGCACAGCGATACACTAGTCCCAGCATTCCTGCCACTTTGGGAATCCGGTCAAGAAGTCGTTTTCCATAACCAAGTTGAGGACCTTCCATGATTCGCTCTGGATTTTGACAATGGTATTAAGATAGTGACTTCTGAGCTGCATTTTCACCTTGGGGAAGAGATAGAAGTCTGCAGGGACTAAATCTGGTGAATAGGGTGGGTGTGGAAGCAATACTATGTTGTTTTTGGCAAGAAACTCATGAGTGAGGAGAGCTCAGTGAAGAATCCAATTCTTCGTGCTTCACAGATCCAGTTGCTTTTGCTGAATGTCCTCCCGCAAATGCTTCAAAACATTTCAGTAGAACTCTTGATTGACAGTGTGGCCCTGGAGGATGCCTCAATTCTCAATGCACAATACCACATTTCCAGGGGTGACACACATGACAGGTCTTTCAGGGACAATCTGCTTTTGAAGCACCTGTGCCACTTGAAACATTGCATAAAACCCATTGCCATATCACTGTAAACTTGCTGAAGCATGCTCAATGTCTCTGTAGCAGACTTCCCAAGTTTAAAGCAAAATTTCACACATACACATGATCACACAAAAACACAAATTTCACAACGAAGTAGACACAGGAATGTCTCTTGGCATGCTGCCTCATGAAGGCCACTGCTAGCTCTTACTATGCACACAACTGTGTGCTGCCCTCTGTTGGTGTACTACAGAACTAGACTGGGAACTATTTGATACCACCTGAATAACCTACACAGATGATTTATTTATAGTAATCAAATGTTTGTGTTGTACTTTAAGCTCACTCCCTCATATCAGATCAACACTTCCTGTAAAGGTGCATGGTGTGCGTGCATCAGATATTGAAGTGATTGCATGACTAGATGTCTTCTTGAAATTATAGGCTGTGTAACCAAAATAGCTAATAGAACTCTTGAAATAATTGTAGTGTTCAGTTATATGAATAAATAATAAACTCTACGACATGTACAAAATACTTATTTGCATTACACTCTCAGGCTTAATGCCCTCCAGGAAATTGGGTAGACAAATGGTCTGTGAATACTAAATTTTTCTCTGATGAAGAATGACGAGTGACTTCAGGTTCAGAACTATATAGATTCAAACGGACAAAAAAAAATGTGGAGAAAGAGGATAAGGAAACTGAAAGATCTCTTTGCTACATATAGGCTCAGAGAATTGTAGGGAACATACATATTGAGGAGGAGAAGGAGACAGAGACCTATAACGTAGGAAAACCAGGGGTTTCTACAAGACAGCATGTTGTGAAGTACTGATCATATCTGTTTTAAAGCATGGTACTAGCTAAATAGGAGTCAAGGCAGTTGTTGAATGGTACAGCATTTAGTTATAAAAGCCCAAGAGACAAGCTTGGAAAGACTGGACGAAAGAGGAATGAAGGGAATAATATCCAGTAACTTGAAGAGGAGCTAGACATCAGGTATACACAGCAGCTGAAATCAAGTGCTATGGCAATGTACTGTAACATAAATATCAGGGGTGTGAGGTGTTCCAGATTGCCTGTTCTCTTACAAACAAATCTCTTAGGACTGACAATATACTTGCTTAGCTACTGTGGGGAGAGAGAGTGTGTGTGTGTTCATTTGTGAGCACCAGTATATCACCCACCAATGTAAAAATACTAGCAAATGGTAGAGGTAGTTGGTAAAGCTAGTATTTAATTGTTTCTAATATATGAACACAATTTGAAATATGTGGGAATGGGATTTGTTAATTACATTAACCCCAGTACTTCAACCAGTACTTTATTTTATTGTCATGAGAAGGATGAAATTCCTTGGTGAGACTTGAAATCAGAATATAAAGAGTTAGAAGAAATAATGCAAAGCATTTTATCTGATGCTGAAATGATTCTGTCAATCCAAACTGCTATATAATGACAGATTGTCAATAAAGCTTCTACGTAATGATGCATATCGTTGGCAAAGCTGCTATTTAATGGTCCAAATTATTGATAAAGCTACTGTTCAATGGCACAGATTGTTGGTAAAGCTACTTTGTAATGAAATAAATTGTTGGTAAAACTTCTATGTAATTGTAGAGATTATTGGTTACTATACAATGACACCGACTGATGATAAAGCTACTTTTAATAGACAGATGACTAGGAAAGTTGCTATCTACTGATATATATTAGTCAAGACATTGTATCAAGACAGATGTTGGTAAAACAAATATATGATGAAAGAGAAGGTTGGTAAAGCTATTATAAACAATGAGATCATCTGTGATAATAGTAGAAGCATGTCCACTTTTTTTGTTATTAGTAATGTCCTGGCTAAGGTGTTGCTTCAGAGACTCATTATCAGCCTTCTTGAGGCAATGTTGCCTGAATCACAGTGTGGATTTAGAGAGAGAATAGAAGCATGACTGCCATGGTCACAGCCTGGCAACTTCAGAAACAGTGTTGAAGGATGGGAAGTGGAACAACATTGGAACTTGTTTATAGCCTCTGTAAACTGCTGCAAAAAAAGCAAAAAGGAAAGAAAAGCTTTTACAGGATGTTCTCTCCAGTTTTCCTGTATTAAATAATATGTTAACCCATGCTAGCATGGAAGACATGTTAAATAATGATGATCCTCAGTCAGTTCCACAATGGGATAACTCCTTGGGTGACCATAGAAAGATAGCAGTCCAAGCCCTTCCTTGAATACACAAGGGGTGAGGCAGTGTGTGCTAGCACCAGGTCTCTTTAACATATTCCTCCTGTGCATCACCAGGCTTCTTAGAAGCAGTGTAACAATGGACTTTAGACTAAACGCCAACCTTGCTAACACAAGAAGGTTCCATGCAACCACTAAACTCTGCTAAAAGCAAGTCCTGAAGCTGCAGTATGCAAATGACTGTATTCTTATCACTCAGGAGGATCTTCAGACTGTCCTTGTTGCTGTGGTGGTGAGAGCACATAGCAGGCAGAGGCTGATTGTCAACACTACTAGGACAGACGGTGGTCTGTCCATGGAGTTCTACTGTTCCACCAACTCCATCTGCCTTTTGCTGTTTATGATGAACAGTTGCTAGAGATGGCACCTTTTAAAACTGGGTAGCATTGATAATGACATTCAGAGTTGTACTAATCAAACATCAACTGCCTTTGGGCGATTTTGGTGCAGAGTTCTTTTTTTTTTTTTTCAGAACAAGAGCCTTCATTCCTCCCCAAAAGTTGATACAGACCCCAAGTGGTCAGTATCAAGATTTTTTCCCCATGACTTGTGAAGCTTGAGTTATTACCAGGATTTCTACCACAAACACATCTTGGGTTGTGGCACCACAAACACATCCTGGTCATGCTACCATAAACACATCCTGGGTCGTGTACCTTGCACTGTGATATCTGTAAATATCAACTGCAAAAGTAGTGATGCAATGATTACTCACTACCAATTGCAGTGGTTGTAGTACATAATAAAGATTTCTCTGTGATGGGTGCCTTGCAAAGTGGTACATGGCCAGCTACTGCATCGTTGGAGTTCAGATTGTTGGTAAAGATACTATGTAATAAATAATAAATGCGCCCTTTTAAAGCCTAGCATTGCCTGGTCCAGGAATCGAAACCACAATCTTACGATCTTGATGCTGACACTCTAACCACTAAGCCACGCGCCTCCACAAAGATACTATATAATGGTTTCAAATTTGGGCACAAGGTCAGCAATTTTGGAGAGTGGGGGATAAGATTATTCTCCCCTCCCCCCCCGGCGCTCAACTAGTACTTATTTTATAGACCCCAAAAAGGATGGAAGGCAAAGTTGACCTGGGTGGAGTTTGAATTCAGACTGTAAAGATGGATGAAATGCCACTAAGCATTTTCCCCAGTGTATTAATGATTCTGCCGGCTCGCCTATAGTAAGACATAGCTGGTAAAACAACTATGTGGAAGATGTTGCTGCTAACCACATCACTTAGCAACAGTTGTATGAAGGTGAGGGTTTATATGTTAGTGATGAAGAAGGCAACCAGAAGAAAACCCTGGAGAAATGCAACAATAGTTTCCACCACCCCCTTGTATCCATGCACCCTTCCCCACACAACAGTGTTTGTGGGCCAGCATTAAACTGTTCTGTTATGAAAGGTCTCACTATTAAGGGAGTGGATGTGGTTATTATATTGTGATGGGTAACTAAAAAAGAAATGGATTTCTAAACAGTCTGTGAATCTCTTTAAGTATAGTCTATGATGGTTAGCAGCAGTAGTTTTCCGTTGTGGATTTTGATTGATTTTGAGTTTGTTTCTCCATCAAACATCAACTGATGACTACTACCTGGCTTTCTCTCAGTATACCTGTCATTTACTTTGATGCTGCTAAATATCGAACATCCATTGAAATAAACTGGTTGATGGTGTAATGCATATTATGTTAACAGGCATATATAATGAGGCAATAATTATATACAGCAGACAGGCAAAAATATCATCAACCATGCTTTGTGTGTTAAAAATATCTTTGCTTATTTGACGTGTTTAATTATTGCTACATTTCTTCCATACCCTTGCAACTTTACTGACCTATCCTTTCTGATCCTTTATCCTTATTCTCTCTCTTATATTCACCTTGCACCTTGAGGGTATGCCCTCACCATCTCTTTCTCTCTTTCCAGTTGGGGAAGTCATGTATCACCTTTTCAGCAAGACATTTGTTCCTGTTCCTCTCTTGTACTTTAACCTCCTGAAGCTACCCCGCTCTATACTACTCCTGTATCATTTGAAGAGTCTTGTTTTGTGAGTTTTTTGGTGACCTCACTGGTGCTGGTGCCATATAAAAAACACTCAGTGCACTCTGTAAAGTGGTTGGTGTTAGGAAGAGCATCCAGCTATAAAAACCATACCAAAACAGATGACTAGAGCCTGGAGCAGCCCTCTGGCTTGTTACTTTCTAATGACGCATTCAGCCCATGCCAACATGGTAAATGAATGTTCAACAAGGATGATGATGATGATGATGATGATGATGACAAGCTTCTTGCTAGCCTCTCCAGATTAGCATAAATGCTCATCTCTCATGACCATGCTGCATCATACATTTTATGCATGTTTTGTACACTTTCTGTGTAACTATAGGCAACAGTCCCTTTCTTTCTTTTCTTTGTTTCTCTCTCTCCATTTGTGTACATTTGGTTGGTGCAAGGAAGGGCAGGGTATCCAGCAGTAAAAACCATATCAAAGCAGACAGTCGAGCATGATACAGTTCTTGAACATGTCAGACTCTGTCAAATTATCCAACCTATGTCAGCATGGAATATGGATGTTGTTAAGTGATGATAATGATATAAATGTGTGTGTTTAAGAGTCATCTATTATTTGTTTGCCAGGCAAGCCATGATCAAGTAGATTTACGATAAAAGGTATTCCAGCTATGCTCATCCCCTCTTTTTCTGAGACAAGGTGTACACTAAGCTGTACTAGCCACTGCATCACATACTGAAACCAAAGATGTAGTGACTATTTCTAGCAGATCGAGCAATTACAGAAAGACCCATTTGCTGGGTTATAGGTCCCTAATATGACAATGAGGGAGTCACTCAAGTGTATACTTTTATAGTTTATCTTTTATTCATTTCAATCATTAGACTGCAGCCATGCTGGGGCACCAACTTGGAGAATTTTTAGTTAAACAGGTAAATCCCAGGATTTCTTTTTATACCTAGTTATTTATTCTCTTGGTCTCTTTTTTCTGAAACACTAAGTTGTGGGATGTCAACAAAAAACACCAGTTAAGCAGTGGTGGAGGACAAATGTGCACACACACACACACACACACACATATATGTACATGATGGGCTTCTTTCAGTTTCCTTCTATCAAATACACTCACAAGGCTTTTTCCAACATGGGACTATAGTAGAGGACACTTGCCCAAGGTGTCACACAGTGGGACTGAACCTGGAATCATGTGGCTGTGAAAACTTCTTACTATACAGCCATACCTGCCCTTAAAAAGAACAAAACAAATGAAACAAGGAATACATCCTCTTCCCTCACCCTACTCCTTAATTCAACCCCCACTTCCCGCCACTATCTCTGAAAACCATCCAGTAAATATTTTAGTGGTCAAGGGTTTGAGATCACAATTGTTAATTATTTACACCCTAAAATTTCTTTTATTTTATGTTATTTATTTTAAGTTTTATGCTTTATTATCTAAATCTAAAAGAGAAAAAAAAGTTTGGCTATTGAAAAGCCAGGAATAAAAATTTAGGCTCTCTGGCTTTAGAACGAATTCCTCTGATGAGATTTCAGCATTCTGACGACATTAACAACGTTTGCTGATAATTTGATAAAAATTTGAAAATACCTCTTGGTTGATCTTGAGGAAGTTTACAGGATAGATTAAAATCAATTTTGCCAGATACTTATGACATCAAAGAAGCCGCACAAACAACGCGCACACACACAGACAAACACATTGAGACAAACAAACACATACATACACACAGCGATCATCATCGCTGTCATCATCACCATCATCATCATCATTACATTTCATTTATATTTTTTTAGCAATAATAATAAAACGCCATTGGAGTAGTAGAGGGGGTGTTTTGAAGTAGTACGGTATATTTTTGAAGTACCACACACACAATAAAGAAGTTATTGTTATTATTATTATTTTTGGTTTTGTTTGTTTGATTTTCAAAGGAGAGAAATGTTGTAATCAGTTTACTGATTGCATTTTTTTTGTATTTTGTATTTTTTTATTATTTTATTTTATTGTTTTTTTTCCTTTGCCAACCACATATTAATCGAAAACCTGTGAAGTTTAATCAAAGGCAGAAGTTCAAAATCAAGGAAGAATTGAGTCTTTGATTTTGTCTTTAGTTATCAATGAAATATGAGATGAAGAAAGGGTGGTAGGCTGGAAAACAATGAAAGAGGATAAAAATCTTTTGCAAGAGAGATGAAGAAAGAACCAATCAATGCTCTAAAAATATAGTATGAAGATCACAAGAAAAAAAAAAACCTTCAAAGAAGTAAAGAATGGAAAAAGAAACGACAAGAACAAGAGAAATATATTCAGTCGATTCTGATTCTGGGGGACTATAATTGGAGATAGAAAAAGATATGTGATGATGGTCAACCCAGCAGTGTGGATATAATTGGTAAAATTCTTTGATTGCAATCTCTCTTCTTTGTTACTATTCAATTTTCTTTCTTTTATTCTTTTACAGATTCCGGGTTAGTTTTTGTTGTTGCCCCAACCATGGTTAAAATTTGTTTTTATTTGTATTTATTATTGTTATTATTATTATTATTTTTTGGCTATTCAAATTTAGTCACAGTAGCTATGGTAACAAGATGCAGCAGCTATTTATAGGACAGTTAAGTTGCAAGAGATTCTTTTGAAAGTTACCATCAGATACAGTTATGGCTAAAATGCTTTTCTGTTTGTTATATTATTATTATTATTATTATTATTATTATTATTATTACTACTACTCTTATTTTATATCACAAAATATTTGAAACTTGTTAACTTCTCTTTCAAAAAAACTATTCAAGAGGTAAAGGGATGACGAACAAATGGAGCAGCATTTAGACTGTTGATATTGATTATGCAACGCTGCCCATACGGAAACAATTTCTTTTATTTTTTTTTAATAAAAAAAAAAAAGTATCATATTGTTGACTCCAGAAGTCTGGATCCAGCTATAACATATTTCTGTAAACTATTGTCTGGTTAATCAACCTTCAAGAATCTTTTAGTGGAGTTAAATTATCCAAGATTGAGGTTAAAGTCAGGTGGTAGCATGATAGTTTGCATGTTTAAAGCTTTGGCTATGGCACCGCATCTTTAGTGTTGTGGAGCAGATAACATGGTGGTGGATTGGGAGAACTGTTGAAGTATGTTACAAAATGCATTGGAGTATTTCTTTCTGGTTCTTTATTTTCAGAGTTCAAACTCATCTGAAGGCAAATTTGCCTTTCAGTTTTTTTTTTTTTTTTTGCAGGGGCTGATAAAGTAATAATATGCAAGTCCAGGATGTAGAAATGTGGAATTGTTAGAAAACTAGTCCCTGTTCCAACTTGATGTTCTGTGATGGCACTGGTGCTTAGCAGTAGCAGCACTGGTGTGTTTCCTCTTAGACAACAATAATGGCAAGGAAAAAGGAAATTTGCTATGTGACCCACTGCTAGTATGCTATAAAAATAAAAAAAAATCTTGAGCAGATTTGTACCTCAGACAGGCACTTTCTAGATTGTAAAATACATGGTGACATTATCAATCCTAACTGATGGAATTGTTATAGAGATATGATGCTGAGACAGTTAAATATTTAGTTATATTATTTTCTTATCATCCCAGAAGCTGTTGTTAATTATTCTGATCTGGCATGTGTAAAAAGATTCGAGCGAGGTCATTGCCAGTACCGCCTGACTGGCCCCCATGCAGGTGGCACATAAAAAGCACCCACTACACTCTCAGAGTGGTTGGCATTAGGAAGGGCATCCAGCTGTAGGAACTCTGCTAGATCAAGACTGGAGCCTGGTACAGCCATCTGGTTGCCAGCCCTCAGTCAAAACCGTCCAACCCATGCTAGCATGGAAAACAGACGTTAAATGATGATGATGATGATGATGATGATACATGTAGAGTTTAGGAATAGATTAAAATGAAAGGCTGGAACATCTGGATGACTGTCCTAATACAACAGTGTAGCTGTAAGGACACAGGGAAAAAATGTGTCGAAGCTGTCAGGAGGCGTTCGATGCCTCCTAGGGCTATACAACGGTGGTGTACCCCCTACTGTCACGTTCTTGTTAGATTGACAGTATACAACCATTCTATCGCCCCACCACCGTACATGTCTCTACGAGAGATTTAGAAATTCAATATTTCTTATCTTATCAATGTTCATGTCAAATTTCTAACATGATCAAAACATAAAAGCATTGTCTCTTACAACAAGTGTTTGTTTAGTCTTTTGGTGAAAATTAAGCATGACTATTTCTCTTAATTACCGTCATTGGCAAGTTTCAACAGTTTCTATTATTAACTTGTATTTTATCAGTCATATTCATCTTCTAAGATTTTATCCAGAATAACTTTCTTATATTCTAAATACATTTTCTGTTGTTCTTGAATGGTATCATCATCATCATCATCATTTAATTCCATGTTCCATGCAGGGATGGTTTGGATTATTTGACAGGATCTATTGGATCTAAGGACTGCATCATACCCCAGTCTCTGCTTTGGTATGGTTTCTACAGCTGGATGCCCTTCCTAATGTCAACCATTTTAGAGCAAGTATGAGATACTTTGTTCATGGTGCCATGCAGCCTACAAGACTAAGATTCCCTTCAACTGAATGGGGCTACAATGGAAGAAGGTGGTCTTACACTATGGGTTGAGGGGTTAACCTTCTCCACAATGTTGTTGCAATTTGTTGCCCATGAGTTTTTGCCCTCAGTAGCTTCAGGTGCCTTGTGTTGCTTTAAGGGTGGGGGTTAAAATAAGCATTTTACAAAGTTTATTTCCAGTAATTAAAGCTGGAAACAGCCTACTTTTGATTCAGAACAAAGCCAAACTTCTGTTTTCTGATGCTATTTTCATTGTTTATTTACTCACCATGAGGTACACAAACTTTGAAATCAACCTGGCAGGCCTTGCCCAGATTATGCTGTTTATGTCAACACATTCGTGCTTTTTGTTTTGTTGTGGGATTTTTTCAATGTCAAAACATGCAAGCCGAACATAATGCATTACATCAAAATATTACTCGTCCATTCCTTTATTAGTATACAAATATATCTGTACATGCAATACAATGAGAATTTTAAAACAGTAGGAGCTCATGCATTTTGCTCCCTCAAAAATATTACATTGGCAGGTGAAACAATTCTAGGGGCAAATCAGTGTGCTAAAGGTTTAAAGTATAAGAAGAAGAGTCTAGAACAGGTTTCTTAGTGTAGGGGAGCTACAAGAAGGGTGAGGGTGGCCAGGGTAGAGCTGGAAAGAGATAAAATATTGATGACAATGTGTCCAGATGGACTCTCAAAATACAAGGTGAGAAGAAGTGATTGAGTTCAGGAAATCAGGAAGTGCATGGTGCAAGAGTATGTAGGAAGAGTAAGAGATGGTTAAAGATAGGGAATAGGTGTAAAACAAATGCTGAGAGATGATCCTTCTAAAACACATAAAAAAAAAGCTTGTTGGTTGATTGGCTAAACAATATATTCCACAACAAAGTATGACCACATGATCAAACATATCCTGTTTCTTCTGTGTCAATCTCTGCTGAAATACTCTCTCTGTATTGGTGTTCATTCAATGCACTCACCTTTCCATTTCTTGTTATCCTACATATGAAACAGCTTTCCCAATTCTCCTAGTCTTTAATTAAATCATCCCTACTGACATGAACCAGTTTAAGTTCAGATTGAATATCAGTCACATTGATCTATCCAGTTTGAAATAAATGCCAAAAGGTCATGGGTAGCACACATCATTTTTTGACCAAAATTTATATATATATATATATATATATATATATATATATATAATATATATATATACATACATATCTCTATATATAAAACTGAAATGTGTTTTTACCGCTTGGATCGCTTTCAAGGCCACTACATCCTGTCCGATTGACTCCAAAATTTACAGGGACATGTAAAATGAGGTGACGATGCCCGTGGGCTACCTTAGAAATCCCTATCTTAAACGGTGTCGTTGCTAGGGCCAAAAACCCACTTTGACAAGACCACTCCGGTTCTTTAATGTATCTGTCTTCCTCAACTCACTCTCGCTATTTCCTCTCTTCCCAGCACTTTTTCACTCACTCTATTTCATACATTCCCATTACTTTCACTTCCTCAAACGGCCTTCTTTTATGTATCTGTCTACATTCATAGAGAGAATTATCATCGCCACCACCATCGCATTCTATTGTCTGCCTGTCAACGCGCCAACGGAGCAAATACAAACAGAACACACCAACCAGCGTTCGTGTTCTGGTGATAACGTAGGTTTTTCGTATCTATTACATTTTAACATTTATTTAGAACCCTGCAAATTTTTCGTGCTAAATTTTCATTTTTTACTACTTTATTATTTTTTCTTAAATTGATGCTTTTATTAAAATTAATTCTAATTGTCTGGGTCAACAGTTAATTTCCTCGGAGGATATGGAAATTCCTATTACCCGTCAGAGAAATAACTCCAGCAGCTCACAACTATTTCAACAAAGACAAGGTTACCGGCTTACCAGTCGAATTCAGCGTCAACGCTCACGTATGAGAGAGACTCCAACACACACATATATACATATATATATATATATATATAATGTGTGCATTATGTGGTTGGTTGAGCTGAAAATATGCAGACCTATGTTAAAAGTGCTCGCAAGTTTGCATGACAACTAGTTTTTTCCCTCAAATGAAAGGCGTGACCTCTAGGACAAAATTCCTCATCTTATAAAATGTGACCCCAGTGGACCCAAATGAAATCGGGTTATAGTAACCAAAATGTGAAAAGGGTCTAAATGGGGCTGGAAGGGGATTAAAATTTAAAGGAGCGGGTGTTTAGGAATTCTCTGTTACAGCAAGCTAAAAAATTTGCGTCAGCCTTTTAATCGTCAATGTGTTGCCGTCCATGATGAAGAAGTTTTGAATGCTTGCCATGGTGAGTCTACTGACGTGAGAAAGAATCACTTCAAAACTTGGTGTTTAGGGATTTTCTTTTACATCAAGTTCAAAATTTTACGCCAGCCGTTAAACTGTCCATGGTGACTCTACTATCCTCAGATTCTATCCCTTCAAACTTTGGTTTCCAATATTTTATTATTTTTATTCAGCTCGCAAGTTTGTCTGTCCCTTTTAAATGTTAGTGTTTTGCTGTCTGCTTTGAAGCAGACCTTTCCATTGTTACTGCCTGATATTTATGATTGATCTTTCTAAATATTTTATTTCTCAACTTACTCAAGATCTTTTGTTGTTTATAAATGGGAGAGAGATAGATAAAGATAGAGTAAGAGAAAGCGAGGGAGAGTCCAAGAGAAAGGAAGAGTAAGAGAGTGGGGAAAGTGAGAGAGAAACAAAGAGGGAGAATCATCATCATCATCATCATCATCATCATCGTTTAACGTCCGTTTTCCGTGCTAGCACGGGTTGGACAGTTTGACCGGGGTCTGGGAAGCCAGGAGGCTGCACCAGGCTCCAGTCTGATCTGGCAGTGTTTCTACAGGTGGATGCCCTTCCTAACACCAACCACTCTGTGAGCGTAGTGGGTGCTTTTTTCGTGCTGCCGGCACAGGTGCCAGGGGGGCTGGCAGCGACCACGATCAGTTGGTGCTTTTTACGTGCCACCGGCACAGAAGCCAGTCAAGGCGGCGCTGCAATCGGCCACGTTCGGATGGTGCTTTTTACATGCTGAAAGGAAGCAACAGAAAGTAACAACCACACTCTTACCCGCGCGTAGAGCGGGTCACCTTCAGCTAGTATATATATATAATATATATATATATATATATATATATATATATATATATATATATATATAATATATATATATATACAAATACATATATACATAATACATATATATATATATATATAATATATATATATATATATATAATACACACACACACACATATATATATTATAAACATACACACGTATTTATATTATATATATAAATATTATATATATACATATATATATATATATAAACTCTACTTGTGAAGACCTGTTGAGGCAAGTGAGGATCAGAATCGAAATCGATCAATGGAAATTGCAGATGTGTTACCAGTGCCGGTGGCATGTAAGAGAACCTTCCGTTTCGCGACCGTTGCCGACTGGCCTCGTGCCAGTGGCACGTAAAAAGCACCATCCGTTCGTGTCCGTTGCCAGCCTCGCCTGGCCCCCGTGCCGGTGGCACATAAAAAGCACCATCCGTTCATGGCCGTTTGCCAGCTCTGTCTGGCACCTGTGCGGGTGGCACGTAAAAAGCACCCACTACACTCACGGAGTGGTTGGCGTTAGGAAGGGCATCCAGCCGTAGAAACACTGCCAGATATGACTGGGCCTGATGAAGCCTTCTGGCTTCACAGACCCCAGTAGAACCGTCCAACCCATGCTAGCATGGAAAACGGACGCTAAACGATGATGATGATGATGATGATATATATAGGGAGAGTTTACGAAAAAAACAAAAGACAAAGACAGGTGGTGTACAAAACAGATGTATTTGTATAATGCTCATTCTCTTATATAAAATCTGTTCTGTCTGTCTGTGTGTGTGTGTCTTCTAGGATCTCAAGCATCCTCCATCTGATTGTGCTCAAATTTTATATGTAGATGCTTATGGTATCAGGGCGTGTATATATCTTGAAACAATTACAAAAATTGATTCCAGGTGAAAATGTGATCGATAAAGCCATGGGAACGTGCATTTGTACATGCAAGTACATCAGCACCGTCCATTGGACCGGGGGGTGGGGCGTTTTGCTCGTATATATAATTATATATATATATATGATATATATATATAAATATTATACATATATATATATATATATATGTATATTATACATATATATGTATATATAAATATTATATATATATATCACACACACAAACACACATATATATAAATTGTCAGTAGTTCAGACATCCAAAAAAGAAGCACACTCTAAAGCATTAGAGCAGTAATAGAGTTTTTAGGAAGTTAAAGTTTTACAAACTCTCAGAGACCTAGTTATATTGAGCTGCAGATGGACTAAAAAAAAATAAAGAAACGAAAAATTAGTACTTTACCAAAAAGTCAGTATGGATAATATGATCTATAATACTTTGCTAGACAGAAGAGAAATTCAAAGAACAAAAGCAGTGAAATGCTTTAAGTATTCATTGGTTTCACTAAATCAATGAATACAGCAGAGACCCTTCCCCATCACCTTACATCACAATATCACATACTAAAGTATCTCTAACAAATTTGAGGGAAGGGGTCAAATCAATTATATCAACTCCAATACTTAGTTGTACTTGGCTGGTATTTTATTTTATTGATCCCCAAAAGGATGAAAAGCAAAGGTGACCTTGGCATAATTTGAATTCACAATGTGAACAGCTGGAGTGAATGCTGCTAAGCATTACTTCCGACATGCTAATAATTCTGCCAACTCACCATATATAAGATATTGACTAAATTATGATGCAATCTAACAACCAGGAGTCAGGTTGATACAGCTTACATCTGTACTAATACCAAAAGAGTCATCTGAGATTAAACCCTAGTACTAACCATCATCTTCATTGTTAACGTCCATTTTCCATTCTTGTTTGGGTTGGATGACTCGACAAGAAATGGCAAGGCCAGGGGGTCACACCAGGTTCCATAATCTGCTTTGGTTTGGTTTCTACAGTTGGATGTCCTTCCTAATGCCAACCACTTTACAGAATGTACTGGGTGCTTTTTATGTGGCACCAGCACCAGTGCATTTTATGTAGCACTGGTGCCATGCTAAATGCTTTTCATGCGGCACCTTGGTTTTAAAATCTAAACCTAATGCATTTGGCTATTTTCATCAGTCAGTTATTTGGTCATTTTCATCACTCAGATGTTGTTTTAAGAAGTAAACACTGATTTCCTCACTGCACAGATAGATATATTTCTGAATTCTGCCATCTTTTTCTTAGACACATCAGAGAACTGATTGTAGAATTGTATGAAGTTAAATACTCTCTCCTTGCCTATATGAGTCAATGTGAAGATAGAACTTGGCATCTACAAAGAGTATGTGGTCCAAATTGACTACAGGTCAGCCTAGGTATTCATTTCATTGATGTACATCCACCATACAAGTTCCGTACTATCACTTTGAACATAACCTTTAGCTTTCTTTCTTTTCATGTTTTACTTGTTTCAGTCAGTGGACTGCAGCCATGCTGGGGTACTACTATCTTTTAAGGGCTTAGTCAAGCAAATAGACCCCAGTACTTATTTTTAAGCCTGGTCAGGCCCTTTTGCTGAACTGCTAAATGACATGGATATAAAGAAACCAACACTGGTTATCAAGTGCTGGTAGGGGACAAACACACACAAATACACACAGTGAGCTTCTTTCAGTTTCTACCAGCCATATCCACTCACAAGGTTTTGTTTGGTGTGGGGCTATATAGTAGAAGAAACTTTACCAAGGTTCCATGCAGTGAAACTGAACCTAGAACCATGTAGTTTGGAAGCAAACTTCTTACTACACAGCCACACCTGTGCCTTGTGGATAAATACTTATAAGTTACCTGAGTAATATAATGAATGTCATTCTCAGAAGCTATTCTATCTTCAAGACCCGATCCTTAAAGGTCTTATCAATAACAAAACAGAAATGGTATTTTGAGTAGGGGCTATAGCCTGTATCTTGAAGGATAATAACAGGTGGTTTTAGGTTTCTGCAGCTGACATTTTGGCAAGTCAGTTGTCCAGGTTTTAGCCCATTTTATATGGGATAAAAATGGGACAAAACACTGAACCTTATGAAGATGACACAGGACTGAAATATGTAGTGCATTGCTGTATTTGAGAAAAACTACCCACCACAACAGAATTGAGGCCCTAAAATCAAGGCTCCACGTAAAAAGCATTGGTGTGAGTGTTGGTGCTTCAGAAAAAATACCCAGTATATTCTGTGGAGTGGTTGGTGTTAGCTAGGAAGAGCATCCAGCCATAGAAACTGAGCAAAAACAGACTATGGAACCTGGTGTGGCCTCTGGTCTTGCCAGTTCTTGTCAAGCTGTCCAACCCATGCCAGCAGGGAAAATGAACATCAAATGTTGATGATAAATGTGTGTCTCTCTGTTTTGACATCACATGGTGGTCATAACTCACCATCATGCAAGTGTTGTCATTCATTACTAGCTTTCCACAAAAATGTGTTGAACCAAAGGGAAATGCTACCATACACGGTAACAGAAGGTTATCAACAGGAAGAGCATCTGGCTGTAGAAAATCTGCATCAACAAAACAAATTTATCTGACCCATGCAAGCATGGAAAACAGGACATTTAAAATATTATGGTAGGACTAGAATTATGAAAGCCTTCTACAAGCAGTAACAGGAATCTTGGTCTAGATACACCACACAACTGAGCCAACGATTGGTAGTATTTGGTTGTCTGGAGTAAAGATCTGCTAATTGTGATGTAATAATTTAAATTTAAATGTGAAGGCACATGGCTCAGTGGTTAGAGCTTCAAGCTTACAATCATGAGGTAGTGAGTTCAGTTCCTGGACTGGGTTGTGTGCTATGTTCTTGAGCAAGAAAACTTTATTTCATGTTGTACCCATCTGTAGAAATGAGTTGTGACGTCACTGGTACCAGGCTGTATTGGTTTCTGCCTTTCCCTAGGATAACATCAATGGCATTGAGAGAAGAGTATGGTATGTTGGTCTTCCATAAACGACCTTGCATGGACTTGTGTCTTGGAAGGTAACTTTCTAGGAGCAGTTCCATGGTCATTCATGACCGAAGGGGGTCTTTACCTTAATTTAAATATCCATAAGTGAGATGTTGTACAATTAAAGCTGAGGCAATAATCTACTACTCTTGTACTCAGTCGTGTTTACATTTGTCTCTATGATTGTAGGAACTGGCCCTCATAGTATTTAAATGTAACGGTATTGAAGCAGATATCAATCTTCCTACTGATGTTTGAAGCAGAACATGCCATAATGTTGTGTCTGTTGTCATGCTTGTGTGAGATTGGTGTAGGTATGTGTGTATGCATATCTGTGCATGTGTTTGTGTGTGTATGTGTGATTTTATTATGACTGTTGGTTTGAAAAGCAGCAAACTAGCAGAATTATTAGTGCATCAGACAAAATGCTTAGCAGTATCTCTTCCAACTCAACATTACATAACATTCTGAGTTCAAATCCTGCTGAGGCCAAGTTTACTTTTTCATCTTTTCAGGGTTGATAAAATAAAGCTCCAGTCCAGTATTGTGGTGAGTGTAATTCACTCCCTACTTCCCTCAAAACTGCTGGCTTTGTACCAAAACTAGAAAGAATTATCATGGTTGGTTTCAGGGTGACAATTTGGCAGGATTATTAAGTAAATCAGAAAAAAAATGCTTAGTGGTATGTCTTCCTACACTTTACATTCATAATCATCATCAGTTTAATGTCTCCTTTTCCATGTTTACATGGAATTTTGTTGATGGCTGGAGGACCTTCCTGCAGCCAACTCTTACTCATTACCAAGTTAGGTAATATTTCCTTGTAATTAAACATTTCCATAGAAGATTGGAATCAAAGGATACTGTTAGCATGGCACTGTTAGCATGTTTACAAATATTATGCAATGTCAAACATAAGGAGACAGTAATACTTATACACACATGATGGGCTTCTTTCAGTTTCTTTTTACCAAAGCTATTGTAGAAGACAGCCAAGGTACCATGCAGGGGGACTGAACATGAAACCAAGTGGTTGGGAAGCAGTCTCCTTACCACACAGTCACACTTATCCTGCCTTTTAACCTTTCAAAGTTGATAAAATATAGTACTGGTTAAGTACTTGGGGGTGGAGGGTGGGGGGTCAATGTAATTGAGTAACCCCTTCACCCAAGAAAATTGCCTTGTTCCTAAATTTAAGACTGGATTAGTGGCCAGATTTCTTGAATGTTACCTTCCAATCAATTATATCTCACCTTTCTCACCCCCACCTCTCTCTCTCTCTCACACACATACACTCCCATACACAGTGTATTGCTGACACCAACAGATTATTTAGTTTTGTGTTTCATGTAAGAACTAAAAAAGGAAGACAAATAAGATACAATAATCACACACACACACACACACACACACACACACACACACACACACACAGGCGAAAGACAATTCGACAATGTATAAAGGCTATCAAAATTCAAAATTCAATGTTACCTCAATGGCCATGAGAAAACGAGAATGTAACCAAAATTACTATAAAGTGTCTTTTACTAAGTGCCAGTCATTATATTTCTGATTTATTAAAGCTGCTGTTGTTAAAGTAACATAGAACTGATAACTGAAAATAATAGCAGAGGATGAGGTAATATGCATGAAGTTCAC
The DNA here is from genome assembly GCF_006345805.1 of Octopus sinensis. Lineage (NCBI taxonomy): Eukaryota > Metazoa > Mollusca > Cephalopoda > Octopoda > Octopodidae > Octopus > Octopus sinensis. The sequence goes on along the minus strand of NC_042998.1, from coordinate 140,132,464 downwards.
TTAGTGCCACACTCTGGAAACTATCCACCCATCGCCATTGTTTGAACAGCTTGAATTCTGCTTCTGATCTTGGTTTTAGCAATGTACCAAACTAGTTTAATGTCCTTTCAAGACTGAATGCTGCTACTGCTGCTACTACTACTACTACAACTACTATTGCTGCTGCTGTTGTTGCTGTGGCGGTCTACTTTGTCTGCTATGTCAGCAAGTGCAAACAGCAAAATCTATTGCAGCTGGTAAGTGCACCTAAACAGCAATCACTCAGCAATCCTTTTGATGTTCACTTTGTACATGCACAGTTAACTGCAGTAGAATTCATTTCTCACTTTTTCTTTCTTTTTTCCCCCCTTTTCTTTCTCTGCTTCTCACACCTTCCAATGTACCCCTTCTCAGCTGCCCCACCATCACTATTGCCATCATCATCATCATTGTCGTCATCGTTTTCTGAGACATTGCCTCTCTCTACCTGCAGCCCCACTTTCTGTCATTTTCATCTCTAGTTCTCTCCCCCCCCCCACTCTTTTCCTGCTTTACAGCTCTTTACAATAGATAGCACGGCAAATTTACTACTTTAATGTAAACTCCATTAATTTTTTTGTTCTTTTTCTTTTTTGCTTTACTTTCTTCCATTATAGTCAAAGACTGCTAACTTTATACATTGTTTTTCATTACAAACCTTTGAAGGTTGTTCAACTGGACAAAGAGGTGTTTCCTACTCTCCTTTTTTGTCCTTTCTTCTTTCTTTCCTTTTCCCCTCCTTTGCTTTAATGACCCCCTCCCCTTAAACAGGATTAGTCATAGCGGTTACACCCGCCATTTACTTTCATAATGTATTGACGAACCAAAGTAACCATGTTCATATTTTTACTGAACTTTTTCTTTTTGGTACATTATTACCAGTGGAAGTAGAAACATGTTTTCATATTCACACTGAACAAAGTTACATACCATAAATCTTAACTTTTAATTACTGTACCAAGTGTGTGTATACATCCATATATATATATATATGTGTGTGTGTGTATATGTGTATCCTGGGACATATTTTAAACGCTATCATTAATGATGTAAGCGCTGAATATAGGAACATAAAATAGAATAAAGAAGAGTCTAAAGGATTGGTCATTCATAAGTAATAAGAATAATGACAGTTCCAGAACATTCAGTTGTAGCAGAGTACTTCTAAATGTCATGGAGTAAAGCTAGTTAGATGTTTAAGTAGATTATAGAAGAAACTCTTTGTCATTCTCACTTTTATGAGATATGATGTAATAGATAGGACAGGCTATAGATTGTTCAAATTATCCATGTAGAGAGAGAGCAAGAGAGGGAAAGAAAGAGAGAGAGAGAGAGAGAGAGAGAGAGAGAGAGAGAGAGAGAGAGACTTAGCAGCATATGGAAATCAATGAACAAATGCTTTCCACAAACTCAAAATACCATACACATTTCCATTTCTTATTTGGGTTTACATTTCGTTGCCACCATCACCAGTGGTCACTATTTTACATATGTTTTTCCGTGTTTGCATGGATTAGGATGAATCCTCACCAGCACAGTACATCCTGCCACTTGTGTTCCTTTATCTTCTGAGATTCAACTTCCTGCAATCAACCTTCATCATTTCTGCCCATGTCTTTTTCTTCTTCCATTGGATCCTTCACATGAATCTCCTGGCACTTCTTCATCCCCTACTTGTCACCATCCATATACTCCTCACGTGTCAATATCACCGCAGTTGTCTCGTTTCTTTAACATTAACATGTTAAACCAATGACCCTTGTGGGGTATTAGGGTGCTGCAGCCATGCAGCATATCCAGGGTGAGAATACCTGATTGAGCCCATCCCTGAAGCAACATGAAATGATGTGTGTTGCTCAAGAACAAAACAGATCACCTGGTCCAGGGATCAAAACCACAATCTTACGGTTGTAAATCCAACACCCTAACCACAAAGCAACACATTTCTCTTTATACTGTTTATGCCCAGTCTTTTTCTCAGCTCATTCTATGCCTTGTCATTCATGCCTGCTAACATTACAGTTACATCAGATCATGCTTGCCCCATTTCTTTCCAACTCTTACACATTCTCTGCATTCAGTGACCATTTTATCTTACTACCATGCAGCATCACAATTCATACACCTGTATTGTACAATCTGGCCTTTCATCAAAGAGAGTCCCCTTGTCAGTAGCAATATTAACTCCCTCAATTTTTTCCACTCTATTCTAATTTTCGCCACTATTCTTTCAACATTCCCCTCCCCTTTGCTGATTAGGTCACCAAGGTAACAGAAGCCATCAACTACTTCTATAGAACTTTCTGAACATTGCAGGGAATTTACTGTACTGGTGCTATGAAGGATTACTACTCCTTAAGTATATCAATAGACTATAATTTGTTGTGTCTGGGGGGAGTCATTCTCTTTTAGTGTCTTATTATTTAACACACTCACCAGTTAAGTTTCCACTCATTTACTTATTTTTCCTAAAATTTTTGTTGCATCCTGCAACCCTTTCAATAGTTGTTGACACTGTCCGTTATCGGAGCTGCATTCTTTTCAGTGACTATTTTGTCTCACTATCATGCTGAAATGAACACAGTTTGGATAATGGACAGAGTCAACAACTATTGAAAAGGTTGCAGGTTGCAACAAAAATTTTAGGAAAAATAAATAAGTAAATGAGTGAAAACTTTACCGGTGAGAGTTTTAAATAATAAGGTACTAAAAGAGAATGACTCTCCCCAGACACAACAAAATATGCTTCAACACTCAAACTCACATAAAGAATCTGGAAAACCAAATCCAAAAATGAAGACTATAATTGTTTTACCTTAAAAAAAAAAGGTGACTGTGTAAGTAAATATCAGTGATGCTTAGATCAGAACTGTAAGCTATTGGGATTATAATAATAATAATAACAGGAGAATTGCATCATTAATTGAAGTGCCTTTGGATTTGCTTGTGACATACTTCTGACATTAAATTATGTTCTATCCTTCTTTTATGGTTATTTTAGAGTTCAATATAGTAGTGAATTAGCTGAGTTGCAGAACATCAGCTAGAATGTCTTCTTGTATTTGTTCTAGTTGTCTGCTTCTGAGTTTCAGATCATGTTTGAGGTCAAATTTGCTTTTCATCCTTTTCAGAGTTGATAAAAAATAAAAATGCCCATAAAATATTGAGGTAAATTTCCTGCTCCCCTCTCCTTGTTGGAATAGGCCACACTGAAGGAACTAAGACAGGCACATTCATGTCACAGCCTCACCAATATTTTTCACCACAATAAGAAAGAAAGAACGAGTTGTACAAGATCTTGGTTTGCCTTTAGTTAACTGCTAATGACAGTCAGGGCATTATGTATAGTCCATTTAAAGGAACTTGTTGTATATATGTGTGTATGGAGCCTTGTCTTGACATCATGTGAAGGCTGCAAATGCACCTCACTACCTCTGTTGTTTTCCACCATACTTCTAGTACCGTTGTATTTACTGGTTTAGTTTGGTCATCAAATTCTTAGTTTGGTCAACAAATTCTTCCTCATTTTCTTTCTCACTCTCCATCATTCTTCACTTATCAGTAAATCAGGCATGGGAAACCTTGTTTTGAGAAACGGGTTATGAGATATGGCTCATCATCAAGCAGGTTGCACTACTAAAAGAATTCAAGGTAATTTTTCATTAAGTATACCATTCAGAAAACCCAGAGGCACATGGCTTAATGGTTAGGGTGTTGAACTCCTGATTGTGGTGTAGATTCCTGCACTGGGTGACACATTTTTGAGTAAGACACTTCATTTCATGTTGGTGCAGTCCACTCAGCTGGTGAAAATGAGTAATCCTGCGATAGACTGGTGTCCCATCCAGTTGGGAATATATGTGCCATGCAAACCAGCCCTAATTGATGATGATGATGATGACTGCTGTTCCACATATTCTTGACTATTACTTTCATCATTATTAATTGTCTATATTGCATGCTGGCATGGGTTGGAGGGTTGAATAGTATCTGATGACCATCAGGACTACGATGGGCTCCAATATCTGCTTTGGCAAGGTTTGTGTCCCACAGGTAGCTTTCTACTTCTTTTAATCCTTGGTTTTGTTCCTTTTAACCGAATGTATAATAATTATGGTACTGATGACAATATATAGGAAATGGTAAAGGCACATGACCTGGTGGTGAGGATGTTGGACCCTTGATCATTTATATGCCATGGAAGAGTAGGACAAGTTATGAGGCCTATGATCTTGTAAGTTTGTCACAAAACTAAGACAATATAAACAAATACACTAAGACATGAATGGAGACTTACACGATGGACGGATGATGGCATCAGACCTTTGATTTTATTTTCATAATGGATCTGGATCTCTGCAAGCTGAAGTAAAGAAAGAAAAGCCAACTTATACAAAGCTGTTTTCTGCAGTCATTTCTTAATGAGACTTTAATGACAACCGTTTCTAATTTTGGCACAAGGCCAGCAATTTTAGAGGGAGTAGATGAGTTGATTACATTAACCTCAGTACTTTGCATGGTACTTTATTTTGTTGATCCTGAAAGGATTAAAGGCAAAGTTGATCTTGATGGGATTTGAGCTCAGAATGCCAAGAACTGGAAGAAATGCTGCTAAGCATTTTGTCCAGCATGCTAATGATTCTACTGGCTCGCTGCCTTATTAATAGCAGTTTCAAATTTTGGCACAAAGCCAGCAATTTTGTGGGAGGGATAAGCTGATGACATTGACCCCAATGTTCAACTGGTACTTATTTATCAACCCCATAAGGATGAAAGGCAAAGTCGAACTCAGAATTTAAGGACAGGCAAAATGCTGCCTGGTGTGCTAACGATTCTGCCAGCTCACTACCTTTGCTGCCTCAATAATAATAATAACGGTTTCCAATTTTTGCACAAGGCCAGAAATTTGAGGAGAAGGTTTAGTCAGTACCTTCAGCCCCAATATCTTACTTGTACTGTATTTTATCAACACTGAAAAGTTGTCCTTGGTGTGATTTGAACTTAGAACATTAAGAGCCAGATGAAATGTTCTAAGCATTTTGTTTCATGCTCTAACAATTCTGCTAGCTTGCCACCTTAATAATTATTAATAATAATGATTTCTAATAATAACAATTAAGCAATTTATGCCACATACCATTCTGCACCAGCATCACTTTTCTAAACTGTTTGACAGCAGGAAGACACAGCAAAGAGTCATCTGCCCTACCTGGCATATATATAAGAATACCAGATATCATAAAACATCAAAAGATAGCTTGGTGATGATGATGGAGTACTTCATTCTCACTACAACATGGTTTCAGGTTCAGTCCCATGGTGTGGCACCTTGGCAAGTGTCTTCTGCTACAATCTTGGGCCAACCAAAGCCTTGTGGGTGGATCTGGTAGATGGAAACTGAAAGAGGTCTGTTGTGTATATGTATAAATACATGAGTGTGTTTGTGTTTCCATGTTGTGACATCACATATTAGTTGTAAATGAGTGTCACTGTCATACAAGCAGTGCCATTTATTTCTAAAGCTTTGCAACAATATATTTGGCCATGGGGAAATATTTATCTTGCTTGGAAACAGGTGAAGGTTGGTGACAGGAAAGGTATTAGACCATAAAAAATTTTCCTCAATAAACTCCATTTGATCCATGCAAGCATGGAAATGTGTATGTTAAAATAATGATTATTACTGAAGTATAAAATAAATCTGAATTACCTTTTCTTCATATTGGCTGATTTGCTGCTCAAGTTGTCGTTCATGATTTCGAGCTTTTGAATAATCTTCATCATATTTCTGTTGCAGAGCCTACATTTAAATAAATTGTGAAATTACTATAAATCTTATATTATAAAAGAGAAGCTGATCTTTGTCTGTCTGTCTGTCATAATATCTATTAGAAGGAGGGAAGAAGAGGAGGATTCAAAAAGGGAGATTAACACTTGTCACAATGTATATTTAGAAGGAGGAGGAGAAAATTTCTTGTTGAGAGAGAAATACAGAAAGACTGTGAGATAGATAGATAGTGTTGTCACCATAGTAGCTAACAAGTTTTGATTTAAAATGTGGAAATTTTAAATGCAGGTCTATCAACACAATGCAACATAAAAATTAAAAAATAGCTATATATATATATATATATTATACAAATGTATCTTTTTCCATTGTTTGTGTGTGTGTTTCTGTGTCTTTCAACAATACAACACAGACTTTAAGAAAAAACTTTCACTATAACAACAAGTAGTTGTTCAGGAGCATATCAATGTTATCACTGTAGTAAGCTTCTACTGAAGGATCTATTTCATCTTGATTAGATCATTACTTGGCAGCATAGCAATGGATATAACTAGTTTTGATAATATGAAAGTTCTTTCTTATAATTTTGGAGTTGTACTTGAATAGCAAATGATCTGATCTTAGGCTGTGGGTTGAAAATGCGGCAGCTATATCACACAGTAAATAAGTAAGACCCTGGATATTACTGTCTTGAGCCTGAGGACTCATAGGGCTGGTTACTCATTTTCTATGGCATATAAGCAACCAAAGTCACAATATTCCCTGTGAACAGGCCTCCAGTCCATTGCAGGGTTACCTATTTACAGCTGAGTGGACTGGAGCAATATGAAATGAAGTATTTTGCTCAAGAACACAATGTACTGCTTTGTTCAGGAATCAAAAATCATCTCATGATCTGAATACAATGCCCTAACCACTAAGCGGCACTGTCTATTATTAATAAATACCCAAATTTATTAAATTCACTTTAATTTTACTTTTACTTTATGGTGTGGCCTGATCACTGACACATGAATTGCAGTGGAACTGCGACAGTAACCAGGTCACAGTTGTGTGATGAAACTTTTGTCACTTCCTAAAGTAACTTTGAAGTGAATTTAATGGTTTTGGGTGTTATTAACCCTTCAGCATTTAATTTGGCCCAAATATTCTACCTGCTTTATGTTAAAACTGATCAGATCCAACCTTTCACACCTATCCTACAAGGTCATTCTAAAAATATATAAACACACCATTGAAATCTTGAAACTACAAAATAATGTGTGATTAATTCAAAACAATGTGAATAAATAAGCCTTACATTTGGGAAAGAAATCTGAATGCTGAAGGGATGAAATGCGGTTAAGAATTTTGCTCAACATGCTAATGATTCTGCCAACTTGCCCCTTTTATAGCAGTATTTAATATCGATTTCATATTTTGGCACTAGGCCAGCAATTTTGAGGAAGGGGCATGTCAATTACATTGACCCCAGTGTTCAACTAGCACTTATACTATTGACCCCGAATGGATGAAAGGCAAAGTTGAAGTTGGTGGAATTTGGACTGAGAATGTAAAGACAGACGAAATGCTGCTAAGGATTTCACTCAGCTTGCTAATGATTCTGCCAGCTCATTGCCTTATATACATATATAATATTAACTGCTACCACCAGCTAAATCAAACTTGCTTCCCCTCTTACTTGTACAGTTTAGCAAAGGTTCACAGTTAGTCATCCATAAGTCAGAGAATAACACTCAAAATGAGAAATAGAGTAGTTATATTTTTATACCACCATGCAGTATATCACTGATTATGGCACAAAAAAAGGGCAAAATGTTACCATCAGTTTCACACTGACTATTGCACTCAGCAATACTTCCAACCACCATGTCTGAAGAATTGTCAATATTGCCTAGGTGCAATGGTCAGTGTGCAATTGGCCATAAAATTCTGATCAGTTACATGTCAGAACCCAGTACATGGTTTTAAAGTATAAATATGTGTGTGAAAAATTATCATAACTAAAACAAGTATCTCTAGAGTTGAAAACATAATGTGATAAGAAACAGACAAATTGTGGCTAATAATTCTGTAGACAGCCACACTACAGTAGCTGTATCTCATGGCAAAACTGCAGACATATGTATCAATATTTCTTTGATGATTTTTTTTTTATTTTGTTCAGGTGATATGGCTACGTCTAGTCCATCTCTAATCTCAAGAACTTAGCTTTCGGCTCAATAATTTTTACTGTCAATATCAACATAAATACTATGATATTAAATTTGACATGCTATTTTGCACCATCCTATCACATATTTTTTTTTGTCATAAATTAATAAAAGAATATAAGATATTTTACCATTAAGACTTTTTTAAAATTTATTTTTCAAATGTAAGAGCTATGCGATTATTTATTCTTTAAAAAAAAAATGCAAAACTTTTCTCTGAAAGTAAAAGACCTCACAAGAAAGTCAAAGTTCATATAATAAATTCTTTCTGATTGCATATAATAAAATCTATTGATTTGATATGATTTATATAGAACTGAATAAATATTCATTGTGATAGCAGCTTCATGCAGATAAAGCTAATTTTATTAATATAATAAAATTATTTAAAAAAAGACAACTGTCCATTTATTGATATAAGTTTTATATTAAACAGAAAAAAAAAATTTAGTCTTGAAAGCTAGTTTGGTAATATAATTCAAATACACAATTACTAACATGGAAGCAATGATGTTGAAGCCATATCATTTTCCATTCTTTACTATTTCTGGTATATTCAGAATTTATATATATTTTTTTGCCTCAACAAAAGCTAACTGCAGCAGAGGCAGCAGCAGCAACAAAGGCTATATTTCTGAGAAACGTTCATTCCAATAACTTTGGAAAGAATTATCAACAATGATTGAATTCTGTCAGCTCTTCAAAGTAATATTCAGCAAAAAGATAAACAATTCTATTTGGATTTCATATTCAGATTTAATGGCAAAGTTATTCCTTAGGGAAATTTCCCCTTATTTCATTCTTTGATAAATTAATAAAGATGAAAGAATAAATAAAGAATTTAACAGAGAAAGAATGTAGTTTTTTTTGACATTTGATTAATCATTTTCTGTTAGGTGTAACTTACCATGAGAGCAGCAGTATTTTGTCGGCGAATCATTTTAATTTTCTCTTCATGTTTCGCCTGGAGGTTACAATTCATTTTCTCACTCCCTTCTTTTTGTCTGTTATTGTTAATAATAATAATAATAATAATAATAATAATAATAATAATAACAACAACAACGACGACAAATAAATATATAGTGACATGAAAGAAAAGAGGGCATGATAATTTTGATGGAAACAAACATAAAAAACACAAGAATTTTGATGAAGATGAATAAAAAAACATAATATCTGAAATGATTCAAAGCCAAACAGTGCATATGTATAAAAAGCAGAATTATTTCTTATATTAGGAACTCAAAAATAGATCTGTATGTATGCAGACAGGAGTTTATGTTGTTATCAAATGTGGTTGATATATTTGTGTGAAGACAATTTATTAACGAATCATTAGAAATATGTCTAATATGTAGTATCTACTTCAAATTAAAAAAAGAAAAATCAATGTTTGGTAGTCCAGTGTATATACATTTAATGCACGTGTTTGTAGTCTTGGTGAATTTCACACAAAAATTTAAAACTATTAGATTTCAATTATTTATTTTCCTTTGTTAACGTTAACAAGACAAGGAAATCAACTGAGAAAAAAAAAACAACAAATGAATACAAGATATTTGTAATGTGTAAGCAAAATAAATTTTTCTTTGAATTCAAATATGTATGGCTCAGTGGTTAAAGGGTCAGGCTCACAATAACGAGTTCAATGGACTGTGTGTTGTGTTCTTGAGCCAGGCACTTTATTTCACATTGCTTCATTTCACTCAGCTGTAGGAATGAGTTGCAACATCACTGGTGCCCAGTGTCTTCTACTATAGCCTCAGTCCAACCAAAGCCTTGTGAGTGGATTTATTGGATGAAAATTGAAAGAAGCCCATCGTGTGTGTGTGTATATATATATATGTGTATATATATATATATATATATATATATATATATATATATCATCATCATCATCATCCTCATCATTTAATGTCCAACTTTCATGCATGTATGGGTAGGATAGTTGAGAGGAGCCAGTCAGGTAGAAAAACTACCCTAGGCTACTGTGTTTTAGCAGGGGTTTTACGGCTGGATGCCCTTCCTAACACTAACCACTCTGCAAAGTGAACTATATATGTGGGTGTGTGTGTTTGTGCATGTGTGTCTGTGTTTGTACCACTGCCATTGCTTGACAACTGATGTTGGGATGTTTAAATCCCAGTAACTTAGCTGTTCAGCAAAAGAGACTGATAGAATAAGTACTAGGCTTACAAAGAATAAGCACTGGGGTTGATTTTGCATGACTAAAACCCTTTAAGGCAGTGCTCCAGCATGGCCGCAGTCAAATGACTGAAATGTGTAAAAGAATAAAAATACATAGAGCTGTATATTATCCACATAATGTTTGTGACGAAACCCATTTTATTCCATTAGTTTGCAAACTTCAACTGACATAACATTTCAACATATTTCAGTTAATCTAATTATATTACATAAAACAAAACCCCACAATATTGAAACAATTATTCCACATGCAAACAACATATTTCTTATGTTCTTTTACTTGTTTCAGTTATTGGACTGCAGCCATGCTGGGGCACTACCAGGTTTAGTTGAACAAATTGATCCCATTATTTATTTGTTTTTAAGTCTGGTCTTTTTTGCCAAATTGCTGGGTTACTGGGACGTAAACAAACCAACACCAGTTGTCAAGTAATGTGGGGTCAAACACAAAGACAAGAACATACACATGTGTGTACATATATATAACTTAGATTGGTTTTGGCCATTATTGGCCCAGGCCATGACAAACTCAATAACACCATGTAGGCTCAAAAATACCATTTGGACTCAATAGCACCACCTGGACTCAATAGCATCACCAGGACTCAATAGCACCACCTGGACTCAATAGCACCACCTAGACTCAATATCACCACCTGGATGTAATAGCACCACTTGATCTCAATAGCACCACCTAGACTCAATAGCACCACCTAGTCTCAATAGCACCACCTGGACTCAATATCACCACCTGATCTCAATAGCACCACCTGATCTCAATAGCACCACCTGGACTCAATAGCACCACTTGGATTCAATAGCACTATACGGTCACAATAGCACCAGCTGGACACCATATCACCACCTGGTCTCAATAGCACCACCTGGACTCAATAGCACCACATGGACTCAATAACACCACCTGGTCTCAATAGCGCCACCTAGACTCAATAGCACCACCTGGTCTCAATAGCACCACTTGGATTCAATAACATCACCTGGACTCAATAGCATCGCCTGGACTCAATAGCACCACCTGGACTCAATCACCACCTGGAGTCAATAGCACCACCTATAGCACCATATATATGAAATAGGAGCACTAGTGCAATAAACATTATCAACCACATATATGCATAGCCAGTGTATTTGCTTGTAAGCTGCAATTTGGCATTGTGGAGAATACTCTCTCAGAGTACCAGGTGTTAAAATACCTGAGAGTAAATAGACAGGTGAGATAACTCGCCTCTAATCCCATCTAGGAGTGATGAACATTAATATTTCACCATTTTTGTGGCTTATCAAAAATGACAAAGAAAAGAATGGTGAAACCACAAAAGTAATTCACCAATGGTGAAACATCAACGTCCATCACCCTTAGATGGGATTAGAGCTGAGTTACCTTGCCTGTCCATGACTTTCTGATGTTTCAACAACTGGTGCTATGAGAGCACCATCACACCAAATTGCAGCCAACTGGCAAATACACATGGCACATGCTTTTTTAAGTTTATCAGATTGATTATATGTATGTGTATGTGTGTGTCTGTCCTTGTTTGTCCCCTAAAAAAAAAAAAAAAAAAAAATATATATATATATATATATATATATATATATGCAGTATAAGGAAAGGAAAAAATTGTAGGTGCAGATGATTTTTAATTCATAAATTCATAATCCACTGGATCTGTACCAACCTATATTATGAATTTATGAATTAAAGATCATCTATGGTTACTTGGTTTTATGAAAAGCATCAAGTTGATTAATGTGCTTTGGAAGGGATAATATGTTACCAAACGGCTTGGACTTGGTAGGCAGTACTATACTCCATGCCTCTACTCAATGTGGTCTGACAATAACCATATTTCTAGAGAGACTATTGAGCAAAGTTTAAGCTTTACCCTTTCGCTACTGCATTTATTTTGAGATGCTCTGTGTTTCTTTCACTTACTTTAAATATAACAAAGAATTTAGTAAAATAATTTAGTTATCATTTAGCTAGTGTTAGGAACATAAATTGTGACCAAGGTTTGGTGGAATATTTTAATTCAAAAGTTATGAAAACAAGACATTTGTAGCCAGAGCCAGTTTCAGCTGGGTTGGTAACGAAAGGATTAAAAACACTAATTATTTTTTACTGTGTGTTGTATATATACAACTGGCTTCCACACATTTGCATATTAGAAGGAAACATGTTCTCCTGATGACCTCATTACTTTATTTTGCTGATAGGGAAATCTTTATATAGAAAAGTGAAGTTGTGTGTCTGTCTCCTATGATTTAGATTCCTAACTACTCCCACATTTTGTGGTGCAGTTTAACCAAAACCGGATATCTTATAGTCGTAATTCATATCAAGCCCTTCTGGGTATTAGCGTGAGTCTACGATTTTAAAAATAATTTACCATCATTTTTTTCCATTTTAATGCATTTTTTCGCTATTTTATATAAGGGAAGTAACTCTCTAAAAATGTCTACGATGAGTCAACGATTTAAAAAAAAATTTACCATCATTTTTTTTCCATTTTTAATACATTTTTTTGCTATTTTTTGGCTATAACTCTCTAAAAATGCTTTATAGTTATTTCCCTTACAAACCCGAGCAACGCCGGGCGATACTGCTAGTGAATTATAAAGCATGATCTTTAGATGTTGAGTCTCATGGAGGCGATGACGATTGATTGAGACCTTTGGTGATTCACTGTGCCTGAGAAGACACATTAAGCCAAGTGAAATTGTAGTTGTGGCTAGTGTCAATGACATGTAGAAAGTGCCCATGCTGGTGACACATAAAAGGTACCCTTACTAGTGATAAGTAAAAGGCACCCATGCTGTGACACATAAAAGGCACCTGTGCTGGTGACACAAAAGGGGGTACCGGTGCCAGTGATATGTAAAAGGCACCCTCTACGCCTGTACACTCTTGGAGCAGTTGGCATTAGGAAGAGAATCCAAACCAAAACAGACTGCAGCCTGGTGCAGCGCCCCAGCTTACCAGTTCCAGTTAAACTGTCTAACCCATGCCAGCATGGAAAACAGATGTTAAATGATGAAAATGGATGCAAATGCAGTTTGTGGAGCCCAAGTCTCCTTTGTGTGTTCCTTTCTCTGGGATGATTTTTAAATACCCTTCCTGTCGCCAACCACTTTGGCATGATTTTTATGACTAGATACCTTCCTATCACCAACCATTTTACCCTGTGGTTTGGTTACATTTTATTATGTCACTGACACTGGAGACATTTATCTGTGAAAAATCTTAATCTTTTGTACACTATCACCACCACCATCATCATCATCATCATCATTTTAAAAGCTACTTCCCCATGCTTGAATGGGTCAAAACTTTTTGAGGCATAAATATACCTCAAAACATTGGATGCTTTTCTTGAAGCCAAGCTCATCTGTTTCCAGGCAAAATAATATTTCCCCATGGCCATCCATGCTAGTGACATGTTAAAAATAGCTGTACTGGTGACATGTAAAAGACACCCAGTACACTCTCTGGAGTGGTTGGCATCAGGAAGAGCATCCAGCTGTAGAAACCAAGCCAAAGCACAAAACAAACTAGAGCCTGGTACAGCTCTCTGGCTTACCAGTTCAAGCCAAACTGTCAAACCCTTGCCAGCATGGAAAACAGACACTAAATGATGATTGGAAATAATACAGCTTCTTTGACAATGACACTCATTCCACAACTATCATGTAATATCAAAACAAGGTCACACACACACGTGCGCGCACATACACACACACAGAGAACAGGCTTCTTTCAGTTTCCATCTACCAAATCCACTCGCAAGGCTTTTGCTGACTCAAGGTTGTAGTAGAAGACACTTGCCCAAAGTATGACACAGTGGCACTGAACTTGAAACCATGTAGTTGGGAAGTAAACTTCTCAACAACCAAAGCCATGCTGTGTTTATTTATTCCCTTTTTTCAAATTGGCTTAAAACAGAAGAATGTTTAACCCTTTAGCATCCAGACTTTTGGCAATTTGCTGTGCTTGAGAAGACAAGTAAAGTTAAGTGAACTCGTAGTCATGGCCAGTGTCAGTGACATGTGAATGGCACCTGTGCCAGTGACATGTAAAAGACACCCAGTACACACTGTGGAGTAGTTGGTGTTAGAAAGAGCATTCAGCTGTAGAAAAGAAGCCGAAACAGACTGGAGTCTGGTAAGGCTCTCTAGCTTACAATCTCCAGTCAAATCATCTAACCTATGACAGCATGGAAAATGGATGCTAAATGATGATGATAATGATGATGATTATTCTGTCAAATGTAACGTTTATTTATTCACATTGTTTGAATTAATCGTGCATTATTTCATAGCGTTGAAATTTTGACAATGTGATTGTTTATTTCTAGAATGACATTGTAGGGTAGGTGTGAGAGGCTGCATCTCGCCAGTATTAACGGCTGGTTTAAATGCTAACAGGTTAAGATATAGAGGGTATTGTGTGATGTTTTGTTATGAGACAAGATTCTTAATTGGTGTTGAACCATTAGGACTAGATACTGTGTATGGCAAAGTAAATGATAGATTTGGAAGGGTAGCATGTCAGAGAGAGATTTGATTAGGTGAAGTTGTGAAGGTACCCTTAGATAGATGTCCTTGATGTAGAGAGAATCAGAGATAGGCAGTGAAGTTAGGGAAATGAACGAGAGAGACTTACTGCCAAGGTATTGGTAAATTTTGGAGTAACTTTCGAGGTTAGAGAGAGAAGGGGTCACAAGAAATGCTTTAAACACATAGAGGAGCATTTGTAGGAAGGAAGTTGGAGTATAACATGTAACTGGGACAACTGCAGAAATGAATTTGAGAGATTTGTATCACGAAAAGAATAATGTGTAGTTTTCATGAGATGGATTTGAAGCTGAACTAAAAGAATTACATGGGTATTTGTATATATGCAATGTAATTGAGGGGAATTGAACCTGAGTCAAAAATTACATTTTCTGGAAATTAATCACCAAATTACAGCCACTGGTGATGGCTCAATTTTACAAAAGATTATGTGGCTATCATGCATTGCCAAAACAATAAACATAGGCATAACATGTCAAAAATAGAATAAAGAGATGGAAAAATTCATGGCTAGAAATAAATTGGGGTTTAAATAAAATAGAGATACATATTTTGTAAAAACTGTTGCTATACATAGTGTAGAGCTGTGAAGTTTGCCAGAAAAAAAGACAGCATGTTTAGAATTGTAACTGTCATTAAAAAGAAAGTATGAGCGATAAATATTGGTATAATATATGGGAAATAGTTATGGGCATTACACTAGTGGATGTGTGAAAATATTATTATGAACAATAGTTTAATAAGGAGTGTGACTTTGATAAAGAAAAGTCTGTAAATGCAGTCTCTAAATGTTGGTCATTTGGGAAGCTATAAGCAAGATATTTAGGAAAAATGTAAAGCTGAGAAAATTACAAGCCATTAAGATCATGTAAGAGATATAGCAAAAACTTCAATCAGTTTAATCAGATTACACACAAGTTATTCTCCAAGAGCCATAATGCCAACATTATATGTAACGAAAGAAGCCTAAAAAAAACAGCAAAACAGACAATAAGTGTTTTCTAACATTGGAGAAATACGTTAGAGATTTTAATCATTTGAAAAACTATACTTTAATGATAGGACATTTGAAAAAATTTTCCATTCTAAAGATAAATGGGTGATAACCATTGTCACATATTATGAAGGTGTTGTCGGCTATTAGAAAAATATATCAAAAGTAATAAACCAGTTTATTAAAAGCAATACTTTAAAGTGAATCCTTTTATGAAGCACACAAGTCCATACAGCCAGCTTTTTGCAATGTTGGACAAACTTGCTTCTGTACTGTTTGTACTTTATATTATATTTTTCGATTAGTTTATCAGGGGTTAAAGGGCAAGACTTATTATTTTGTTGACCCACCCATATTGTGATGATCAACTTGAACAATGAGCAGAAATAAATTAAGATTAGGGAAGAGTCCCAGAAGGTTGCAACTAAGAGAAGAAATGAATTGGCTGAAAGGTTTTAGTGAGAGATCTTGGGAATGATGGTGAGGAAAGACAGGTGAATCAATAAATTTGAATGGAGGTGGTTCCCAGCTGGAATTCTATGCCAGTATGGGAATTGTACAAGGGCTAAGAGAAATCGTGTGTATTGAGAGAACGATGACTTTATCATGAGGTTAGTTGATATAAATGTCCTTAACCCTCTTGGGACACCCAGGCCAATTGATCAGCCCAAGTGATACAAGCTGAAAGGACTTTGAGGCTGATCCATCGGCCCAATGAAACAAACATTGTGAATGATTGGCTTTGAAGTGTAATAGCTAATCAGAGATCGTCTTTTAGTAGATGTGTCTTAATAGGAAGAAAATTTTGGTCTTTTTGGCTACACATACCAAAACACTGTGTTTCAAAAGGGTTAATATAGGAAGAGAGAGCTAGCTAAACACCTAATGATGTTTGGTGGTGATACTTACTTTTTTTTGTCTATAACTGTCCACCACATATGATGACAGCATCAATCCAAGACATTCGTCCTCCCTTGCCTCCAGCACATTGTTTCTTATGGGAGTGGACATGGCTGACAAGACCAATATGAGATAGACAGACCTTGTGGCAGTGAAGGGACTGAAAGTGACCCCAAATAACAGCTGCAGGGGGTTGAGGACGATGCCTCCTCCTTTCTTCATGCATTCTCTTACATTCAACTTCAAAGCACTCTAATCCAGCATGACACACGAACCTCCATGCCTTCCGATTAACAACCAGGGACTCTAACTGATTGGGAGGGACAAAAATGACTGACTGTTTGAGATGATCATAAAAACAAAGTTATGGATGTCAGCAAGGCCTACTTCTAATCTTGATCTTGCTGAAAAGGACCATCTTAGGGAATCAGTTACCCAGCATCCAAATCACATGGACAACCCAGTGGAGAAAACAATGAATGCAGGTCACAGTGTTGTAGATCCCAACCCAGGGAAGGATTTTGGTATGAGGCAGCTTATCCTTCTATATGAGACTGAGAATACTCTGGAGAAATTTAATATGGAACGCTTCTAGTTGTCTGACCCAGTACTGATAAAAGGCCCAGCACTCAGACCCATAGAGATAGGTAGATACAGAGACAGCTTAATAAACAGTTGTTGTTATAAAAAATCTCATTTGCTGAGTCTCTTGAAAGATGCAGAGGCCAAGTTGATCCAACGGAGTATCCCCTTATTAAGGAGTCTAGTACTAGAGATTGTGCTTCCAAGAAAGCAGAATGAGTTTGCCTGTGGTAGAAGACCATCATCAGTAGCAATGGGCTGAGGAGAGGGTGAGTATGGAAATACTGATTGGAGAACTTCAGATTTTTTTATGATTCACCTGAAGACCAAGTCAAAAATAGGCACTATTCATTGAGTTTGTCATGTGTTGAAGAGAGGCAGAGGCATGGGATGGTGCAGCTGAATCGTCAATATACTGGATCTCGTACACAGTGGTTGAGAAGATCCTTGATGTGGCTTTCAGGCAGCAGGTGTTAAAGATGCTGCCATTACAGCGATACCCAATATGAATTCCGTCTTCTTTGTTGAACTGTCTCCTGGAAAGAAGCGTTACAGCCACCAGGTAAATGTTAAACAGTACAGGAGCAAGGACACATCCTTATTTTACCTCCACCTGGACATAAAAGGATTCCAAGACCTTACCAGCACATGTCACTCTCACTTACACACCATCATGAAACTTCTGGATGATTGAGAGAAATGGTGGTGGACAGCCAAATCTCTGAAGTAGGTGACATGACACAGGATGGTTGTCCATATCAAACGACTTTGTTAGATTGATGAAGGCATAACATATGTCTCTCTGCTGTTCATGACACTTTTCAAGGAGAAGACAGGCCACAAATATCATATCTCAAGTGCTTCTTTTGGTTCAAAATCCATACTGGGACTCAGGCATAACCAAGTTGACGACATGAAATAGATGTGGAAGGAGAATACATGAGATCATGGGCTACACGGTTTGACTGGAGCTGGTAAGCCAGAGAGCTGTACCAGGCTCCACTTGTCTGTTTTGGCTAGGTTTCTACGGCTGGATGTCCTTCCTAATGCCAAACACTTTACAGAGTGTACTGGGTTCCTTTTACCTGTTGCCAACATGAAAGATTCCCCTGCTATTGCTGCATTTGTAGATTGTGATAATATTGGAGTGTTTCCACCTGTCAGGTATACCCCTTGGAATTCCATTCCCAACCAGATTCATGTGTCAATTAATTTCTTATGAAACAATCAAACATTAACCACACTAATCTTATCCAGTTATCCTGTTACTCTTTGTACATTTCCAAAAAAGACTAACAATGCAAGTTACTCTTGTTTTGTTTGGAGTCAACCTAACAAATTTGAAGTTAGGTATCAACCATGCACATGTTAAGGTGTTGTGGCTTCTTCTGGTCACATGAAATATAAATATTTTTAGGATTCTCTTTGTCCAATATTACCTGTGTGCAGAATGAGACAACTGGACACAGCTGTTTGTACACTAAAAATTCAGCATGGTTGACCAGACATTCAGCCTGTTTTGATGAGAATATATTTTGTCACTAGAGAGAAAAACACATGTACATGTATATCTTCTTCCACCTCCTCCTCATCTAGTGTCCATTTTCCATGCTGGCATGGGCTACATGGTTTGACTGCAGCTGGTAAGCCAGACAGTTGCACCAGGCTTCACTTGTCTGTTTTGGCTTGGTTTCTATGGTTGAATGCCCTTCCTAATGCCAACCACTTTACAGAGTGTATCGGGTGCCATTTATGTGTAACTGGCATGGGTGCCTTATACCTGTTACCAACACAAAGTGCCTTTTACATGTCACTGGCACTGGCTATGATTTCACTTAACTTGATGTGTCTTCCTAGGCACAGCAAATCATCAGAAGTCTTGGTCACTTGTCATTACCTCCATGAAGTTCAACAACTGAAGATCATATCATTTCACCACATTCTTTTGTATATATGTGTGTGTGTATTTATAAAGAGAGGGAGAGAAAGAGAGAGAGAGAGAGAGAGAGAGATAGACAAATAAATAGATACATACATACATATACTTATTTCCTTATTGCCCACAAGGGGCTAAACCTAGAGGGGACAAACAAGGACAGACAAATGGATTAAGTCAATTACATCGACCCTAGTGTGCAACTGGTACTTAATTTATTGACCCCGATAGGACGAAAGACAAAGTCAACCTCGGTGGAATTTGAACTCAGAACGTAACACATACATATACTTACACACACACATACACACACACACACACACACATAGAAATAAAATGATTAAGGTGGCTAGACACAATCAAAACCAAAAACGAGAAATTTAACTGTCACTGAAAGTGAGTAAGGGTGCAGTGCAGCACCAGCATTGCTAGAAACAAGAGTCAAAGACTCTTTAGCCATGAACAAAGCACAGATCTATGTATTGACAAGGGAGACAACCTCCCCACTGCAAGCAAAGGCATCAGATTGGTATCTGGTGGTGAAGCTGAATTCCACCTGTTAGTATTTATAGAATTTACCATAGGAATCAATGGCTGATTCAGTAAAATGGTAATGTGAAAATCATAAAATGATTGAAATGACTAGACAATTTAAAAACAAAAAAGAAAAATTTAACAGTCACTAAAAGTGACTAAGGGTACAGGGCAAGACCAGCATTACTAGAAACAAGAGTCAAAGACTTCTTAGCCATGAACAAAGAACATGTTTCCTTTTATATATATTTTACATATGTACACACGTATATATATATATATATACACACACATATATACATATATATTATGCATAAATAAATAAGTCAACATTATAATATCCTAAAGTTGATGAACCAACTAATGTGCTTCTCCATTTTCTTATTTGCAATATAAATTAATGGTGAAATATTTCTTTACCTTCACCCATTTAATACAATAAGTAAGTTTATTGCATTGCAATTAAAAACACTCATGTATTAATAATTGGGTATTATACCAACAGTATATAGGATAGTGGGTTGGATCCACAACCCCTAATTTACCTGGTGGTATATATATATATATATATATATATATACATGCACAGGTATATATATGATTGTGTGTACAAATATATACACATACACATGCATATATGAGTGTATGTACATATATATATATATATATATATATCAGAGGCAACTCCAAGTCATCAGTGTCACTTAGGCTCATCACAGATTTCACATAAGACACACGCCTGCTTGACGTATTTCACGTTTTTCTGCTTTATATCTAGCTCCAAATGGCTCAATTTTTTATATCTAGCACTATGTCTTTCTCCATTTCTAAGTTAAGGGTTAAAATAAAGCAACCCGTCAAAACACAACTGATTTTTGCACACAGATGCACAGAATAACAGCAATCAAATAACGACAGCTGGGTGCACAACAAACATCAGCAATCTGACTGTTGCCTGTACTCTTGACAAGATATACCAGTTAGTTTTTCACACCTACTAGGCTTGTCCGTATTAGCCAGAGTTGTTGGATAAATTTTTGTTTCTTTAAGAATATTGTATATATATATATGTGAATGTATAATATGTGTGTGTGTATGTATATAATGTGAGACAGAAAAAGAAAAGGAGGAGAGAGAGAGAGAGCAAGACATTACAATTTATCAGCTGAACTTGGTTGACATAAATACATTCCCTCTCCTCATACGCATAAAGAGAAATATGCTCACACACATAAACAGAGAGAGAGAGAAACATGAAAATGTCTAATGTTAAATACATTGGTGTTGAATCAGTGATGCCGAATAGGTGTCACCAAAGCAGCTGAGCTAAGACGTTTCACATCCTCTCTGTGGGTGCCACAAGCAAATAGTATGATAGATATCATACCATTAAAAACCACCAGAAGTGAGTTTGACATATACTGTAAATAAAAACAACGTTGTTGACAACACAGTTTCCATCAACCAAGAACTTGACCAAATTTCCTGCATTATAAATCTATTTCAGCCAGAGCTACTAAATTCTACTAAACAGACTGGTAGAGGAGCATCATTAATAAGAACAGACTGAAGAAGAGGTGAGTATAGGAAGGCTGATTGGATATCTTCACTTAGTTTTATCTTTTACTTATTTCAGTCACTGAATTGTGGTCATACTGGAGCAGCATCTTGTAGGGTTTTGTCAAACAAATTGACCCCAGTACTTGTTTCTTGAAGTCTGGTGCTTATTCCATCAATCTCTTACGCTGAACTGTTAAATTATGGGGACGTAAACAAACCAACACCAGTTGTCAAATGGTTGTTGGGGACCAATACAAAGACATACACATGTGCAATGGGATTCTATACAATCTACCAAGTTCACTCACAAGACATTGGTCACTCCAGAGCTGGTGCTTATTCCATCAATCTCTTACGCCGAACTGTTAAATTATGGGGACATAAACAAACCAACATCAGTTGTCAAATGGTGGTGGAGGACCAATACAAAGACACACACATGCAATGGGATTCTACACAGTTTTCATCAACCAAGTTCACTCACAAGACATTGGTCAGCCCAGAGCTGAGGCTTGTTCTAGCAATCTCTTATGCTGAACTGTTTAGTTACAGGAGTGTAAACAAGCCAAAACCAGCTGTCAGATGGTGGTGGGACACACACAAAGACATATGCATATGCTGTAGGATTCTATACAATTTCCATCTACCAAGTTCACTCACAGGGTATTGTTCAGTCGAGCGCATAAGACACTTACCCTAAGATGAAGCACAGTGCGACTGAACATAAAGCCACATGGTTGCAAAGTGAGCTTCTTAACTGCATGGCCATGTCTGCACTTATGTTTAGTAGAAATATGTGAAAAAGGAAATTTGAACGACGAGAATGCAGTGAACTTAGATCATTAAGAACTGTGACAAAGTATGATAATATTTTTATGTAAATATAAAACAGTAAATGTTGCTCTGACAACAGAAGTTGTCAAGTGTGTGACATCTTTGGCTGACATTTATATCAATATGTTTTGACAAGATAATTCATAGCATCATACTAAAAATTTTCTTGGCACAGATAATGACAGCAACTATTTCCATATATATATCTGTATACACACACACACACACACACACACATATCATCATTATTGCTTAATGTCTGTTTTCCATGCTGGCATGGGTTGGACGTTTTGATTGAGGCCTGGAGAGTAAGCAGCTGCACCAGGCCTAATCTGATCTGGCAGTGTTTCAACAGCTGGATGCCCTCCCTAATGCCAACCACTGCGAGAGTGTAGTGGGTGCTTTTTACACGCCACCAGCACAGGAGCCAATTAAACGGGCCTGACTTTGATCACATTCAGATAGTACTTTTTATGTGCCATTGGCATGGGGGCCAGTCAGGTGGTCCAAGATGGTGCTTTTCAGGTGGTCAGGTGGTTCAGATAGTGCTTTTCATTTGCTACCGGCATGGAAGCCAGTCAGTGGGTACTGGCAATTGCCATGTTTGGATGGTGCTTTTTATGTGCCACTGGCATGGAAGCCAGTCAGGCGGACCTG
This sequence comes from Octopus sinensis, assembly GCF_006345805.1. Taxonomy (NCBI): domain Eukaryota; kingdom Metazoa; phylum Mollusca; class Cephalopoda; order Octopoda; family Octopodidae; genus Octopus; species Octopus sinensis. Next base: position 140,109,644 of record NC_042998.1, on the reverse strand, counting down.
GCATCGACCATGTTTGGATGGTGCTTTTTACATGCCACCAGCACGGGAGCCATTCAGTGGGTAATGGCATCAGCCACTTTTGGATGGTCTTTTTACGTGCCACCAACATGAGGGCCAGTCATGTGGTCCTGGCATCGATCATGTTTGGATAGTGCCTTTTATGTGCTACCGGCATAGGGGGTACTGGTATCAGCCACATTCGGATGGTGCTTTTTATGTGTCACCGGTACAGGAGCCAGTCAGGCAGATCTGGCAATGACCACGTTCAGATGGTGCTTTTTACGTGCCACTGGCACAAGAGCCAGTCAGGGGGCACTGATCACAGCTATGATATTGATTTTACTTGACTCAACAGGTCTTCTCAAGCATATCATATAGCCTGACATATCAGGAGTTCTCTTAACTGGGCTGGACATGTATGGCTGCAATCTCACTTTAGTTGTCAGGTCTTCTCAGTCACAGAATATCTCCAAAGGTCTCTGTCACTTGTCATTGCCTCTGTGAGACCCAATGTTTGAAGGTCATGCTTCACCACCTCATTTCATCTTCCTGGGTTTACCTCTTCCAGAGGTTCCTTACACAGTTAGGGAGTGGCACTTCCTCATACACCTGTCCTCATCCATACGTAACACATGACCATACCAACGCAGTTGTCACTCTTGCACACCACATCTGATGCTTCTTATACCCAATATTTCTCTCGGGACACTTACACTCTGTTGGGTATGCACGCTGACATTACACATCCAGTGAATCATACTAGCTTCATTTTTTTCAAGCGTACACATGTCCTCAGCAGTCATGGCCCATGTTTCACTGCAGTGTAGCATAGCAGTTTGCATACATGAATCATACAGTCTACCTTTCATCCTGAGCAAGAAGCCCTTAGTTGCCAGCAGAGGTAGGAGCTCCTTGAACTTTGCTCAGGCTATTCTTGTTCTAGCTGCTATAGTCTCAGAGCAACCACCCTCCCCACACATATATGTATATACATATATATATATATATATATATATATATATATATAATATATATATATATAATATATATATATACATATATATATATATATATATACATATATATGTATGTATCTATATTAGAAGAAATAAGGTACTTAGAAATCTGGATGGTTTTACATTTACAGATTTTTATTAATATGTCACATGTTTTTATAAATCATATATTAGCACTTGCATCTACTCTAGTAGAATCTCCAGATTCTACTAGAGTAGATGCAAGCACTAATATATGATTTATAAAAACATGTGACATATTAATAAAAATCTGTAAATGTAAAACCATCCAGATTTCTAAGTACCTTATTTCTTCTAATATATAATACATGTACATCATCTCCAAACCTTGTAATATATGTATGTGTGTGTATATATATGTATGTATGTATATATATATATATATATATATATTCTTTTTCCTTGTAAGTTTGGATTTTATTCCCTCAAATAATAATTACTATATATATATATACACAGATACATACACACACACACACTCACACATACATAACGATAGGTGATCTACATTTGTAGTCTGTGTTTTTTTAACTGAAATCTTTCTCTAACCCATTATCTATACTAGTTTAGTGAATCAAGTGATGAAGTAAGCATTTAACTCTGTGTTACAACAGTTTTCAGAATATTTCCAGGTTGTTGCAAATACATCCTTGCTCTGAAATACTAGGTCTTTAATAAGCTGAAGATGTCAGCATTCATATAAATAGAAACCAATTCCTTAATAAAAATCTCATTCCTAAATATTATAAATGACTCTTCAGTAATTGTATCTTCCTGAAATTTATTTCTCAAACTGCTTGAGAAAGAAGCAACCATATTTACCTTGGCAGCATTATGAAGACAAATTGCTGAAACTAATATTAATGTAAAACAGTTTCTTTCAGTGAAAGATGTTTCCAGAAATGAGATAAGCTCTACTGCAATACCTACCTTTTCAAATCATCCTTCAACTTATAAATAGTATTCTGGAGGTCAGAGATAGTCTAAAATATAAAAACGAGAAATGGGTTTCAATAAATAAAGCAAGACAAAAGACAGACAATAGAGCAAAAAAGAAAAAAAAAAAGAACTTGTAGAACAATGCCTAAAAAGAAAAAAAAAAGAAGAAAAGTTCAGTTCATGATAGAATAATATGATAAGAATGTTTTTATGTGGAAATGTATATGATTCCTGTATAATAGTCTGTGATGAAGTTAAGTCTTATATTTATAAAGAAAATATATTTGCAGTGTTTTCCATTATACAAAAATATGCATGTGATAGGTATATCTATCAATATGTGTGTGTGCAAACACACAGTGGTAGGTATATATGTATATATACATATATATCAATGTGTGTGTATAAGAACATAATGGTAGCTGTATCTATATCAATATATGAGCATAAGCACATTGATCTATGTAAGTGTGTGTGTATGTGTGTGCGCGTGTGCACAAACACACATCAAAAGGATATATAATGAGATCATGTGCATATGAAATCAAAGATGATGTTTTTTGTTATTCAAATTGATGGTCGTCTACTATTATACATTTATATATATATATATATATATGGAAAAACAAAGCAAAAACTTGGTGATAGCGAGATAACAATATAGGGTCTATAATGAAAACAGTTCACACATTAGAAGAGATAAATGACCAAATTAAAAGTAATACAAGTTAAGCATCAGTCAAATTCTTTCTAAATTTCAATTTCACAATCTTCAAGTTAACAAAGCACTGATAAACTTCAAAATAATTAACTTTAATTACAATTATTGCATATAAACCGAAGGAGGTTTTTATAGTTTGTTTGTTTCTTAGTTTTTTTAAAGTTTTGGTAAGCACTTTTTAAAATAGTTATTATTTCAGATTATTTAACCACCAACTCACAAAAAAAAGAAGAAATATTGAGATATATAGAAATGGGTGTGAATCAAAAGGGTTGAATGGAGATTGCTGTTATAATTAAAATACTAGCTGCTGTACAACCCTGGTAGCCCTGATTAAGAAGACCTATGGCACCACGTAGGTAGTTGGTGCACTCCACTGATCCATAGCTTCAGATATGACTTACTACCATCTAGTTGAAGGCCATTCTGATATGTAAGGCTGATTGAATATGATGCAGTGTTACTGTTTACATATTTTTTAGTTCCCTCTACCATCTAGCACACTTACCTACCCACTCACCTTTTCTGTTCTTCTATCCCAGTGGTTCTCAAACAGGGTTCATACAACCCCACTCCCGAGGGGGGGGGGTGTAAAATTTTTGAAGCAAAATTTTTCAAGCAAATAGTAAACTGGAGATCCACAGTATTTCAAGTGTCCATGGACAAATTTTGCTTTAGATGTATTTATTGCAAGAAACAGCTTGGTTTCTTTCTCTAACATTTTACATAGATCAAATGGCAAGTTATTGTTTGAAAAGCAAAATTGGAATTTAGGAAAGAGTGTCTATAAAACTAGTTTTTAATGGCTTTGGAGGTCCACCAGAATAGACAAAGAGGTCTACAGGTAAAAAAATGGCTGAGAACCACTGATTTGTCCATCCTATTTCCCTATTTCTGTCTCATACTTGTCTTGTACTTTGATTTAACATCTCTCTCTCTCTCTCTCTCTCTCTCTCTCTCTCTCCACACATGGGGAAGTCGTGTATTTAGCTCTTCAGCAAGATACCTGCTCCTGTTCCTTTATCATACTTTCATATTCCTCAAAACTTACACCCCACTCAGTTCAGGTCTTAAAGAGTACTTTGGGACATCACTAGTGTTGGTGCCACAGAAAAACCCACCCAATACACTCTAAAGTGGTTGATATTAAGAAGGGCATCAAGCTGTAGAAGCGATGTCAAAGCAGACATTGGAGCTTGGCACAACCCTCTGGCCCATCAGTTCATGTCAAACTGTCCAACCCATGCCAGCATGGAAAAAGGGACACTAAATGAGGATGTTGATGATGATGATGTATGTTGTTTAGCCCAAAGTAAGCCCTAAGACAAAGGGACATATGGTTGTAATCCTACATTTAGATTCCATTTTGGCTTATCTCTCTGTTGTTGTTATTTAGCCTCAAGTCAATTCAGATTGAACAAGAAGATAAAAGCCCTTCTGGCTATGGCCATCAAGCCATTTTTAGGGATGTGATACACTACATTCTCTAATGTATGTTCTCTTTTTTTTTTAAGATGATGGGGAGTGATCTGAGTGAGGATTGGCTATAGGTTCTGATAGTGGCTGCAACAAAGGTAGCTACTAGCCATCTATCATATGTAGTTCTACTCTCATGGATTACAGCAGTATGATATAGCAGTAGTTAGGAAAGTGATAGAGGTATGAGTCATAGGGAGATGAGGGATGGGAAAGGCTTGACAGGGATGGTGAAGTAGGTGAAACAATAGAGCTTCAAACTATATATATTCTATTCTACCAACATTCTGTCAACTCTGGTGTACATAAGGGTTCAGCTATTCCTCCCATCCCCTTTCTTCTATACATTAATGTTATGATTGCTGTTGCATCTGACATCATGGCATCAGGAAGAGCATCCAACTGTAGGAACCATGATAAAATCAGATTGGAACCTGGTGCAGCTCCCCGGCTTACCAGTTTTCTGTTAAATTGTGCAACCCATGCCAGCATGAAAAATGGACGTTAAATGATGATGATGATGATGATGATGATGATGATGATATGCTTATTAGTAGATGATGTTGGTCTTCATTACATAACTTTCCATACCCAGATGCAATCTGTTCAACTAAAAACCTTCAAAGTGGTTCTTCAGCATAACTACAATCCAATTACTGAGGTAGATAAAAGATAAAACTAAAATATTTATTATACAACGCTAATAAAGGTAGGCACAAGCCTGGCTGTGTGGTCAAAAAGTTTACTTCCCAACCATGTGGTTTGAAGTTCAGTTTCCCTGCTTGATTGACCAAGACATTGTGTGTGGATTTGATAGATGGAAACGGAAAGAATCCTGTCTTATGTGGGTGTGTGAGAGAGAGAGAGAGAGTGTGTGTGTATCCTTATTTTGACATTACATGTTGATTGTAAACAAGCATCATCATACAAGTGAGGTTGCTCAGTTTCAGTCTTCCATGAAAAACATTTTCTGGCCATGAAGAAATATTACTTTGTTTAAAAACAGGTGAGGGTTAGTACAGGAAGGGCATCCAGCTGTAGAAAATCTGCCTCAACAAATTCCATCTGACCCATAAAAGCATGGAAAAGTGAGCATTAAAATGATAGTGATGATGATGATGATGATGATGGCAAAGAAACCATTAATTAAATTTCATTCCAACAAATTCAGATATTATGGATTTATATTGAGAGAAACAATGTTTTTCTCAATAAATCTAAACATTGCTAATTAGGTATTTGGGGGATACAGCAAACCAGCAGAAAACAAATAAACAAACAAAATACATTTTGTACTTACAAATTATGTTAATAATAATATATTGATATACATGTATTCTATCAAATATTGGCGATTACAAATAAATAAGCATATAACATTTATCATAATAATTATCATCATTATCATTAACCTTTTAAGCTTGCTTTCCTTTTTGGCATGGATTGGTTGATTTGATAGGATCCAACCAGTTGGAGGATTGTATCATGCTTCAATGCATCAGTTTCGGCATGGTTTCTATGGCTAGATATACTTTCTAATGCTATCCATTATACAGAGTGTCCTGCATACATTATCCTTAACCTTTTAAGTTCGCTTTCCCGGCTGACATGGATGGTTGATTTGACAGGATCTAACCAGTCGGAGGACCTTGTCATGCTCCAAGGCATCAGTTTTGGTATGGTTTCTATGGCTGGATGTCTTTTCTAATGCTATCCTCTATACAGAATGTCCTGTATATATTGTGTTTGTGGCACCAGCATTGTAGAAGTTATCTTGTCCCCAGCAAGACTTGAAGAGTACTCTCAAGCCTGCATTGTCGCTTACTCAATTTGCCAACCATTTTACAGTGTGGTGGGTGATTTTTTTTTGGGGCACAGCAGTAGTGAGGACAGTTTGTAACTTGAAATACTTAAGAGCTCCCATAACAGAAAGTAGACAAGGAGAGAGTAGTGACTTTAGGTGAAATAACAAGGAATGGACATTATGGGTCAAGGGACTGGGTTGTGTAGTGTAGGGCATTAGATTGTGGCCATGCTGGAGCATCTTGAATCTTTTTACTCAAATGTATCAACTCCAGTACTTATTTGTTCTCAGCCTGATACTTAGTCTATCAGTCTCTCTTGCAAACTGCTAAGTTACAGGGATGTAAGTACACCAACACTGGTTGTCAAGTGGTGGGGGGGGGGACAAAGACACACTTATATATATATATACATAATACATACATAAGGTGGCAAGCTGGCAGAAACGTTAGCACACCGAGCAAAATGCGTAGCCATATTTTGTCTACCACTACGTTCTGAGTTTAAATTCCGCCGATGGGGTCGATGTAATTGACTTAATCTGTTTGTCTGCCCTTGTTTGTTCCCTCTGTGTTTAGCCCCTTGTGGGTAGTAAAGAAATATATATATACATAATACATACATATATATATATATATATATATATATAGATATAGATAGATAGATATACACATGACGAGCTTCTTTCAGTTTCCATCTACCAAAACCACTCATTTGGCCTGAAGATATCCACACAGTGGGACTGAACCTGGAACATGGGTTTGGGAAGCAAGCTTCTTACCACACAGCCATCATCATCATCATCATCATTTAGCGTCTGCTTTCCATGCTAGCATGGGTTGGACAGTTCAACTGGGGTCTGGGAAGCCAGAAGGCTGCACCAGGCCCAGTCTGATCTGGCAATGTTTCTATGGCTAGATTCCCTTCCTAACGCCAACCACTCCGTGAGTGTAGTGGGTGCTTTTTACGTGCCACCGGCACAGATGCCAGACGGGGCTGGCAAATGGCCATGGTCAAATGGCGCTTTTTACGTGCTACCGGCATGGAGGCCCGTCGGGGCGGCGCTGGCAACGGCCACGTTCAGATGGTTCACTTACGTGCCACCAGCACTGGTATCACAGCTACAATTTCCATTGATGTTGATCGATTTCGATTTCCACTTGCCTCAACAGGTCTTCACAAGTAGAGTTTTGTGTCCCAAGAAGGAAATTTATATATTTATAGGCATGTCTATGTAGTTAAGAAAGTCACCTCCCAACCATATTGTTTCAAGTTCAATCTTACTGTGTGTTGGACCTTGAGCAAGTGTTTTCTACTTTAGTTCAGGGTCATCTAAACAACCTTGTGAATGGATTTGTTCGACAGAAACTGGAAAAAGCCCATCATGTGTGTGTGGTGCATATGTGTCTTCTTGTCTTGATATTATGTGATGGTTGTAAATGAGCATCACTGTCATACAAGCAGTGTCCTTCATTTCCAGTCTTCAGTGAAAACATCTGACCATGGGAAAATATTACCTCGCTTGGAAACAATTGAAGGTTGGTAACAGGAAAGGTATCCGACCATAGAAAATCTGCCTCAATGTATTCCATCTGATCCATGCAAGCATAGAACAGTACAATGATGATATTGATGATATCATTTCATTTAATGCCTGATTTTTATGCTTCCGCAGCACAGATGGAAGTTAAGTACTGAGGTAGTGTTTGTTATGGTTGGATACACTTCTTGTTGCCAACCCCTCACATGTTTGTCAAGTGAGGGTTTTTTATTCCAGAGGAACTCCAGAGCACAGAGAGCGCAGATGATTTTGTTGACAGCAAATGACAACAAATTTCACTAGTTGCAATCATCATCATCATCATCATCATCATCATCATTTAACATCTGCTTTCCATGCTAGCATGGGTTGAACGATTTGACTGAGTTTCTATGGCTGAATGCCCTTCCTAATGCCAACTACTCGGAGAGTGTAGTGGGTGCTTTTACATGCCACTGGCACAAGGGCCAGTCAGGCAGTACTGGTGGTGGCCATGCTCAAATGGTGCTTTTTATGTGCCACCTGCACAAGAGCCAGTCCAGCAGCACTGGCAACAACCTCGTTCGAATGTTTTTTCACATGACACCACTAACAAGGATGTCATCATCTGTAGGTGAGCTTCAAATCATGATGTGACTGTGTGTACTCATAGTTATATTCACACAAGCATGTACACTCAATTTGGCTGTTAGCCTTATAGTTTGCTTTAGAAAAGCCAGTCCACAGATATCAACTATCAGGTAGATTTTACAGTGCATTACAGTGAAGAGTTGACATTTTCCAGTATTGTTGAAGTAATACTAAAACGATGTATTATTTTGTATATTATAATAATAATAAAATAATAATAATAATAATTGTGTACAGTGCTCAGGTGCACTACAACTCATCTAAAGTGTATATATAATCAGGTGTAGTTTCGGCGGATTTCGGAAAGCATGAGGGCCTTAAAGGATGCAATTTCATGGCAGTCAACAACTGACGCAGGCAGTTTATTCCATGCTTCAGCAACTCTGAGCGTGAAAAAATGTTTCCGAAAGTCATGGGAGCTGTGTTGTTTTCTGACTTTGTAGGCATGTCCACGTGTGTTGGACACATGGAGATCAAAAAGGTGTTCAGTGTTGTTGGTGAGGTGGTTGATAACCTTGTGGGTGTTTACCAAGTCCGTTGCCAGACGCCGGAGCTTCAGTGAATCCATGCCCAGGGAAACAAGGCACTCAGAATATGGTAGGTGTCTGATGGAGGGTATGCGTTTGGTTGCACATCTCTGGACAGATTCCAGGAGGTCAATGTTCTGAGCAAGATAGGGATTCCAAACTGATGATGCGAATTCCAAGTGTGGTCGTACCATAGCTGTATACAGTTTTAAATAGATGGCTGGAGAGCGGCTAACAAAAGTCTTGCTGAGTGATGCCAAGACACCCTCGGCCTTCTTGACAATTTTAGAGATATGCTTTGTCCAACGCAAATCACTGCTGACAGTGATGCCTAGGTCACGCTCGCAAGAGGATTTCTTGATATCAGTGTTGTGGAGGGAGTATGTGGACGCAGGGTTTTTTCTCCCAAAATGCATGGTGGTACACTTGTCCACAGCCAGTTTCAGTTGCCAGTCTGTGATCCATTGCTGCATTGTGTCTAGGTCTGATTGCAGGAAAGAGTTGTAGACATCAGGATCAGTCCTCTTGATTTCAAGGTACAGCTTGATGTCGTCTGCATATTTCAATACTGTGGCATTCTTTAAATTGGCATCTATGTCATTAATGTATGCCACAAACAGGAGGGGACCAAGGACAGATCCCTGTGGTACACCCGATGACATCTCATATGGTGTAGAGTGCTGTCCTAGAACTGTGACTACCTCCTTTCGGCTGAGGATGAAGGATTTCAACCAGTTAAAAAGGTCATCCCCCACACCCATTGCAGAGAGTTTCACCATAAGCCTTTTGTGTGGCACAGAGTTGAAAGCCTTAGCAAAGTCAAGGTAGACAACATCCAGTAGTATTCCAGCAATAATTCCTAGTAAAATGTTGACAAAACCATTGTAGTATTATGCAATAAAATGTGTTGCTCACTCCATTCTCCTGTTTAGCAAGTGCAAGATTGGTAGAATCGAAAGCTTCCTTATGTAGTTGCAATTGCACTGGGCTGGTCATATCATCAGAACAAGTGATGAAAGAATACACAAAGCCCTCTTGTACAGCTAGCCTGATAGTGGGCACAGGAATGTTACCTTTGTCAAGAACATGGTAACCTCTCTAGTACTAGTATCACAATAAAGTACAGCCAATACACATCCAATATCATATGAACTGAGCTAAAACAAAAGAGAGCAATATATCCTCTAACCTATTCTAGGGAGCAAGCATCTCAAACTGCAACAACCCGTCCTATCCATGTCAGCATAGAAAGTAGGCAGGCCACAGTGAGAAGGAAGAGAATCATAACCCAACCAGTATTTCTTTTGTCTTCCTTTTCATTATTTTCATTCTTTCAGATGGAAGTAGATTTGTTTTAGAAACCAGTTATCAGTCATTCGGTCAAGGTGTTCTGCCCAGGTGATTATTTCAATGTCGGCTTCACTGATGTTTGTTTGATCGTCCTGCCAGCTGATTTCAAGAATGCTTCAAAGGATGCACTAATGAAAATGTTCCAAGATCTTCAGATAGTGCTAATAGGTTCCTAAGCTTCAGATCTGCAGAGAAGTGTTGGGAAAACTATGGTCTTGGAAATTACGGCCATTTTCCTGTCCGTTTCTGATATCTCAATCTTGAAGTTCTATGTTTCTAAATCAGGGGTTCTCAACCATTTAAAAAAATTTATGGATCGCTTTGATTACTATTTTATTCTGGTGGACCCCCATAACCAGAATTTTGTCAGTGATCAGGTTTTGGTCTCAAAGTTTAAAAACTAGTTTTATAGAAACTTCTTTCAATATTTCCATTTTGTTTTTCCACCCATTAACTTGTGTAGGTTTAACTATGTAAAATGTCAGAGAAAGAAACCTAGCTGTTTCTTGCAATACATATAAAGCAAAATTTTCTCAGGGACCCTTAAATACTATTGTGGATCATCAAATTACTATTTTGTTACATGGACACCCCCACCCACCCCGCTCAATCTTATATGAACCCTCAGGAGGCCATCTGGAGCCTGGTTGAGAACCGCAGCTGTAAATGAACCAAAATCTGCTCCAGCGCAGCAAAGCGTGTAACTAAATTTGTTTACTGACATCAGTATTAGAAGACAGACAGTTTCAGAGATATGAGAAGTAGCTAACATTTTTTGAGAGCCCTTCCATTTAGTTCAAGCGAAGATGCCAAGAGTGCTTCTATCTAGAAGAAAGCTGGTGTAGAATGTCATTGGTCTGATGTTTGGTCTAAGTTGGCTATTAGCATGGTTGAACATTTGGAGAATGTTTTGCAGGATTTTCCCTTGAGTTTGTGGCATCAAACACTACAACCTGTACCTTGTAGACATGATGTTTCTGAACTCTGCTTCATTTTATCACAGCTATAATGGTTTATCTCCTGAGGTAGCAAACTTCATACTCCACCCTAATGCACCTGTTTATATTCCTTGAATTATCTAACTATTTCACACAGCAGATCTTATTACTAAATGCTCGACCATGTCTATCCAGAACTGCAGTTCTCTGAAAGTTCTGCCCTGTCCACATTTGATCCAGAGTCAATGACGGCATTAACCTCACAATTTGGGAGAATCATAAAAGTAATAATAATGTTCCTTACATGAGCACCAGGTGTGAAATTTGGGGTTAGTTGAGTAAATCAACCCAGTACCTGACTGGCACTTTATTCTATCAACACTGAAAGGAACTTATATTGTAAAGAGTTGGAAGAAATGCACCAAGCATTTTGCCTGATGCTCTACTGATTCTGCCAGATTGCCATCTTTATGCAGGGGTGTAAGTCAATTACATCAACTTCATAGCTCAATTGGTACTCATTTTATTGACCCTGAAAGGATGAAAAGTAGAGTTGACCGTAGCAGAATTTGAACTCCGAATGTAAAGATGGACAAAATATCGCTAAGCATTTTGCCAGTATGCTAAATGATAATAATCATTGAAAATAGTATTATTTGGGACATCTAGGATACTTAGGAAGGTTCTTGGCATCTAAGGTCACTTGTTGTAGCCCAATGTTGGGAATTTTTCTTTTCCAACAGTCTAATGTGTTATGCATATATGAAATAATGATAATAACAACAATAATGCCAACATTTGTTATTATTAATGACACTTATTACAGACCTTTGATTTGTTAAAACTTTAAGGTTTATTGGTGGTATTATAGAGCAGGAGTGACAAAAATAAAACACACCCTACATCTTACAGGTTGTCAAATGCACAGTGTACACCAGTTCTAATCATGATGGGTAACTGAAAATAAAACTGGTAAAACATTAAGACACTGTTACCATCTGCCTAATTCCCTTAGCACCATAGTAAAAGCCATATAAAAGATAGGAGGTTTTCCTGTTGCACCCTGTAGAAGATTTCTTAATTTTATATCCAATATCATATATTGGGTTTGAGTTGGGTTTTTATTTTACAGACTTAGACATTTAGTTACCATTTTCTAAATTGCTGAATGATTGACTGCCCCATTTCTCTCAACATTTCTTGCAGGTGACCACAAAAATGATGAAGTGCTAAATCTTTGTATGGACTGTAGGGAGAAGAAATGCTTTTTCATTAACAATAGCTAAGAATTTCATCTTATAACCCTCGTAGTATGATGATCTATTAGTTATTTAACTATTGATGAAGAGCTGCCCAACTAAAAAGTAACTAAGGAAGAAAGTAATGGCGGCAGTAGAACCATAAAAAGAACATTAAAAACAAAACATCCACAGAAGTCCATCATCACAAGAAAAGGAGCAACTTTTATGATTATTGAGTGAGCACCATTACCGATGTCATCCATGTAGTCATCAATTTCACAGAGTTGGAAAGCAAATTAGGTCCAAAGACAAGTAATGATATCAATATTAAATCTAGGAAGTTATAAAATATCAAAGCTATTTAATAGTTTATTTGTGCATGACTCACACAGGCATAAAATGTTTTTAAATTTGTTAGTAGTTTGTTACACGTTATTTCAGTGACTAATCCAGGTACTCTAGATATTGGTCCTTTCACAAATAATGTAACATTTGAATGTGTGTGTAAGATGATTCTACCTAGGTTTCCTATGTGCAGGAGGGGTTTGAGAGAAATAGCATGAGAAAGGCAAAAGCAAATTGTTAAAGTGCTGAATTGGGTAATGGAGGAAAATGGCCTTCCTAACAGACAAAACATTAATGACTGCATTGCCCCATAAAAATAAAACAGGCAAAAATGTAGCATTGTTGCAGATTCAGTTGACTGTGGTTGAGTTGAAATATAAGAAATCTGCTTGGTCTTGTGATTTCCACAAGTCCCTGGGGACTTCAGGAACTTCAGCTTCTTCACCACCATCACCACCAACACTAATATATTGATGTCAGTGGTGGTAGTGAAGAAGCTAGTCAGAGCAACACCAGCTGAAGTCCCCTAAAATAAAATGGATATTTTAATTTAAAGGGTGAAAATAATAACAACATATCAGCCTAATAAGTCACCTAGGTAGTATCAGACATTATTAGAGTACTAAATAAGTATCTGAAACTGCAGGCAAATAGTACTATACCACCTATTTGTTGACTTTAGAAGAAAGAGCATTTGACTGGGTATGGAGAAGAGCAGCAAAGTGTTGCAAGATATTATAAAGGTGTACAATACCTCAATATATCTAGTGTATCAAGGTGGTGAAGTTTGATTGGATGTTGAATGTCATGAAGGCAAAGTATTAGACCTCTGAGTGTGAATGAGTCAAATGGAAGGTAAATGATGTAATCAGAAGCAGACAGATATTCTGTTGACCCACCTACTCTTAACATAAGTCATTGTGGAGCAGCAAGGATATAACAGTAGGAGGGAGAGAGGGCCGCACCAGCAGTCGGGTGCAGCTGAATAACTCAGAGCAATGTGAAAAAAATATAGCTGGCTCAAGGATACAATGTACTGCCTGGCCCAGGAATTAAACTCACAACTTAATGTTTGTGAGTTCAGCATTCCTAACTGCTGGGTCACAATAACAATGGGGAAATAAACATACCTTATATCTTTTATTCATTTCAGTCACTGGACTGTGGCTATGCTGGTGGCACTAACTTGAAGGGTTTAGTTGAACAACCCCAGTATTTATGTTTTAGTCTCTCACCATCATTTAACAACTGGTGTTGATTTGTTTACGGCCCTGTTACTTAGCAGAGTCCAATAGAATAAATGCCAGACTTTAAAAAAAGTTTTAAATGTCAGTATCCTTCAAGGTGGTGCCCCTGCATGGCCGCTGTCCAATGATTGAAACAAGTACAAAGTACAAGATACTAGATACTGCAACTATGTCAGATGTTAAAAATTGAGTGAATAAACTCGTATTAAGTGTTTATTCAATAAGTACTTAAAGAATCCTGAATCGGGAAATCTCTCTGGGAATTACAAAAATATTAGTATTTTGTTTTGTTTTTTTACTTTATTTCTTAGTATAAAATCCAAGAGAAAAATTAACATTAGTGGTTTTTATTTTTCATACTTCCATCCAGTACAGAAGGTCTCATTGTTGCTATCAGCAAATACATCTCAAACTACTTTATTTTGTATTACTATTTTATTAAGTGAGTTTGAGTACTTTCTTTATACATAACAACATCAAAGTTGCAATAATATTGTTAAAGTAGCTTTGGAAGCAAAAACAGAAACAAAAATAAAAAAAAAACAAACAAAACATAACGTGAAGTGAAATACACGTATGGAGTTAAACTGCCTGCATATGTCTGGAAGAATTTACACTTGGGTCAACCCAGAAGTTATATTTCTAATGGGCAACTGCACTAGTTCTCAAGGGAGTCTTGAGTCATATGGAAAGAACTGAGCAGATGTTTTAAGGATAAACTTAAAGAAAAATAGAATGATAAAAATTTTTTTTCACTCTTTTCTCTTTTTTCTAAAATGTGTTTTAATTCTAGATTGTAACACTCATCATTCTGATATTCTAATCATTCTTTGACTGAGAGAATTTGAAACTTTAGCAATTAATGTAAAGATGAACCCTGCCTCTTCTAAAGCAGTCAATGAATAAGGAAAAGAAGCAATGAGAAACAGTGGAATGTTCAGGGATAGGCAGAGGGAACTACTAGGGGAAAAGAATAAAAGAAAGGGAAAATTATTCAAAGAAAGAAAACAAGGAAAAGAATTCTCCCCCCTCTCTCTTTCTATATATGTATATGTATGTGTGTGTGTGTGTGTGTGTGTGTATATATATAGATAGATAGATACAGATATAAATACATATAGACAAAGAGAATTACAATTCTTCCTGGAATATTTTTTATTAAAAATTGATACAGGATGGTCATATGAAAATTCTGAATTTTCAAATTGTCTTGTCTGTTAAAGATAAAATAGCCTTGAGTGGAGATTAAAAATACACATATATGCATAAAAATCTCCATTTAGAACTAAAAATGAACATTATATATATATGTGTATATATTTATGTGTGTGTATGTGTGTGTGAATATATATATATATATATATATATTTATATGTATACACACACATACATACATACACTTTTGAGTTCTGTTTCTTCTATTCTACAAATTCTATGTATGCATATATATAAAATCATCACTATCGTTTTAACATCCAATGTTCCATGCTTACATGAGCTCACTGGAAGTTGTTGAAGCAGATTCTCCATGACCAGATGTCCTTCCTGTTGCCAACCCTCACCAGTTTTCAATGAAGGTAATATTTCCCCATGAACAGAATGGATTAAGTGGAGCAAGAGCACACACAAAAACGAAAAGTGTCACTGAGGAGGTCACAGATGTGTGACGAAAGATTTCTGGACAATGGACATGAATTAAAATAATAAAATAAGAATAGTAATAAACGAGTGAAGAAAGAATATATTGTGCATGTATTTATGTGGCAAGAAAAAAAAATTATCATCCCGAAATACAACAATATCTGTTTCAATACACAATTTCACATCAGGAATCTTGCAAAATGAATTGATAAATGAAAAAATTTATATATTCCTTCTCTTGCTTTCAGTTCATTTTGGTATTTATATAAGTTGTTTTTATCTCGATAAGTTTCTTAATTGTTTTGAACGCCCCGACTGGCTTCTGTGCTGGTGGCACATAAAAAGCACCATCCGAACGTGGCCGATGCCAGCACCGCCTCGACTGGCTTTTGTGCCGGTGGCACATAAAAAGCACCAACCGATCGTGGCCGATGCCAGACCCCTCTGGCACCTGTGCAAGTGGCACGTAAAAAGCACCCACTACACTCATGGAGTGGTTGGCGTTAGGAAGAGCATCGAGCTGTAGAAACACTGCCAGATCAGACTGGAGCCTGGAGCTGCCCCTGGCTCCCCAGACCCCGATCGAACCGTCCAACCTGTGCTAGCGCGGAAAACGGACGTTAAACGATGATGATGATGATGACTTCACCATTATTACAGTGATAATTATTGTTCCATTATTTAAGGAAGTGATTCTTGGCCATTTGTTGCCTATAGACCCCTTTGATTCCTATCATATTCTACTGGACCTCACCTCTCCCATAGCCATTCATTGCTTTAAAAAAATCCTATTATATTTATATAATTAAGTATTATTAGGAATTGTATAAAAAATTGTTGGTAATGTTTTTATAAGTGCAGGCATGGCTGTATGGTAAGAAGTTTGCTTCCCAATCATATGGTTCTGAGTTCAGTCCCACTGCATGGTACCTTGGGCAAGTGTCTTCTACTATAGCCTCGGGTTGACCAAAGCCTTGTGAGTGGATTTTGTAGACGGAAACTGAAAGAAACCTATTATGTGTGTGTGTGTGTGTGTGTTTATGTTTGTCTCCCTGCCACCACTTCACAACTGGTGTTGGTGTGTTTGTTTCCCCGTAACTTAGCGGTTCGGCAAAAGAGACCAAAAGAATAAGTACCAGGCTTAAAAAAATAAGTACTGGGGTCGACTCATTTGATTAAAAAAAGAAATTCAAGGAGGTGCCCCAGCATGGGCGTAGCCTAATGACTGAAACAAGTAAACGATAGAAGAAAGAAGTATAAGCAATTTATTGCAGAAAAAGGACCCCAGTTGAGAACCACAGGCTTCCATGTTGACATGGGTTGGACAGTTTGACTGGGTTTCACAAGTAGAAGGATTGTATCATGCGCCTGGATTCCTATGATTCCTATGTCATGATTCCTATGATATTTTACAAATACCTAATTTCCCCATATAAATATATGACTACATCAATTATTATCAGTACTAGCAGTATCGCCCGGCGTTGCTCGGGTTTGTTTCGACCCTTTAGAATTGGAATTTTTGAAAAGTAAAATTTTCACGTTATGTAGCTTGTTATTCTCTTTAAGAGAATACACCAAAATATGGCGACACACCAGTCAAAAAATCGTAAAAAATAGGGATTTTGATAGAAAAAAAGCACCTTCTTTATGTAAATAATTTTTGGTCTTAACATGGTCCGATTTGAATTTTATCTTCTACAGAAGGAAGAGCAAGCCTTCTTCTATTATACTCTCAATTTTGGTCAACTTGCGCTGCAGGGTCTCAGAGGAGATAGTGTAAGTTGAAGGCTACCAAACCTGCCACACACAGACAACTTCAGCTTTATATATATATAGATTATAGTTAATGATGTACCCACTTTCAAATTATATCTTTAAAAAAAAATATCCTTATTGAAAAAAAATACAAAAGCCTGCAAGTTTCACATGACACTAGCATGGCTTAGATAGGTGAAGTATTTGAGGCAGGATCTTTATAGTTCAATGCTCTTTCTGTCTCTAACCCTCAATGTTCTTTTCAAAAATGTGATTCTTTTATTCTAGAGGAACTTGAAATCACAAAGCTATCAGGTGATTCATTGACAGAAAATGTCAACAAACATCATGAGTTCTAGCCCAAGGACAAACAGTGAAATACTGCTTGTAAGTGAGTTGCAAATGATGATGATGTTTTTAAAGTCATAGCCAAGCACAGATTGTGAACATTCACACAGACATACACAAGCATGGCTGAGTGGTTAAGAAGTTTGCTTCACAATCATGGGGTTTCAAGTTCAATCCCAATGTGAGGTAACTAGGGTATGAGTCTTCTATTATAGTACTAAAGCCCCAGGCTGACCAATAACTTGTGAGTGAATTTGATGGCTAGAAACTGTGCAGTCATCTGTCATATGTGTGTGTGTGCGCATGTGCGTGTGTGTGTGAGTGTGTGTGTGTGCATGTGCATACGTGTGTGTTTGCAACCACAGGCTTTTAAGTTCAGTCTCACTGTGTGACACCTTGAGCATGTCTTATACTATAGCCCCAGGCTGACCAAAGCCTTATGAATGAATTTGGTAGATAGAAATTGAGAATCCTCATGTGTGTGTGTGTGGGGGGGGGGGGCTTGTGTGAACCATGAGTGTATATGGAATAAGTACTGAGGTCAATTCATTTAATAGTACTTCAGCGTAGCTAGTCTGATGAGTGAAACAAACACACACACACACACACACACACACACACACTTTCTCTCTCTCTCACACTCACATAAGCACATATATATATATACACACACACACATATAAATAAAACTGGCTGGGAGAACCTACCCTGACTTCTGTTGTTACAGTGCAGAACACCCACAACCAACCAACTGCATGAACAGATCACTAAAGCATGAAACATAATAGATTGGTGCTTTGTTCACCTATTATCAACTCAATGGATACCAATGTGCCAGAGAAATTCTTAGACAGAGTTAACCAAATTGCTTAACAACAACAATAACAACAGATGCTAAATATATTTCTTTTATCTTTTTCGTTTATCTTTTACTACTTTCAGCCATTAGACACTGGCCATGCTGGAACACCACCTTGAAGAGTTTAACTGACTCTAATACTTATTTTTACTTTTTATAAGCCTGGTACATATTCTATCAATCTCTTTTGCTGAACTGCTTAAGTTATGAGGACAAACCAGCACCTGTTGTCAAGCAGTGGTGGGGTGTGTTTATTTTAACTTGAAAAGATTTATACTTTTTATTAATTGGCATTTTTATATTTCAGATTCTATATGTGACTATTTAATCATGCCACATACCAAAGAAGCCT
The DNA here is from genome assembly GCF_006345805.1 of Octopus sinensis. Lineage (NCBI taxonomy): Eukaryota > Metazoa > Mollusca > Cephalopoda > Octopoda > Octopodidae > Octopus > Octopus sinensis. The sequence continues at coordinate 140,090,892 of NC_042998.1, read as the reverse complement.
TGGGATTATCCAAATTTCAAAGAGGCTGTATTGTGGGTCAATCTGAAGGTGAACTAAGTCAGCATAAAATTGCAGAAAACCTTGAGATCCCTCTTTCTACAGTTAATAGAGTGATAGTGCAATTCACCAGGGAGAGGAAGGAGTAAACATCACCTCATCCAGGTCGACCTGGGCCCTCTGACAGGAAACTTCACTTTGTTAAGAGAAGTGTAGAGGATAATGCTCATTGCAAGGCCTCTGACATTGCAGAACAAGTTGATGTCAGTCCCAAAACAGCTGTCAGGTATCACCACAAGCTTGGCTACTATGGCAGAGCAGCAAGAAGGAAGCCACTTCTTCCATCAGCCAGTATCAAGCAGAGAAAAGATTGGGCCAGTGAGAGACCACTAGCATTTTGGGATACTGTCATATTCTCTGATGAGTCTAGATTTGCTGTATTTTCTGACAGTGGTCAAGTGTGGGTTTGGAGACTGTGATTAAGAATTTGACGTGAAAAGATTGCAGCCAACAATGAAACATAGCAACTATTCTGTGATGGTCTGGGGAGCAATGGTCAATCAGAGCTGTGGAGTGTGAGGGAAACATAAACTCAGATAAATATGTGTCCATATTGCAGAAAGGACTCCTTCCAGTCTTCTCCCAGTGGTGAAATGTTTAAAGAAGACTCTTTATTTATGGAATTTGGTAATAGTAACTGAGGTAGCTCATCATATACGTGTGTGTGTCCCCACCAACACTGCCTTTGTGTCCCCACCAACACTACTGCTTGACATCTAGTGTTGGTTTGTTCACATCCATGTAAATTTCAGTGGCTGGTAGAATAAGTACCGGACTTAACAAAATAAGTATTGGGATTCGATTTGTTCAACTAAACACTTCAGGGTGGTGCTGCAGTGCAATGACTGAAACTAGTAAAAGGCAAAGAATAAAAAAAAAATTACTTACTGTATTAGTTATTTGAGTCCTTGTAGTGAATTCTTTTTCTAAATTCTTTAATTCTGAAGAGGTCTGAAAGGAAGAGAAGTGTTGGAGAAAACATTTAAATACTATATAATTTTTTTTCAATTACTTATTACTTAATATAATATACATAGGTGTAAGCATGACTGTGTAGTAAGAAGTTTGCTTCCAAACCATATGGTACCAAGTTCAATCCCAGTGCATGCCACCTTGGGCAAATGTCTTCTGCTATAGCCTCAGGCTGACCAAAGCCTTGTGAGTGGATTTGGGAACTGAAAGAAACCTTTGTGTGTATGTGTGTGTGTATATAGCTCTGTGTCTGTGGCTTTATGTCTGTTTGTCCCCGACTACCGTTTGATAACTGGTTTTGATATGTTTACCCCCTGTACCTTAGCAGTTCGGCAAAAGACATCAACAGAATAAACCTCAGGCTTAAAAAAATAAGTACTGGGGTCGATTCATTCAAATAAAATTCTTCAAAGTGATGCCCCAGCATGGCTGCAGTCTAATGATCAAAACAAGTAAAATAGTTAAAGATATGTATTTTCATATTACAAATAGTTATCCACCTATTACCATTCAGAATTCTCTCCTCCTTCATCCCTTTCACTCCATACTCTTGCCCCCTTCATTCATCCATCCATCCTGGTATTTCTGTTATTGCTCTCTCTCTTTCTCTCTTCTATTCACTTCCTCAGCTACATAGCCCTGACTGAACAAACATGTCCTAGCTTATGGGGTACACAATAATCCTACTAGTGTTGGTGCCAATATAGAATCTATTCAGGACAATCTGCAAAGTAGTCAGCCAGCAAGTGGAGATACGAGGGTTGATAAAGCCCTTCAGTAATATTTTTATGTATAGTAATTTCCCTAGGGATTATACCATGATTAAATGCTCCCAGTGCAGTGGTTGGTGACAGGAACAGCACCCAGCTGTAGAAACCATGCCAAAAATGAAACTTAAGAGAGAGACTTTTGCTCTGATCCATCAAAGAAGGTATACATCATCATCCTTCTCATTGTTTAACATCCACTTTTCCATGCTTGCTTGGGTCATATGGAATCTGTTGAAGCAGAGCTTTTACAGCCCAATGCCCTTCCTATTGCTGACCTTCACCTATTTCCAAGCAAGGTGATATTTCACCATTGTCAGACATATTTTTCATTGGAAGACTGGAAACAAACAACATCCCTTGTGTGATGGTGATACTTGTTTACAATCTTCACATGATGTCAAAACAACAGCACACATAAAAACACAAACACACACACACACACACACACACACACACACACACACACATACATGACAGGCTTCTTTCAACTTCTGTCTATCAAATCCACTCACAAGGCTTTCATTGCCCTGAGGCTATAGTAGAAGACACATGCCCAAGGTGTCTTGCAGTGGGACTGAACTCAAGACATGGTGGGAAGCAAGCTTCTCAGCCACATAACCACACCTGTAATAACCAACTAGGACTTCCAAGACCCATAGAACACATGCCAGCATGGAAAGCTAACATGAAATGACGATTGTTGCTCTTAATTTAACCAAGATGTCTTGCTTAGATAATTTTAGGCATGCTCACTAACAATAGCATAGTTCAATGAACAGTACTCCAAGCCAGAGAGACACAAAAGAGCACCATGAAAATTAACAGATAGCTGAATGTGTTTTACCAGAGATGCTTGAGAAGGATTTTGAGAATATTCTGGCAAGGGCACATAACCAATGAGTCAACACAAGACCTCTTAGTGAAAACATCATCAAAGAACATAAATTAAAACTAGCAGGTCACGTACTCTGGCTACCAAAACAAGGCCATTCTAGAACAGCTTTTAAATAGACACCACCAAAGGGAAAAAGAAATTACATGGTGCAGGATATTCATAAATGATATGAGAGAGGCCAATATCACATGCCTTATGACTTGATGTAGAGAAAACCATAGCCAACAGAAACCAATGGTGTCAGCTTGCTTGCTCCCTAATATACTCAAGGACGCAAGAGAAACTAAAACTTCAAAATGCTTCATAATTCCTAAATTTATAATGAAAAAGAGGAGTTGATTCCTTGGCCTAAATGGTTACCTTTTCAATAATTTTGTTCATTTCTTCAGTATGGTGTTTCTGAATATTATTCCGGTGGTGTTCCATCTGGTTATGCATTTTGCTGATCTAGAAGGAGAAGAAATACAATGTTAAATGTTGTACAACATCAAAAGCAAACTGAATGACTTTGCAGTAAATCATTTCCAATTGCTTTAGTTTATTTAAATGTCAAACACATGGTGTGCCTTGATGGTGAGTTATTGTTAAGGGAGATAATTATTTGCGATAAATCTTGGTGGGAATAGAAATTTGAATTTTAAACTGAAGAACAAAGAAGATGTATGGCATATACATATGTAATTTTTTTTTCTTTTGCTTACTCATTACAAAGATCTTAAAATTTCTAGTCATAGGCAATCATGTGTAGTGGCAATTTCATTCTTATTTGAAATCGTCAGCATGACATAATCTGAGGCAAATAAACTAAACTAAATTAAACATTTTAGGAAAAGAATCCAATTATCACAGTTTATTTGATCAAAATTGATACCTGATTAAATACCTGTATTTTACACATAAATGTACGTATCCACTTACAGAAATTACTTTAAATTTGAATAAATAATAAATTAATATTTTGTGTGTCATTATGCATGGGCACAATATATTATTATTATTATTATTATTATTATATTATTATTATTATTATTATTATTATTATTTTATAACCCCCAGGCATAAACACTTGGTAGAGATAATTTTAAAATTCAATTTCATATCTTAATTTAATTCAATCTACTTCAATTCAATTTATTATGATTGCACCCTAATATCTTAATAGTTGATAAAAGCTGATATAATAATTGTATTAGGGAAAGATTTTTGTGGTGAATTGGTTTAGACAGAAACAACATTGACATACTTCCCCTAGAAAGGTAGAAAGTAAAAGCAGTGCTAAAATCTGCATCTCCCATTCCAACATCTACAGTTCCCTTTCTTCCACAACATGCCTATTTGGAGTGTCAGTAAACATTCGTTTTCAATTTTCTTGTAAGCTATCCAATTCCAGAGATATATGAAGCTTCAGAGAAGTAATTAAAATATCTTACTATTTGATATTTTATTGTTTCTCATCCTCTACATCTTCACCACTGCCAATTTTATTTTGGAATTATTGAAAGATATATAAATTTTTTCTTTTCCTTTTACATTGAAATATTGCTTAAAATTTATTTAAAAACAAAATTGAAAAAATAGATGTATTTCTGTGATATTCCCTATCTGTCTAACTCTGTCTCTGCTCTGTCTCTCCCTCTCTGTCTGTCTGTCTCTACTCTCTCTCTCAGTGACTGCTTTTAAACTTTAACAGAAGCCATTATTGTTCAGGAATGTACAATCAGAATGATAGATTGCTTAGAAAGAAAAACAAAAAAAAAACTATGGAGTAGTAGTCACAGAGAGTTGTCGAAAATGTCTGGACATAGTAAAACATGAATAGAAGCTGAAACAAAAGGAGGGGATGGAGGAGTAGAAATAAAACAAAAACAAACAACAACAGCGAAAACAAAGCAAAAACAACAACAAAAATCCAATATCTTATGTTGAAAATACACTCCACAGTAATTAGTGTAGTATGAGTTCCAATTAAATCCAACTCTAATAATATCTTGAGATTCAATTAAATAAGACAATAATATGTTCTTGAGAATGTTTCAGAAAAATAATGATTGAATGTATGAATGAATAAATAAATAAAGATAGTAACAGCTCAAGTATTCTAACTGAAAATGTAAGCTGCCGGGATTAAGACTCTAGATTTCTGTTTTGTACATTCCATAATGGTAAACTGTGCGATATCTCTCAGATAATGAATCAAAATAATTATGTTTAATTCCCTACGATGCATAGCTGATGCCATTGGAAATAAATCTAAATAATTAGTGACATGGAAGCAATTTATTCAAGAAGACATCTAAGTATAAAGCAATTGCCAGAGTTAGCATTTACTGGTAAATATAATTCTATTATGTCTGTGTAGACTCTACATGGTGATATGAAATGCAGTTTTGAAAATTTAGGTTCATTCAACTTGTAGCAAGATTCCTGCTAAGTTTTGAACTATCATGCTCAAGTTCACCAGCTCAGGACTACAGCTTAGCACACTGCCTTGAAAAGCAAGGCCAGTTTTGAAAAATTAAATGTGTCACCATAAAAGGTATTAATGCCTACTTAAAAATGGCTCAGTCAATCAGATTGTCTGGTGTGTAATGAAATGAGCTGGAATATTCCTGCAAAATAGCCTGGTCAAACATTCTTGAAATTCTGTTGGGTGTTATGAAAAAACCTAGGATTTTGAATTCCCAGACAATTACCTGAGGTGCTAATCAAAGCTATGTCAATCAGCTTTGTGATAGGCATTCTCATTCCTTCTAATTAATTTGTTCCATCCTTTAAAGGTTGTATAAATAAGTATCAATTGAGCACTGAAGTCAATGTATTCGACTTCCTCCTCCCCTCAAAATTGCTGGCCTTGTGCCAAAATTAAAAAGTATTAGTATTTACCATATTATACAGTTAAAACTTGTACTTATTCTATTCAATATCTCTTCAATGCTGTTCTATTTATTCAACTGTTGTGTGTAATATATATGTAAAGGCAAATGATCCAGGTTAATAAAAATGTATGAGTTGACTTCGCCTTTCTTCTTTTTGGGGTGAATAAAATACATACTAGTTGAGTACTGAAATTGATGTAATTGACTTAGCCCTTCCTCCTGAAATTGCTGGTATTGGGACAAAATTTGAAACCATTATTATAATTATTAAGGCAAGCGAGCTGGCAGAATCATTAGTACACCAGAATCATTAGTTCAGTTTCCATCTACCAAATCCACTCACAAGGCTTTGGTCACCTGAAAGGTATAGTAGAAAACACTTGCCCAAGATGTAATGCAGTGGGTCTGGACCCAGAACCTGGAACCATGTGGTTGGGAAGCAAGCTACTTACCACACAGCCATGCCTACACACACACACACACATGCATGCACACATACACATGCACACACACACACACACACACACACACACACAGAGGCCTCTAAAAAGCAGCCAGTACACTTTGAAGTGGTTGAGCCAGAGGGCTGCACCAATCCCCAATGTCTTCTTTGGCTCCATGTCAAACCATCCAACCCATACCAGCATGGAAAAAGGGATGTCAACTGATAACAATGATGGTGTAGGAATAAAAATCTAAAATGAGGTTTTATACATCTAGTGCCATATTTTTACTGTAGTATTTTTTTGTTTTTGTTCAATATTACAAGTGCCACAAATGATATTGATGATCCTAATTTCAAAAAGCTGGTGTAATCTGTCAGAACACCTTTTTGCATAATCCTTTTGTGTGCTTTGTTTAGAAGGGGGAAAATGATATAATATTATTTCATGGTTTTAGGTACAAGTGTGGTAGTGTAGCTAAGAAGCTTGCCTCCCAACCACGTGGTCCTGGGTTCAGTCCCATTACATGGCATCTTGGGCAAGCATTTTTTTTTACTACAGCCCCAGGCCAACCAAAGCTTTCTGAGTTGATTTTGTAGACAGAAACCAAAAACAAACCTGTTGTGCCCAGATATATATATGACTCACCCACCACAACCGAATTGAGAACCTAAAACCAAAGTGCCACATAGAAGAGCACCTAGTAAAGTGGATGGCATTAGGATGTTGAAACCAAGCCAATTAAACTATGGAAACTGGTGCAGCCCCTGGCTTTACCAGTTTCTGTTACCAGCATGGAAATGGGCATTAAATGTTGATGATAATATATGTATGTGTGTGTGTGTTCATGCATATCCTCATCTAGATATCACATCATTAGTTGTAAATGAGCATTACAGTCATAGAAAGATAGAGAGGTGTTTGTTCCCAGTTTTCCATGTAAAGCATGTCTGGCTATGGAAAAATATTACCTGGGTTACAAACAGACATGGGGTGGTGGCAGAAGCTGTGTCTGGCCATCAAAAATCTGCCTCAACAAATTCCACTTGACTGATTCAAGCATGGAACAATCAACATTAAACAATGACGATTCAATTATTTCACTGTTTTTTTCAATGAAGCAAAGAATTTATATATCAATGGTCAGTAAGAGCAAAACAACTGGAATTGTTCTAATCCCAGAAGTCTTCATTCCCCACCATTCCACCTTATAGTGGAGGTGCGTGGCTTAGTGGTTAGGGTGTCAGCATTATGGTCACAAGATTGTGGTTTCAATTCCTGGACCAGGCAATGCGTTGTGTTTTTGAGCAAAACATTTCATTTCATGTTGCTCCAGTCCACTCAGCTGGCAAGAGTGAGTAACGCTGCGATGGATTGGTGTCCTGTCCAGCTGGGGAACACATACGCCATAGATACTGAGAAACCGGGCCCATGAGCCTAGCTAGGCTTTAAAAGGCGCATTTATTTGTGGAGGCACATGGCCTAGTGGTTAGAGCAGCGGACACGTGGTTGAGGGATCGCGGGTTCGAATCTCAGACCAGGCGATGTGTGTGTTTATGAGCAAAACACCTAAGCTCCACGTGGCTCTGGCAGAAGGTAATGGCGAACTTCTGCTGACTCTTTTGCCATGACTTTCTCTCACTCTTTCCTCTTGCATATTGCAGCTCACCTGCAACGGACCGGCGTCCTGTTCAGGTGGGGAACCTATACGCCAAGGAAACCAGCCCTAATGAGCCAGGCATGGCTCGAGAAAGAACAAACAAAACAAATTTCACCTTATAGGAGCTTTATGAAATAGTAATCTAGAGGTAGTTGTGCCAAGAGGTGGCCAAATTTAAATATCATTCACCTGAAATTTCACAACTGGATGTTGTTTATAATTGATATTAATAGTTGTTTATCATTCACTTGTTTAATCATTGGACTCTGGCCATGCTGGGGCATAGCCTTGAAGGGTTTAGTCAAACAAATCAATCCCAGGACTTATTTTTCAGTCTGGTACTTATTCTGTCAGTCTCTTTTGCTGAATTGCTAAGTTATGAAGACAAATAAATCAACATCAGTTGTCAAGTGTGTGTGTGTGTGTAGGTTTATGCAACAAACATAAAACACATGCATATATATATATATATATATATATATATATATATATATATATATATATATATATACACCACACACACACACACACATATATATATATATATACACACACACACATATATATATATATATACACACACACACACACACACATATATATATATATATACACACACACACATATATATATACACACACACACATACATACAACAGTTCCCATCTACCAAATCCATTCACAAGGCTTTTGGTCAGCCCAGCAGCAAAGTAGAAGACACTTTTCCAAGGTGTTAGACTATAGAACTGAACCTAAGAGGACATGGTTAGGAAGCAAGTTTCTTATCCACACAGCCACACCTGTGCCAATATACATACATATATACATACACACATATATATATATATAATATACTTATGTACATATACACAAACCACACGGCTGTATGTGTTTTCTGTGTGCATATGGAAATGGGAATTTGAATATAATCCGTCAAATATGTGGACACACAAAAAAGCACTACACACACACACACACAAAGTATACAAGTGTGTTTATAATCTATTTTATTTTTGTTTTTATTTTTTTTAGAACTGATTCTAATCTCAGTTTTTTCCCTAGATATTATTTAAATGGGGAAATATTTCTTACTACTCTTTGATAGCACAGCAGCTGAAGGAACTATAAAGCCTTTTCCTCTTTCTATAAAACCAAAAACTTACTGCCAAGCAAAAAAAAATAATAATAAATAAAAATCTTCCCTTACCAAAGAGAAACATGTGAAGTACAAAAAGTAAGTGTTGCAAACATATTTTCAATAATATCAACCACAAGAAAATAAAAGACCAAAAAAAAAAGAAACTAACAAAAAAGAAAGCTGAAAAAAATCTAGCTTTTCTGGTTACTATTTTTTGATGTAAAGTTTTATGATTTTTTTTTTAATATATTGTTGTTAAATCTGAGATTACATTGAATATTTCTTAGAAGTTAGAACATCTCAATTTAAGGAGTCATAAACATTGCAAAATTATATGAAAAGCCATTTTGCGGTTCTTACACAAAATTATACGGGGGAAAGAAACAAAAAAAAATAATAAACAAGCAAAGAAAAAAAAACTCCAAGAACTGTCCCCCCCACTCTCCTCACCCAACAAAACAAACCATTTTGTGATATGGACAATGAGATATGATGAAATGGTATGCATATGGATATTTCTTTGTGCATTGTTATTTTATCATGTCCAAGAAGGAGAGGTTTTACTTTATGGAGATGTCGAGGGAAATAGGCCTGTTTATTCTATGCTATATGGAGCTTGATGAGTTGGAGGTTTGCATAATGTAAGGAAGATCTAAGAAGGAATGGAAAACCCATAGAGCAGAGGTCCTTGGAGTAAGTGACTGCATGTAATATTTAAGCTGGGGTTTATAGAAAAAGACACACATTAGGATTACAAGCAGAGAAGCCAATGTATTGCGTAAGTTCAAGATGAGGTTGGTGTGTAGAAAATTCAAAAGGCCAGAATTTATCATAAAAGTAGAAGTGAGAAAAAGCACAACAATTTTCTATCTTAAGAATCTTGCCTATGCTACTGGTCATCAAAATTAGTGCCATGCCAAGTATGGGAGCAATGCTCAGTTTGGATAGAATACTTTTTGTTCTAAAGTCTGTACATTTGGCCATTCATCATCACCATCATTGTATTAATGCCCACTTATCCATGCTGCAACTCACATCTAAACATGCACCTTCATAAAGACTAAAGAATTTGGCAAACCTGATGGCCAAAAAACTTAAGCAGCAGAACAGTGCCCTCCCACCTATTTTCTTCCAGTCCACACTATAACTTTCCACAAAAATGTATGCTCCACTGGCAGTTGTCAAAAACCAACATTATTTTCAATATTTTATCACAATTATTTAATACAAAAGAAATTCTACTGGAAACTCCTTTATTAAGTACTGACTACAAAAAAAAGCACATTATTCATCATCATTATCATCATCATCATCATTTAACATCCATTGTCCATGCTGGCATGGGTTGGATGGTTTAACCAGAGCTGACAAGCTGGAGAGCTGCACCAGACTCCAGTCTGATTTGGCATGATTTCTACAGTTGGATGCCCTTCTTAACACCAACCAAATTACAGAGTGTGCTGGGTACTTTTACATGGAACTGCATGGGTGCTTTTATGGTTCTTGACTAAGAAAAAAAAAAGTGAATCACTTTAAAGAGAAACTTGTGTCTGACGACTATGGTACCATGTCTCAGCACAATTTTCCCAGACCCCACCAGTGGGGCATATGCTCCATGTTAGGAATTACTGTAGTAGAGAGAAAATAGAAAATAGTGGAGAGCTCTAAGTGATTTGTCTGTGTTGACAGTGAAGAGTAAGAACATTGGCAAATCATGATATCAGCGCCTGTTCTAGCACTGTCATTCTATACATCACAGGCAAGGAGATGAGTTGCTGCTGTCTCTCATGATCAAGTGTCCATCCTTGACAAGACCAAACAAGGTTGAAATCTCGTGATCTAGTGGTCTCAGTACTGGAGATGGCAGGGATTTATCTCCCTGCTAGTGATGTAAACAAGAGTACATTTCACACTAAAAACCAGTAAAAGAGTTTCTCTCATATCTACCACAGTATAGCTTGTTCTAACAAAACATCCACATTCAAGTGGGGATAAATATTATCTCCCACTATTAAAACTACTTCTGTCACTAATATATATTTTTTGACAAACTAACTGGCTAATAGTGACACCAGTACCTGTTCTGGTACTGATTTACTATATATTGCTGGCAAGGAGATAAGTTGCTGCTACCTCTAGTGGACGAGCATTCATCATTCATGAGGACAAAGAAAGTTGAAGTCATGTGAGCTGGTGGTCTCAACACTGCAGATGGTGGGGATTTATTTCCCTCTTAACGAAACATCCATGTTTAAGTATATATATAGGAAATGTGCTTATTCATTGGACACAATGATAGAGTTCATGACTGTGTGGTTAAGATCACTTTTGCAGTCATGTGGTATCAGGTTCAGTCTCACTGCATGGTACCTTGGGCAAGTGTCTCTACTATAACACTGCACTGACCAATGCCTTGTAAGTGAATTTGTTTGACGGAATATGCATAGAGGCTTATCATATATATAAGTACTGAAGTCAATTTGTTGGACTAAACCCTTTAGGGCATCGCCCCAACTTGGCCACAATCCAATGACTGAAATAAGTAAATGGTAATGTACATTTACAGAAATGGATTGGCTTGAAATAGATTTCCAAATGTCATGGTATATGATATAAAACACTGGTGATAGGAATGGTGTCCAGCTGTAAAAATATGCCAAAACTTAAGTGTACAAACAAGACAGGGTCCTCTGATCAAGAGCAATAACACCACATGAAAATCAACTTGGGCTTTGATGACCCATCCAACCCATACTAACATGGAAAGTAGATACTCCTTTCACTCTTTTACTTGTTTCAGTCATTTGACTGTGGCCAGGACTTATTCTTTGTAAGCCTAGTATTTATTCTATTGGTCCCTTTTGCCGAACTGCTAAGTTATGGGGACATAAACACACCAGCATCGGTTGTCAAGTGATGCTGGGGGGACAAACATAGACACACACACACACACATACACACACACACACACACACACACACACACACACACACAATGGGCTTCTTTCAGTTTCCGTCCATCAAATCCACTCACAAGACTTTGGTCAGCCTGAGGCTATAGTAGAAGACACTTGCCCAAGGTGCCACACAGTGGGACTGAACCCGGAACCATGTGGTTGATAAGCAAGCTACTTACCACACAGCCACTCCTATGCCTATATGTAAAACAATAAAGATGATCATCATCCTTGGAGAAAAAGAAAAGAAAACACATTCCGTGAATGTCTTCTAAACTATAATTATTTTCCACCTAAAAGAAACATTTTGCTTTGTAGAATGTTTAACTCTTTAGCATTCAGATTCCTCTGTCAAATGTAATGTTCATTTATTCATATTGTGTTGAATTTATCATGCATAATCTTATAGCTATGAGATTTCAATGATGTATTTCTTTATTTTTTGAATGACATTGTAAAGTAGGTGTGAAAGACTAGATCTAGCTGATTTGAACATAAAGCAGGTAGAATATTTGGATCAGATATGGCTGGTTTTGATGCTAAAAGGTTAATTTAGTTTAATCCTTTAGCATTTGGATAACTCTATCAAATCCAATGCTTATTTATTCATATTGTTTCAAACACACACTATCTTGTAGCTTTGGGATTTCGAAGGCATGATTGTTTATTTTTAGAACAACATTTGGGGTAGGTGTGAGAGGCCAGATCTTGCTGGTTTGAATATAAAACAGGTAGAATATTTGGTCCGTATATGACCAGTTTGAATGGTAAAGCCTCAGGTAATGTTATACGAATAATTTCTAATTAGAATGAAATGGCACCATACATGATTACTTGACTAGAAACTTTTAAATCTTTATTATGAGTGAGAAGAAAAAATTGCATGTTTTATGTATCTTCTCCCTTGTTCAGTTTAAAAATCTAATCTTGCCAAGATTTACTGAGAAATGATTATCTCCCTTGCCACCAGAGCATCCCATGTGTTTGAAGCAAAATGATTTTGATTTCAAATAATCAGATATTTTTCGTAATACATAATTTTTTTCCATCATCATTATCATCTAACAGCCGGCTTACATAAGCAACATATTTTAGATGAAATTAGATTTGAAGTAATGTTTTTTTTGTTTTAATGAAACTCTTTTATTTATTTATCCACGAGACATTTAAACTGTCTCTAGTTTCATAGAAGTAGAAGTTGCTCAGAAGTTTGTCATACTTAACTTGTAAAAAACTACACAAAAAGTAATTATATATATATATATATATATATATATATATATATAATATATATATATATAATATATATATATATATATATATATATATATATATATATATATATATGTATCAGTAACGATAATTATGATTATTAATAAATACATTTTAGTAATCAGTTATGTTAGTAAATCTAATCTCTTGATGCTACAGAAGGTTAAACACCAGCAGCAGTAGGACAACCAACATTGTGAAATCAATACTACTGATCCATAGCTGTATGAAGAACATTAACAGCTATGAAGTTTAAAAGGAATTATTTCTAAATTTGAACCATATCAGATATGGTTTTAACTTTAATGACAGTACAGTCAGCAGGAAAGATATTTGCAGAATGGATTTGAAGACCAGTAGTAAAAGAGTGAATCTGTGGTTGTTGCCAGTGTCGCATAACTGGTACTCATGCTGGTGGCACATAAAAAGCACCATTTGAATGTTGGGCCTCACAGAGACAGTGACAAGTGATTGAGACCTTTGGCAATATACTGTGCTTAAGAAGACCTGTCAAGCCAAGTGAAGTCATAGTTGTGGCAGATGCCAGTGGTATGTAACAGGCACATAAAAAGCACCCACTACACTCATGGAGTGGTTGCTGTTAGGAAAGAATTCCAGCCATAGAAACTATGCCAAATCAGATTGAAACCTGGTGCAGCTCCCCAGTTTACCAGTTTTCAGTCAGACCATCCAACCAGCATCAGTGCTTTTTATGTGACACCAGCATCAGTGCTTTTTATGTAGCACCAGCATCAGTCCTTCTTATGTGACACCAGTTGGCATCGGTAATCAATCAGTAAGGCCTATATTGCATGAAGACCTGCATTTCCACCCATACAAATTGGTCATTGGGCAACAGCTGAAACCATGGGACTATGCACAGAGCAATGCTGGAGAGAGTGGAGGCCAACTTCCAAGAACACCTTCAGAAAAGCATCAATGAAGATGGACACTGCATGATGGATGTTGTTTTCCACGCTTGATTTTGACAAATGCTAATTCAATACGAACACACTGATGTCAATAAAATTTGTTTGCAGCTAAAATTCATGATTTTTTCAAAAATGTCTGTCCTCTCTGCCCCATCCTGCATACACACACACACACACACACGCACACACACACACACACACACACACACATATTGAGATTTATGATATCTAAAAGTAATTTCAATTTGATCTGTTCAATAACTACACCATGACCCTCACAAAATAAAGCAGTTATGGAGAGGGGAAAAGGAAAACATTTTAGTTTTCCTCCTTGGCACAGTCATCATTGAAGAGATCAAATTTGGTAGCTATTAAAAGCATCAATAGCAATATTGTCACTCTTTTAGTCATTGGCACAGTTCATTATTATTATTATTATTATTATTATTATTATTATTATTATTATTATCTTTATTGTTGTAATTGTTGTTAGTATTTCTGTCATTCAGGATATCATTATGGAAATTATTGCTATCAAATATTGCCTTCACTTTCACTAGCTTCCAGCCATTTTGCTTCCTCATTTTCTACTGTAGTTACTCTGCTTCTCTTAGCGCTCTTCCTAACCAATGCAACAATAATCACCCAACCAACCACCACTTTCACTGATACTTTAACTACCACAGCCACTGCCGTCATGATGGAGGTAATCTTTTCTTGGCTACATTTTGCTGATATGTGAAAAATACTACAATTAAATAGTTTCAAATTAGTTCATTGCTAATGACATCCATTGAGCATAAATGTATCCCTACCTCATCCCCTAGATTTTTTCTTTTTCACTTCAGTACATTTTGTTTGTTTATTTATTTTCTGAAAAGTGAATTGCAATAATTTTTATATCTCTTAGCCCCGCCCCATCAGAAACTGAATTAACAAAACATGCTGGAATCACAAGTAATTTCTATCATATATATGTGTGTGTGTGTGTATATATATATATACACACACACACACACATACATATATGCATACACACATTATATAAAATCACAAATACAATATTGATATATCTATCTATTTATCAATAATTACATACATATGCTTACATACACACACATGTATTCATATATATACACACATAAAATCACAAATACTTATTATCTATCTACCTCTCTCTCTTTCTCTGTGTGTGTGTGTGTGCGCGTGTGAAATGACTTTTGTTCATTTATACAAACGAAGTCTGAAACATGTGCAATTTCTTGTTGATTGACAGCTTTTTATCTCTGGGGACATTTTCCGAAATCTTGCTGTTTAATTCCAAATGGTAGGGGACTAGTCATAATTCTATGCATTATACATATCATCATGCTATAACAACAACAACACAACAACAATAATAATAATAATAGTAATAATAATAATAATAATAATAATAATAATAATAATAATATGTGGACAAGAATGTTGTCTAATTATATTCCCCCCCCCCATCTTCACTCCATACAAATTACCAGGAATGCTATAAAATAACTATATGAAGACTTGTGTACCTTCTTCTTAGATATGTGTTGTTAAATATTTATTTAAAATGACAACAATTGGGAAAACTTGGCTGAGGGGCTTTCTGCAATAATTCAGAATATATTCCTTTTCAAAAATTTTCACTTACAGTTTGTATGGTACTTTATTCAATATTCATATTGTATTTTATTAAATCTCATTTTATGGAGCAAAATATGAATTTTTTTCTCTATATTCCTTCATATTTTTCTGATACTGCAGTTAATACATGACTGTGTATAATAATTAAATATATATTACAGCTACACCTTCAGCAAATAGCAATCATCCAAAACTGACTCAGTTATTTACTCCTAACTCAAGGCATGTACACACACACATCCACACAAACATATCATCATCATCATCATCATTTAATGTCTATCTTCCTTGCTGATGTGGGTTGAACAGTTTGATTGGATCCGACAGGACCAAAAACTGCATCATGCATCATTGTCTGTTTTGGCATGACTTCTATGGCTGGATGCCCTTCCTAATGTCAACCACTTTACAAAATGTACTGAATGTTTTTTTTTGTTTTTTGAGCCTCTGGCAATAGTGAGGTCACCAACTAAACTGGTGAAACAAGACCTTCTCAATGACTGGGGGTAGTGTAGTATTTATCTCCTACTTCAAAATGTTTTGTGATATTTCTTGTATTTCCTTCAAATGTATTTTTTGTCTTTCCTTTATATGTATTTTTTCCTGGCAATAATTTATCAAGGATCAATTTTATTTTATGCATGAACATTAACTCTGCTGGTGACTTTCCTGAATTAGCATTTGGATTTGGCTTTATTCTATATACTTTCAAAATTTTGTTAGTGTCTCATCATTATCTAACTTGCTTCTAGCTTTTCTTAGAGCTCTTTTGAACATGTTGACTAACCTTCCACCTGCCCATTTGACCTTGGGCGGTACAGCAGGGTACAGATGTGCTTTATGGCATATATTTTGCAGAAATTTCTTAATTCATATCCTGTGAATTGTGTTCCATTATCTGAAACACTGTACCAAGCAAATAACCTGAGTAGGAACTTTACTGTTGTCTTTGCTGTAGGTTTATTACATCTGCATATGTCTGATTACTTTTTTTAGCTATCCACAATGATTAGATAGTATGTGCCGTTCACTGGTCCAGCATAGTCGATATGTATCCTGGACCATGGTCTCTCAGTCACCAGCCACAATTGGTATTTTACTGGTAGTGCTTTGGTTGCCAATGCACAACTTCTACATGCTTTCACCAATTTCTCAATGTCCCTCTCCATAATCAGCCAATATACAAAGCTCCTCCTCATAGCTTTCATTCTGGATATTCACGGGTACCCACAGTAGAATTATTGCAATATTCATTTCGGTAGTGCACTTGGTACTATTACACTCTGCCATACATTAAAACAGCGTTGCATATTGAGAAATTATTTGAATTTGTATTTTTATCATGCTTATTTTTCAATATTTCTTTCATTCTTGTAATGTACCTATCCTCTACAGATTTCATTTTTATATCATGTGCTGTCACCGGCAGTTCCTAGATTATATTACACACAATACTCCTTAGTTCATTTACTGACTGCAATGATGCTATCACAGTCTCTTCTAGTGGTTTCATGCTCTTGGGAATTAACCTGATTGTGTCTGTCGTTGATGGGTCAGAACGTCTTCCATTCTTATCTATGATTTGACCTAGGCAAAAAGAGTTTAGGCAAAAAGAGTTCACACTTCTCTTCACTGATTGTGAAACCATAATCCTTCATTTTTTTAAAGACACACTTCATGTATTCGATATGCTTATTCTGTGATTGGCTTTTGATTAACACATCATCAAGGTAAGGAATAGCAAATTGATAGTCTGCCAACATCAGGTCCATCACCTGTTGAAATATTGCAGGTGCTACCTTCAGTTCAAAAGGTAGTCTATTGTATTAGCATATACCTCTGTGTGTGACTGTTAACAACTTTGAGTCTTTTTTATCTACTTTGATTTGAAGACATGAGTCAGACAGATTGAGTTTTGAAAATATTTTTTTTCCGTTTATTTTTGTAAAAATATCTTCTGGGGTCAGCACACAACCTAATTTCGTTATTTTTCTTTTTTATACATACAGTCAGAGCTTCCCATTTCATGTAATCCACTTTTTCAATGCTTCTGTTTTTTCCACTCTGTCCAACTCATCGTCCACTTGCTTTATTACCACAAAAAGGCACTTTCCTATTAGGCTTGAACACAGGTGTAATGTTATCATCTAATTCAAAATACGCTTCAGTCTTTGTGCATAGACCTACTTTGTCCAAGAGTACTTGCAGAAACATTATCAAAAATTTTCTCTAATTCTTCAGATGAATTATATTTAGAGGGACAATCATATTACGTTTTTACAATAGAGACTTATGGGGAGGTCCCATAAATTGAATAATTCTAATCGATTGGTACCAAACAGATCAGTTGCATTTTTAACAACAAAGTCGTTTGCCTTGCATGTTTTTCCTCAAAATGTGACATTAGTCACACATTTCACCTAAGAAATGTAATTTGTCACCCATCACACTACAAGCAGATTTCATTGTTTTTCTTAACATAGGTTTCCTCATTTTTGAACTAGTTTGAATATAGCTCCAATAATTGTTGTTGTTATAGTTGTTGCTGTAAAAGTTGCTTCTGCAATTCCTGTTGCTCTTGTTGCTTTTGCATCTGTACTATGGAAGCTAATAGGTCTTCCATTATTTAACAAATTGTATCAAGAACAAATTGTTAGATAACCTACGTGAGCTTCAAAACCCTCATCACCAAATGTTGTAACGTACTTTGTTAAGTACAAAAAATAAGATAGCAAGACAACAGTAAAAATAATGTAACAAACTCACAAATCTCTTCATGAACCAACGATCAATATGTCTTTGTGAACTAACCAAATGACACCGTCCTACTTCACTGTGAACTAACACAAACTTCACTCAACTCTGAACTCTGAACCTTGAACTCACTTGGATCATTACTATTTATACTTTACTTGGACCAGTCTATCTCTTGCAAGGGGGCATTGTAACTCTCATCACAACACATACCAAGAAATTCACATCAGAAAATTTTTCTTCCTTGAAATTAAGCCAGTACCTCTGGAGAATTTTATTTTATTAAAAGATATTCATTTAAAAATTCCAGAAGAGAAAGTGTGGAATAGTCTTCAGAAGTTTTTTTTTTTTCTTTTTCAACATAATTGTCTTCTACATCAACAAAGCATGAAAGTTATGAGGCAACAAAGTCATTAAAGTATATGAATTATTCAAAACTCCTCTTCCTTCCGACCTCTCTCCACCCAATTTTCCCAACAAATTCTAATATAACCATAATCTACATCATCTGAAAAGTATTTGTAGAAAAATTCATTAAAAAATGCTCACTTTCTAAAAGTTATGAGGAAAAAAATTTTTGAGGTGTGTGAGTTATCTAAAATTTTTTAGTCCACACCCCCACCCTAATCTCCGAAAAATTTTTCACAATAAATTATTATATAATCTATATCACCTGAAACATATTCATAAAAAATTTCATGATAGAAATATTCAGTTTTCAAAAAGTTATGTGAAAATATACAGATTTCAAAAGTTATGAGAAATGGAAGTGGGGAATATTTTCTATTTCCTCTGCAAGGCCTAACAAATATGAAAGGAATCAACATAATTTGACTGATGCTGGATTAAATTTATAATTTAGAGAAATATTTTTTACTGATATGTCTGTATAAAGTAGCATATATAAAGTTGTATATACTTAGGCAACCTTCATAATTTCAGAAGTATAAACAGTGACATTTAAAAATGCTGTAAAGCAATGAAAAATGACTATGTCACAGTGAATAAAATTTAGCTTACAATTGAATCACATTATTAAAATCATCAATAAAAAGAAACTTGAAAACCATATTTTAATAAAAACATTAAAATTGGAATTTATAAGAATGTTCTAGATTGTGTAGACTTTAACAATTGCTTTCTTTTAGTAAAAATTACAAACTTCAAACTAATTAATAAGCACCTTTCTTTATTATAGCATTGATCTACATCATAAATTATTAGAAATAGGTTTATCCTCTCCTAAATATGTGTTCAGAAACTCTACTTGCTTCCTAGCTTCTACAGAACACACAATGACCATGTCAAACGTGAATGTATGAAGAATGTATACAAGTGTCTTGGAAATGAAAAGTAGCAGGATAACAAAACCTGCAAGACATATTTACACAAACCACATGTGTTATGAATGACAAAAACTTATTGTTGTATGTATAGTAATATTGTTGTATACATATATATATATATATATATATATAGTAATATGGTTCTATACATGCACAGCTTCCAACTTCTCTCTCACTCCATTCACCCCAACCATTCTATGTGTTTATATATATATATATATGTTTGTGAGTCTGTATGTATAGATGTATATATTTATGTCTATACATGTACAAATGCAACCATGTGTGTATGTATAAAACTCATATATATATATAATATATATTATATATATATATATAGATACATGAGTTTTTAAGATATGTAGGAACAAGTTTTGAAAGAAATGTGTTCAACAGTATACAACAAACACATGCATAAATACGTACAAACATGTACAATAGATGTAACAACTTCTGTAAGCAGTAAAGAATATATTTAATAATAAAGAAAAATGTATGAAATGAATATGAAAAAAATATAAACATCTTATGATGAATGTATTCATGAACACACACACACAACACGTGCAAATGTCAATGTTGGAATTAGAGATTAAAAACAGAAAGTAACAACAACAGAAAAATAAAAAAAAAACTACAACAAAAATACTATAAAAAATATTATTGAAATATTCCAAAAAACGAAAGAGAGAAAAGGAGGGAAAAAAACAGAAATGAAATTGAAATGAGAATATAGCAAAGAATACAAGAACCATAGGAATATCTAAGTAAAACCATGATCCAAAATATAAGCAAGATACAACAATAAAGAATGTGTGTGTGTGTGTGTGTGTTGTGTGTGTGTGTGTGTGTGTGTGTCTGTGTATAGATAAGGGGTCTGAGAAATATAAGGAAGAGAAAGAAGTGGAGAGGAAGGATAAAGGTAGCCATGTTGACAAATAAAATATGATTAAAAAAAGAATTAAACACAAATACAAAACATGCATGCACACACAAACACACATGTACACACACACAAAGTATATAAAGCAGGACATATCATGGCTCTCTGAATACTTTATATTGAAAAATGTT
>NC_042998.1:140062583-140067583 GCF_006345805.1 Octopus sinensis | reverse complement strand
AATCAATACTTTATTACACCATTACATAACAGCAAAGGCATTATACAAAATATATTGTAAATATAATTAGACAAGGAAATAGAAATATAAAATATAAAATATAATATATATATATATATATATATATATATATATATATATATATATATAATATATATTATATATATATATATATATATATATATATTATATATATATATATATATATATATATATATATATATATATAATATTATATATATATATATATATATATATATATATAATATATATATATATATATATATATCTATATATATATATAGTTTTTATGTGTATGTATATGTGTTTGTGTGCACCCTTGCCTAGACAAAATGTGTTGGTTGTAAAAGGGCATCATCATCATACAAGTGAGGTTGTTCATTTCCTGTCTACTATACAAAACATATCTAGCTATGGGGAAAATATTACCTTGCATGTAAACTGATAAGGGTTGGTGAGAGGAAGGGCATCTAGCCAAAGAAAATCTGCCTCAACAAATTCCATTTGACCCATGCAAGCATGGACATTAAAATCAATGATACTGATAATAATGATTGTGATGATGTGATCAAAAGTAATAAAAGCATCACTTAAGTTCTATGTTATCGAACTAAGGATATGGACAGTTTGATGAAAATTCATTTTGAGTGGAGACAGAATTTTTCCTGAAAGTGTTCATTGGGTTTGTGCTGGTTGTTGTCATGTTATTGGTGAGAACAAATGGTATGTGACAAAGGTAGACATGGACATATCTTTTTACGTTAGTTTACATCATGATGAAGGGCAACAAGCTGGCAAAATTGTTAGCATGCTGGGCAAAATGCTTTATGTATATATTCATATATATTCTGTGTTCAAGTTGACTTTGACTTCCATCCTCTTGGGGTTGATAGTATAAGTACCAGTACTTAAAATAAGTACACTGGGTCAATATAATTGACTTGCGCCCATTTCCCAACATTGATGGCTTTGTGCTAAAATTTGAAAGCAATTTACGTCATCATCATCATCATCATCATCATCATCATCATCATCATCAGCAGCAGCAGCAACAGCAACAACAACAACAACAACAACAACCTGGGAATATTACTGCCTCGAGTCCTTAGACACACAGGGCCAATTGCCTGCCCTTGCAGCATGTAAGTGACTAAGATGACAACTTTGCCCCAGAAGAGGTTGCCATTCCATTGCAGGATTATTCATTTTCAGTTGAGTGAACTGGAATAATAGTAAATGAAGTGTTTTGCTGAAGAGACCAATGCACCGCTGGATTCAGAAATTCTTTTCTACTCTAGGCACAAGGCCTGAAATTTTTGGGGAGGGGGTCAGTTGATTAGATCAACCCCAGTACGCAACTGGTACTTAATTTATCAACCCCAAAAGGATGAAAGGCTAACCGACCTCAGCAGAATTAGAACTCAGAATGTAGCGGCAGACAAAATACTGCTAAGCATTTCACCTGGCATGCTAACAACTCTGCCAGCTCGTCGCCTGATCCAGAAATTGAAACCACAATGTTGCTGCAATTGTGAGTGCAACACCCTAACCAGTAGGCCACATTATTCCACATGATGAAGACATGGTCTTGTTGAAATTAAGATTCTCAATGCTTGCTCAGTCTATCCTGAAGCTGTTTATGAAGCAAATATTAATGCCTTGATTAAGTTATTCTAGTCACTGACTATTGTTGATGACAATAACTTGCTTGTGGCTGGTGATCATTAGTGGACTGATGTAAACAAGAGAAAATTAGGAATTTCAATTGTATTATTTCTCTTTTATCATTCTGCATCTATTTTCTCCTCTAAGCATGAGTAGAATGGTTCTGTAAGTCAGGCTATTTACATCGGAACTAATGAATAATACACTTTCACAGCTGACTGGCCATCCTAAAGATATATTTTCAACTGTTAAATGGTAAAATCAATTTTCACAGATGAATAATAGAGTCAATTGTATTGTCTCATTAAATTATTGATAACTATTTTATTGACCCCCAGAACAACAAAAGGAAAAGGTAACTCTAGTGGGATTTGAACTGACAACATAAAAAGACACAAGATATTTTGTAATTGGATGCTCCAATCATCATCAACATCATTGCCGCATAGTCGTCATCATCACTATCGTTGATTATCGTTCAATTTTCCATGCTTGCATGGGTGAGACAAGATTTGTCGAGGCAGAATTTCTATGGCTGATGTCACCGACTTTCACCAGTTTCTAAGCAAGGTAATATTTTCCCATGGCTGGACATGTTTTTCATGGAAGATTGAAAGTGAACAACCTTACTTGTATAACAATGATAATCATTTATAACCATCACATGGTATCTAGACAAGGGTACATGCACACACATACATACACATATATATTCTTTTATTCTTTCAAAAGTTTCAGTCATTTCACTGCAACCATGCTGGAGCACTGCCTTACAGATTTTTTAGTCAAAGAAATCTACCCCAGGATTTATTCTTTGTAAGCCTTATTCTGTCTCTTTTGCTGAACCACTAAATTATGGGGAAGTAAACACACCAACATTGGTTGAGAAGTCATGGTGGTGGTGGTGGGGGAACAAGCACATACACAAAGACACATACACATAAATATATACGATGGGCTTCTTTCAGTTTCTGTCTGCCAAATCCACTCACAAGGCTTTGGTTGGCCTGAGGCTATATAACAGAAGACACTTGCCCAAGGTGCCACACAGTGGGACTGAACCTGGAACAATGTGGTTGGGGAGCAAGCTTTTTACCACACATCCATGCCTGCCCCTACACACACACACAGTGGGCTTCTTCTTGTTTCCATCTACTATCACAAAGCTTTGGCCATCCTGAGGCTATAGTAGAAGACATATGTCCCAAGTGCTGCATAGTAGGACTGAACCCATGGTTGGGAAGCTTGGGAAGCAAGCTTCATAACCATGCAGCTGCACTTGTGCCTATCTGCTCTACTATTTATCTAAGTTCACCTATCCTTCTCCTCACTCTGCTGACTGGTCATTGCATGAACATAGACACTAAAAACGGTTATATTTTGGTTTTCACTAAGAGCTAGTCTTACCTTCATTAGCCTATCAGATATATCAACAGGAAGCAACACCAGTTTGCTGACAAGACTGTCCACAATGACTGGACCAGCATCAACTCTACTCTGTGAAGTATTCTCATTTTCTGACCAGAAAAATTGATAATTTAGCCTTCATAATACCCACTATCCTCTTAGTCATGTTTCCAATAGGATAGCAAAAGCTATTCCATGGCCCATTGATTCCATATAAACCTAGATCATCATAGTTCTTTGTTCAGGTTTTCCTGAGTTGGCTAAATCCGGTAATGTTCTGATGGCTCAGTGGTTAGAATATTGGGCTCACAATCACGAGGTAGTGAGTTTGATTCCTAGACCAGGCTGTGTGTTGTGTTCATGAGCAAGACACTTTATTTCATGTTGCTCCATTTCACTCAGCTGTAGAAATGAATTGCGACATCACTGGTGATAAGCTGTATCAGCCTTTGCCCTTCCCTTGAATAACATCAATGGAATGGAGAGGGGAGGCTGATTTGCATGGTTGCTGGTTTTCCATAAACACCCTTGCCTGGAATTGTGCCCAGGAGGGTAACTTTCTACGGTCATTCATGACTGAAGGGAGTCTTTACTCTTTTATTCCAGTAGCAAAAAAATCAGTTTGATATATTTACTTCTTGCTACTCCCATCCATTCCTATATAATACAAAGTAGCCATGTATCTCTTCTATAGCAAGACACTCATGCCTGTCCTCTCAACTGCAAACTCATTTGATTGAGGGGATTCTTATTTTTTCTTTGTGAGTTACTTGGTGATTTCATTTGTGCCAGTGTTACAAAAAAAGCATCCAGTACACACTGTAAAGTGGTTGGCATTAGGAAGGGAAGGGCATCTAGTAGAAGAAATTAAGCCAAAGCAGACAGAACTCCAGACAGTCCATCAGCTCATTGGATTGTCAAACTGTTCAACCCATGCCAGCATAGAACATGAATATACAATGATGACAACAATTAAGATGATACATACATACATACATATATATATATATATATATATATATATATATATATATATATATATATATATCATATATATACCAGAAGAACTGGTTCCAGGTTCCGTCTGGCTGCATAGCACCTTGGGCAAGTGTCCTCTATTATAGCCTCATGCTACCCAAAACCTTGTGAGTGGATTTGGTAGATGGAAACTGAAAGAAGTCTGTCATATATATATATATATATATAATATATATATATATATATGTGTGTGTGTGTGTGTGTGTGTGTGTGTGGTGTGTGTGTGTGCTTGTATTTGTGTCTGCTTGTGTCCCCCCCCCACCAACCATCACTTGACAACTGATGTTGATGTGTTTATGTCCCTGTAACTTAGTGGTTGGCAGAAGAGACTGATAGGATAAGCACCACGCTTACAAAGAATAAAGTCCAGGAGTCAATTTTTCTGACTAAAAAGCCATACTCCAGCATGGTCACAGTCAAATGACTGAAACAAGTAAAAGAATAAAAGAATAAGTGTGTGTGTGTATGTGTGTTTATATATATATATATATATATATATATATATATATATATCATCATCATCATCATCGTCGTTTAGCGTCCGTTTTCCATGCTAGCATGGGTTGGACGGTTCTACTGGGGTCTGTGAAGCCAGAAGGCTTCATCAGGCCCAGTCAAATCTGGCAGTGTTTCTACGGCTGGATGCCCTTCCTAACGCCAACCATATATATATGTGGATGCATGTGGCTTAGTGGTTAGGGTGTCAGCATCATGATCGTAAGATTGTGGTTTCGATTCCTGGACAGGCTGACGCATTGTGCTCTTGAGCAAAGCACTTCATTTCATGTTGCTCCAGTCCACTCAGCTGGCAAAAATGAGTAACGCTGAGATGGACTGGCGTCCTGTCCAACTGAGGAACAAATACGCCA
>NC_042998.1:140050083-140057583 GCF_006345805.1 Octopus sinensis | reverse complement strand
AAGCGGTATCATTCATTTCCAATATTCTGTGAGAGTAAGTCTGGCTAGGGAGAAATAGATACCTTAGTTGGTGATAGGAAGGGATGCTCTGGCCATAGGAAATCTGGCTCATTAAACTCTGTCCATCCCATGGAGGTTGTGGTGGTGATGATGATAAGTGTGTGTGTGTGTGTGTGTGTGTGTGAGAGAGAGAGGGAGAGAGAGAGAGAGAAAGAGAGAGAGAATGACTTGGCAGCATGTACTTTGTTTTTCCATTAATTGTCTTAGATACTTATGTAGTCACAAGCAAGCATAGATAACCTCTCAGCTCCTTCATGCATGGTCCATTAGGTCATCCAGGAAGGCGGAAGATGTAGTGAGATATATATATATATATGAGAGAGAGAGAGAGAGAGAGAGAGCTGTACCAGTACGTGGCTGGTACATGTTTTCAGCAAAGAAGACTTGAGAACTTTGAAATCAGGTGCCTTGCCTCAAAGACACAGATTGTATCACCTGATGCAGGAATCAAAACCTCAACCTTATAATCATTAGTCTACATATAACTATATCCCTTGCATCATCATCATTTCATCCTTCTTATATCTCTTTTCTTTTTTTCAAGAGTACACACACACACACATACATATATACACACACATACATATATACACATGCAATGGGCTTCTTTCAGTTTCCATCTACTAAATCTAATCACAAGGATTTGATTGTTCTGGGGCTATAGTAGAAAACATTTGCTCAAGGTACCACACAGTAGAATTGAACCTGAAGCCACATGGTTGGGAAGTAAGCTTCATGACTGTGGAAGCTTGTTGTGTATATTATGTATACATAATATACATGACAAACTCCATTCCATACAGTTTTCCTCAACCAATTCCCTTACCAAAGCAATAGTCAGCCTTGAGCAAAAGTAGAAGACACTTGCCCAAAATGTTATGAAATGAAATCAAACTCGAAACAACAGGGTTGTTGAAGCAAACTCTGTAACCACACAGCCAGCTTGTATATTCAGAACTAGATATCTCCTCATATAGGTTTCTATAAACATTCTTTGTAGCTTACCATATAGCACTAAACATAATATTTATGAGCAACCCTACGCTCCAAACATAATGTGAATATGTTAACACCAATAAAGAATTTATGTGAAAGAAACAAACAACCCCAATGCTGAAAATTTACGATATTTTCCAGCTGGAATTATAAAGAGATATCTATCAAATATTTTAATATTTCTTCTACAAAATCACATTTTGCAAAAAAAGTTACAGAAACAATAGAGAGATTTAGTTGTACAAAATTAGTTTCATGTAAACAAGTTAATTTCATTAAAGTCAATGTTGCAGTTTGTGAAAATCAATAACTCACATATCTAAAGAAAGCATTTTCTCCTAATATGAAATAAGCCCCCTCCCCACTACCACCACCACACATTCTGGATTTATCAGTTGTGGATAAGCCCAGCAACAGAAAGTGTATTAATATTTGAAATTTATCTATGCAAGATAGGAACCCAAAAATCCTCAGTTACTCAATACTATCACATGAAAATAGATTTTTTCATAATTGTTTTCTTAACTAAAAGAAATCCATTGTGTTTATATATGTGTGTTTCTTCGATCTTCTTGTCAACAAAAGAGACCAATACAATTAAGTATCAGGTTTAAAAAACAAAGTACTGGGGGCAATTTGTTTGAAAAAATCCCCAGCAAGGTCGAGGTCTAATGACTGGCCAGTGCGGGTGCCATGTGAAAGGCATCCCATACACTCTGTGAAGTGGTTGGCATTAGGAAGGGCATCCAGCCATAGAAACCAAGCTAAAAGAGACCAGAGCCTGGTGTAGTTCTCTGGCTTAACCAGTTCCAGTCAAACCATCCAACTCATGCCTGCATGGAAAACTAATGCTAAATGATGATGATGGAGTAAGGGATTAAAGATAGTCAAGGAATTAGTATCCTGGGGCTGTATTCACAAGTGATGGAAGGTAGGAGGCTCAATTGGATGCTAGAATTGCAGATGCTGGTACAGTTAAATGCCAGTTCCTGCATTTGATCCACAGAAGAAGAGAGGTTGGTAAAAAGACCAAACTTGTTCCTCTCCTTAATTCAGTTTCCATGCCTGTCCTCAGTAAATGTCGGGTGATGATGAAAAGAGTACAATTGCAGATACAAACAGCTGGAATGGAGTTCCTCTGAAGTGTCTCTGGAGTAACATTACTTAAACACAGTATGTAGGTTGGAGGCTGATATTTTCCCCTGTTGAGATCAGGGTCCTGGTATTACAGATATGTGATCGGAATATTGCAGGAAAGAATCACAGGAAGAATTCTTGAAGCTGAGCCAACAGGCAGGAGACTTAAGGGAACACCAAGAACAAAATGATTGGATAATACCCTGTCCCAGTTGGTCATGCTTGGGAATCAAGACAGAAAGGACTGAGATACTGGGTGCTTGGCCATACTCAAGAAGACCCATAGTGTTAAGACTGACCCTTCTGGTGGCGTAAAGCACACATGGTGGTGCCTCGTAAAAGTGCCCATGCGGTGCCATGTAAAAGCACCAGTGCAGTGCCATGTACAAGCCACATAAAATCACTCAGTATACTCAGTAATGTGGTTGGTGTTAGGAAGGGCATCCAGCTGTAGAAACCATGATAAATCAGACTGGAGTCTGGTGCAACTACCCAGCTTGCCAGCTCTGGTCATATTGCCCAACACATGCAACCATGGACAACGGACGTTAAATGATGATGATAATGAAAATTTAATAATGGTTGCTTCTGAAAGGACTCTGCGGGAGAGATGCCTGAGGACTCTATTGCCCATGACTCTCCCAAAAAGAGTGGGCATAGAAAATGGATGGATAAATTAATAAGAGTTGTACTGAAATAAGGCAAATCCATTAAGAAATAATCGTTACCAAAGTCGCATAGTTTCAGTAGATTATATTTTAAGAGTTTATACAGACCTTAGAAAACATATTCCTCTGGTCAATCAATAATTTTTCAGTTTCTTCAACTTTGCTTTTCCAAACTAATTGCAGTTCTTCCTTCTGCTTGTTAATTTGTTTTGATTGCTTCTCCTTCTCTAAGTCATGTTCTTTAATCAATTTAGCATTTTCTTCTGCAGATTTGTGCTTTAATTCTGAAAGCTGAGAATTAAAATAATAAACTCATAATGATTTCAAAGTTTGGAACAAAGCCAACAATTTTAGGGGTGTGGGTAGGTCGATTACATCAGTGTTCAACTGGAACTTATTTTATAAACTCCGTAAAGATAAAAGGCAAAGTTGACCTCAATGGAATTTGAACTTAGCACATTAAAACAGATGACATGCTGCTTAGCATTTTGACCAACATGCTAATAGTTCTGCCAGCTTGCTGCCTTACAATAAATTAATAATAGAAAGCAAATATCATTCATCTTCATTATTTACCTGATTTGAGTTCAAATCCTACCAAAGTCAACTTTACCTTTCATCTTTCTGGAGTCAATAAGGTATCAAGAAAGTACAGGAGTTTAGTTAACTAACTCCACCCCACTGGGTCTAATACCATGAGGAAATCTATCCAACTCACCAACATATCATCATCTTCACTCAGTCTAGATAAACACACAGACACACACACACAACTAGCCACAGCAGAATTGATACAGATGCTGGTGCCACATAAAAAGCACCCAGTACATTCTTGTGGAGTGGTTGGCATTATAAAAG
Source organism: Octopus sinensis (assembly GCF_006345805.1). Lineage (NCBI taxonomy): Eukaryota > Metazoa > Mollusca > Cephalopoda > Octopoda > Octopodidae > Octopus > Octopus sinensis. Next base: position 140,053,864 of record NC_042998.1, on the reverse strand, counting down.
GCATCATCATCATCATCCTCATCATCATCGTCATGGTTTTTACAGCTGGATGCCCTTCCAACACTGGAAACCATGTCAGAACAGACAATGGAGCCTGGTGTGGTCTCCTGCTCTTACCAGCTCCAGTCAAACCATCCAACCCATGCCAGCATGGAAAATTATGATGATGATGATGACAGTCACTCCTGCTCCTAAAATGACTCTCCATATAATAAACATACCATTTACCTCAGAGATATATTTTGATTTTGTCTCTTCCATACTTTTGGTGAATTCTTGCGTTTGTTTCTCAAGCAGCTGTTTTGAATGTTGAAGTTTGTTTTCTGTCTCTATAATCTATAACACCAACAAAAACAAACATTATTAAGCACTTTAGAACAACCAAATATCTACCGCTTTATACTTTAAAATAGTTGTAATCACTGTTAAAACAAAATTTACAGCTGGTTACCTGTGAATTCATTTCATTAAAGAGTTTGTTTCTGTCTGTATCAAATTCCTTCTTTAGCTGCTCCACATATTTTTCAGTCTGTTTGCTCTGCTCCATGAATTTTTTTTTCAATTCTACTAGTTCACTTTCTTTGTCTCTACAAAGAATATTATTCTCATTATTACACTGACATCATTTGTTTTCTTATATTTATATTATTATCATCATTATTATCATTATCCTCTTTTTCAGTTTCGCTTCTATTTCTTGCTAAGTGTCTTCCTGACACCTAGGACAAAGAAGCTCACTGTATACATTGGTAAGCCATTAAAATAAAGACACCAGATTGTTCATTTACAAAGTCATGTGATAGAAAAAAAAGGGAGGAGGAGATAGGAAGAAAAAACAAAAAAAATGAATACTCATTGTTATTAAGGCAGTGAGCTGGCAGAATTGTTAGCATGCCAAGCGAAATGGTTAGCGGTATTTTGTCTGCCGCTATGTTCTGAGTTCAAATTCCGCCAAGGTCGACTTAGCCTTTCATCCTTTCGGGGTTGATAAATTAAGGACTAGTTACGCACTGGGGTCGATATAGTCAACTTAATCTGTTTGTCTGTTCTTGTTTGTGCCCTCTTTGTTTAGCCCCTTGTGGGTAGTAAAGAAATAGGTATTTTGCCCATTGCTTCATTCTGAGTTCAAATTCTGCTGAGGTCAACTTTGCCTTTCATCCTTTCAAGGTCAATAAATTAAGTACCAGTGAAACACTGGAGTCAATGCAATCAACTAATCCCCGCCACCACCAATTTCAGGCCTAGTGCTTATAGTAGAAAGGATAATTATTATCATGAAGGTGGCAAGGTGGCAGAATTGTTACTGCAGTAGAGAAAATGCTTAGTGACATTTTGTCTGTCTTTATGTTATAAGTTCAAGTTCTGCCAAGGTTGACATTGCCTTTCATCCTTTCAGAGTGATAAAAATGTACCAATAGAGCACAGGGATCAGTGACATCTACTAGCCCTCTCCCCTCAAAAATTCATGCCTTGTGCCTTTAGCAGAAAGAATTATTATTATTATAACTATTATTATTATTATTATTATTATTATTAGTAGTAGTAGTAGTAGTAGTGAGGGCACATGGCCTAGTGGTTAGGGTGTTCCACTCACGATTATGAGATCATGGTTTCAATTCCTAGACTGGGTGGTGCATTGTGTTCTTGAGCAAAACACTTTATTTCATGTTGCTCTGCAATCACTTCGACACCTAATGTGTGGTACAAGTACCTGTTCATGCAATATCGATTTGATGGAGGGAGGGAGGGAACTAATGTAAAGCACATGAACAAATCCTCTGTGCAGGTCGTTTGGCAAAAAACTGAACATTCATACATTATCTTTGATGGGAGAATCTACCAGTGTCATCATTACCATTATTATTAAGGTGGTGAGCTGGCAGAATTGTTAGCATATCTTGTCTGTCTTTATGATCTAAGTTCAAAACCTGCAGAGGGCAACTTTGCTTTTTGTCTTCTGGGGGTCAATAAAATAAGTACCAATCAAGTCTAGCCTCCTTTCACAAAATTTCAGGCCTCGTGTCTGTTCTAGAAAGCATTATTATTATTATTATTATTATTATTATTATTATTATTATTATTATTAAGTGGCAAGCTGGCTGAATCGTTAGGACACTGAACAAAATACTTAGCAGTGTTTCATCTGTTTTAACATTCTGAGTTCAAATTCTGCCATGGTTGACCTTGCCTTCCATCCTTTCAGGGTCGAAATACTGGGGTTGATGCAATTGACTAGTCCCCTCCCACAAAATTTAAGGTGAGTGGTGGAATTTGAAGTCAGAATGTAAAGATAGATGAAATGCTACCATGCATTTTGCCCAGTGTGCTAATGATTCTGCTAGCTCACTGCCTTAATAATAATATTAATCCTTTCTACTACAGGCACAAGGCCTGAAATTTCAAGGCAGTCAACAGACGATTACATCGACCCCAGTGTTTCACTGGTACTTAATTTATCGACCCCAAAAGGATGAAAGGCAAAGTCAACTTCATTGGAATTTGAGCTCAGAACGTTAAAATGGACAAAATGCCAGTAAGCATTTTGCTTGGCGTGGTAACAATTCTACCAGCTCGCCGCAATAATAATAATAATAATAATAATAGTAGTAGTAGTAATAGTAAGGGCAGAGTTCACTGCAGCATAATTTGGACTCAATGCGTAAAGAGGAGAAGAAATATTGCTAAGCATTTTGTCCAATGTGTTAATGATTCTGTTAGCTCACCACCTGATCTTATTTTATGTAGCATTCAAGTATGCTGAGAATTTAGGAAGCAGCAGTAAGTCAAATAAAGACAAAAATGAAAACCAAAAGTGCATGCTCAATACACAAGACAAAACATAAAAAGATAGAAAAGTGAACAATAAAAGAATCATAAAAAGAAAAGGGTGCTCAGGCTCATCAGAAATAATGCTGGTGAATTTTATGAAGATTGGAACTTTTGAAGAATGCAGTGTCTTTGACTGCTAATAACTGACACAGTTATTAGCCTGCTATGATAATTCCGAGTGTGAGAAAACGTTTTCTAGAAAAATGTTTCCTAGAAAAGGGAGTTTATTTAAAATATATACTCCAAGTACTTGAAGAGGTCCTCACCTATCCTTTTATGTACTGGTATATCTCAGGCAAATTTTAAAATTTCTGAAAGACTTTCTGGAATTTTAAACGACAATTTCCAAGAGTCTCCTCACAGCTTGTATAATCTATTAAAACCTCACCCTTTCACACTGCTTCAGCTCTTCACCATTTTTCAGTTTTGTTATTTTTTCATTTCTAGCTTTCCGTTTCCCCATTGCAAATTGCTAATTTCTGAATTGTCACTTTCTTCTGTCTGTTCATTCCTCCTGTCACGTTCACAAGTGCCTTAGTTCATACCTATACTAAATTCTTTTAGCTTAGTGTCCCGTGTTTCTTTCCAATGCTACACTTTACTCACCCACTTTCACCTTCCCAACCTCTCCTACGAATGGTGTGACCCTGTGTCTCTCTGTGTTATCCTTTTTATGGTTCTTCTCACAGTTAGTTCCATGCCAGGAATATTAAACCACAAAAAAACAACAAAATGATAAAGAATTAAAACAGACACTATAGTCTAATTCTTAAATAGTTTCTAAGTACCTCTGAACTAATAGAATCAATTCATCAGGCATAATAAACCTGACAGCCCCTTAAAGAAACAGAACTCAACTCACATAATACATGTCTCACCAAATGGATGTTGTCACATACACCTTGTAAAATCTTTGATTGTGATACATTCGCCACCGCCACTACCACCACCA
>NC_042998.1:140030083-140045083 GCF_006345805.1 Octopus sinensis | reverse complement strand
TAATTATTGCTTTGGCAAACATCAGCATGCATCAATAAATAACTTGCTTCCTGAATTCTGTAAAAAAAGAGCCACTAATCTCTCTCAGATCCATTGATCTGGGGGTAGCTTTGACTAAAGAGGTACAACCAGGTCAAAACACATGTGTCAAAGTCCCCTTGAGTCAATGAATTAAGTGTGTTTGTCAACACACATCACCTGAACGAAGATGGTGTTCTCTGATGGTGAAATACAACAGTGACCAGCATATTCACATTCAAATCTACTGGAACATATTAAGAATGAATATTTACATCATTGTTATGATTCTTGTTGTCCACTGTACCCATGATGATTACTGTTGGTTGGCACCATACCTGTTCCACATTAAATCATGCTGGTGCCACATTAATTGCTCCCTGCACACACTGTAAAACAGCTGGCATTAGTAAGGGCATCCAGCCATAGAAATCTAGCCAAATCAGAGTGGAACCTGGTGCAGCTCCTCTGCTTGCCAACTCTGGTCAAACCATCCAACCCATGCCAGTATGGAAAACGAATGTTAAAGGATGATGATGATGATGATGATGATGATGATGATGATAGACATCAATGCACATCAGCAGATAATTTATTTGCTGAATTCTATAAGCAAGAGCCACAAACTCTTGTTAAATTCATTAGTCCAGGGTAGTTTTAGCTGAGGAGACAATGATATCGAAACACTGGGTGTCACAAAATACCCTGACCCAAATGAACCAAGTGTATTATGATATTATGAACACACATTTATCTGAAAGATGTCATTCTTCAACAACAAAATACAATAACGATTAACATATTAACATTTAAATTTGCCAAAACATATTAAGAACTAATATCATTTTGATTCTTGCTGTCCTCTGTGCAAATTGATAAATTAATAACATAAAGCAACCTGTTCTTTAAACACCACCATTACAGTGATCAGTTTAGTTATATAGTAAATGGGAAGCTAGAAGAAGTTCAATTTTATTTGGACAAGGTGTATTGAAGTGATAAACAACTTGCGTTACCTTGGTAACCTGAGATTTGGTGAAAGTGGCGGAACCAGTGAGTGTTTTATAGTAGCCAAGAGATAAGAAAACTTCCATCTGTAGAAATTAGTAAACTGATTTTTATCAGAACACCTCAGTATCCCATATATAGTGATGTTGTGTGTACAGACAGTCATCTCAGAGAGAAGGAAAACTATGTCAATGCATGTGTGTATGTACATGTGTGCATGAGCATAAATAAGAGTCTATGCGTGTCTGTGTGTTTGTATGAGAGTCTGTACATGTCTGTGAGCATGACAGTCTCCAGGGTGTGTGTGCGTGTGTGTGTGAGTGTGTGTAAGTGTGTATATATTTCTGCATGTATATATGGATATGTGTATGCAATAACCACATGAATAAAAACGTCTGTATGTTTATATGTGCGTGACAGTGTGTGTGTGTGTGAGAATGTGTAAGTGTGTGTGTGCATACACCTATGTGTGTGCCTGTGCATGTGCATATATACATGCAAGTATGCATGTATCTGTATATATGTCTGTATGAAAGAGAGAGAAAGTGTGTGTGTGTGTGTGTGTGTATTTCCATGCATATTGTTTGTATGCTTGTTGTTACTTAGTGAGACAGAGTGTGGAAACTTGAAATCAAACTAAAGATGGATGGAATCATGATTTGAATCTGTGGAGCTTCAAGATTATACGAAGAAGTTTAGAAAATTAAAAAGTGTGATTTGATTGTTATGGGAATGCAATGAGGTGAGAACAGCCGATGACTATTGGGAAATAAATGCATTATTAAACTACTGACTAATGTTATGGAGTGGAGCAAGACAGAAATATAATAGATTTGTTTCAGAGAGTTGCAGCGAGCTAGGAACAGTTGCAGAGAAATGGTGGGGGCAGACTATTCAACAGAATTATTTGTCCTGTAATAATAGCGTAAGAAGTCAAGCTTAATATGGTGATGGTAATTTCTAGAAGTAGTAGTGGGAGTGGTGGTGATAGTTCTGCCTGTGCAAACATTGCAGATTTTTTTGTTTTTATTTTAACTCTTGGCTGTAACTGTACATGTATATGTATCTATGCATGAGATTGTCTGTAGCTGTCTGTGTGCATGCCACTGTGTATTTGTGTGTGAATATGTGTAGGTGTGTGCATACACACATATGGATTGAGTCTCCCATCCATGTAGGCCATGGTGAAATTTGAACTTGAAATGAAATGCACTAGAACAAATACCACAAATCATCTGATCAAAAGATCTTAAAGTTCCTCCAAGTCACTGCCCTGGATTAGCACATTTTTTTTTTACCTTGAAAGGAAGAGGAAAGCTAAGGTTAACCATGGAAGAATCTGAACTCAGAGCAGAAAGAGTGAAAGTCAAAGAGCATGAGTCAAAAAAAAACAAAAAAAAAACAAAACAAAGATTGAAATTCCTTCTTAAGCCACAGACTCACAAGGCCAGATTCCCAGATTCTGTGGCGTTATATATTCCTCCCCTTAATGGGACACTGGTTCATCACAGGATTACTAATTTTTGCCAGCTGAGTGGACTTGAGCAGTGTTAAATTAAGTGTTTTGCTCAAGAGTGCAATGCATGACCCAGTCCAGGAATTGAAACCTCAGTCTTATGATCATGAGTCCAATGTTATAACCACTAATCTCCATGCTTCCACAATAGCATGAGTATTTATCTGATATGCTAAAGACTCTACAAAAGGCCACCTTAGTCAGGGTGTCATTGTTTTGGTAGCAATGGTTTCTAGTAAAGGTGATGTCAGTCAGTAGTGATGATAGTGTTAGTGACAAAGTAGTAAAAAGCGTCCATGTGGCACCACGTAAAAGCAACTGTGCAGTGTCACATAAAAGCGCCTGTGCAGTGCCACATAAAAGCACCTGTGCAATACTACATAAAAGCACTCATCCAGTGCCACATAAAAGCATCCAGCACACTCTGTAAAGTGGTTGGTGTTAAGAAGGGCATCCAGCTGTAGAAAACCATGCCAAATCAGACTGGAGTCTGGTGCAGCCTTCCAGCTTGCCAGCTCTAGTCACATCATCCAACCCATGCCAGCATGGACAATGGATGTTAAATGATGATGATGATGATGAATACTAGTTTGCAGGGAAGAAAATTGCAAGTTCACCTGTTTATCATGGAGCTCTTCCAGATGATGTTTATCAGCATTATAAGTGTTTTCTAATTCCTGTAAAAAAAAAAAAATACATCAATTGAGACAATTGAAAGGAAGTAATACCATAATCTCACTTCAATAAAATAATCATAAAAACATAAAAAATGATTTTTTTATTCTCTGATTTCATTCTTTCACTAAAAGAGACACATTAAACCTTCTCCCAGTGTTTGGTTTTTATTCTTTTGTTTGTTTCAGTCATTAGACTACAGACATGCTGGAGCACCAATTTAAGGAATTTTAGTTAACTAATTGACCCCACAACTAATTTTCTTTTTAAGCCTGGTATTTATTCTATTGACACTTTTGCTGAACCACTAAGTTATGGGGGATGTAAACACACCAACACCGATTGTTGGTAGTGAGGAACAAACACAGACACAAAGAGACACACACAAACCCTTGCACACACACTGTCTCTCTCTCTCTCTCTCTCACACACACACACACACACACACGTAACGGTTTCCTTTCAGTTTCTGTCTACCAAATTCACTCACAAGATTTTGTCGGTCTGAGGCTATGGTAGAAGACACATGCCCAAGGTGCCATGCAATGGGACTGAACCCAGAACCATGTAGTTGGAAAGCAAACTCATTAGCTCTGTACCACAGTGAGAATAACTCAGGGGTTTAAAAAATTTTTTTAAATAATTTTTGCCTCATTATGTAATTATTTCTAATTTAGACATAAGGTGAGCAATTTAGAGGAAAGGGTCAGTAGATACCATTGATTTCAGTCTATGACCAGTACTTTATTGCATCAACTCCTGGGGGAAGAAAGGCAAAGCTGACACCAATAGGATTCAAACTCAGAATGTAAAGAGCTGGAACAAGAACTGTAAGGTATTTTACCCAACACTCTAATAATGATTCCGTTGTCCTTCTGACCTTCTGTCTCATTAATAATAGTTCTTGTCCCTTTATCACACTTTAGCCTCCCAACACCTGACACACAGACACCTCCCTCAATACTGCACTCTTACTCAGTTGAGGGGTATGGTGTTGGAAATTACTTGGTGACTTCATACCTGCTGTTGCCACTAAAGAAAGGAGCACCCTGTTATAATATGTAAAGTGATTGGCATTAGAAAAGACATCTAGATGTAGAAACCCTGCCAAAGTAGACATTGGATGCAGTAATCTAGCTCATTGGATTGGATCTTGTCAAACCATGCAACCGATGCCAGTATGGAACATAGACACTAAATGAGGACGATAATGACAACCATTATTATTATCATTATTATATTCTGAGTTCAAATTGTGCCGAGGTCAACTTTACCTTTCATCCTTTCAGGGTTGATAAATTAAGTACCAGTTGAATACTGGGGTCGATGTAATCGACTATCCCCCTCCCCCAAATTTCAGGCCTTGTGCCTATAATAGAAAAGATTATTACTATTATTGTTGTTGTTATTATGAGTATTATAGTTATTAATAATAATAATTGCTCAATACTACAGATTTGCTTGTCAGTTGATTGACCAGTTGAATATGTCCCTTAGTGGCTGACAATATATGCATCTCTGATCATGAGCAGGAGTAGTGAGAGAACATTATAGCCATGTATTGAGAGGAATGCTTTGGGGTTTGAATAATTCACCTCTGGAAACATGGGAGTTTCATTCAACATCCTTAAATAACTCTCATTTAGGGAGCTTTTGAGTGGGATGGGCTACTCAATCTGAAGAAAATTCTAACTGGGCCCCACTTGCAAGGTCATACACTGTTTATCTTGACATAAGGTCACTATGTTGCACACATATGGTTATGACACATGTGTCTGGTGTACCCTTATCAGACAGGTAGTCATGATGGGTATACTGGGCTTTGTATATTTGTACCCAAGTGTCACTTTGATGGCATGCACTGCTCTCTCACTCAATAATAATAATAGGTATTGTCATACAGCAGTATGTATGCCCTCCAGAGATCCTGAAAATTGTAATCGCTTTTCCTTCTCCCATTCATTCTATACAGACAAACACCTCAAAAGTAAATAGATACCTCTCATTATACTGTTTTATCTGTGCACATACCACCTAGTACTTTAAACTTGCTATTTTATACACAAAATCATGTCTAGGAAATACTAGAGTAAGTATTCAAATGCATGAAATTTCATTATTTTGTTTCTAGAAATAAATCTTTCAAGAATGATGGTATCTATTTACTTTTAAGATTATCATCATCATTAAATACCCGTTTTCTGTGCTGGCATATCTTGGACAGTTTGACCATATCTTGTAAGGCCAGGGGCTGCACCAGGCTCCATAGTCTGTTTTGAGACATCTATGTATATCTGTCATTCTGAGACTGTGGTTCCCCCATTATTTCAGAATTTTATATTTGAACATTATATTGGCTCTATGATTTGAAAGAGAAACATTTTAAAGCATAACTTGTTTCTCTACGCACTTTTCAGTTTCCACAGTTACTTTATTCTGCTTGTCAAGTAAATAGGACAGATAAAAATTTAGTGTCTTGTCCATGCTACCAGCAAAAGAAAGTAAAAACACATGATTTTTGTTTTTTTTAACTGAGAAACTAATATCATTTTCACCTGGCTGACATTCACCTAAGATGAAAGCCACTCCTAACCAATATAACTTTCAAAGCCAAGATAAGGTGGAAAAAAAACAACAAAAAAACAACAACCTTAATTTGTCTGTGCCGTTCACTTTCTGTGTCTTGGAGTTTCTGCTTTAGCTGCTGGATACATTTTCCTTGTTCAATATTCGATTCTGATAGCTGCAAAGAGAAAAGTATTCATTTTTACACAGCAGAACATGTTTCAAGTTGAATTTATATTCCAAACACCAGCTTACTAAGGACAAAATTATTTTGCTAAATTCTTCTTTATTTTCAAGATTAATTGAAACAAAAGCAGTATTTTTCAACAGAAATATGGTAACAAAAGGGTTAAAGTGATCTAAATTAAAATCTTCCATCAAAGTTTCCTCTTAATTCACGTTCCAAACACCAGCTTAATAGTGACAAAGTTGTTCTACTAAATTCTTCAAAATCAAGTGAAACAAAGGCAAAATATTCCAAAAGAAATATAAACGGAAGGGTTAATTAACAGTATTTGCTACTAATTATATATATATCTCATAAAGATTACAGTGCTATGAGCATTATTTCAACTTTGTCTAAGAAAAACCATTAAATCATTGCTATAATACTGTTAACAGACCTTCTTTATCTTTTATCTTTTACTTATTTCAGCCATTGGACTGTGGCCAGGCTGGGGCACCACTTTGAAGGGTTTAGTAGAATTAATTAACCCCAATACTTAATATTTTTTTTTTAAAGTCTCATACTTATTTTATCAGTCTCTTTCAGTGAATCACTATGTTAGAGCGACTAAACAAACCAATGCCAGCTGTCAAATGGTGAGGAAAAAACACAAAGAACACACGCACATATGCATATGCACATGTGTGCATACAGGAGCCCCCCCCCATCAGTCACTCGAACATGCATCAGCACAAGTATACAAAACTCTAAGCATGATATTTTTAAATGAATGCATGTCTCTTCCCTCCGTGCCTTCAATGTTTATATCCAAAGGGATGGCCACCAACTTAGGTCAAAACAACTTGGCACCAATACTAGTTTCAAATTTTGGCACAAGGCCAGTAATTTCGGGGCAGGGACCAAGTCAATTACATCAACCCCCAGCGCTCAACTGAGACATTGCTCTCAGAGTACAAAGAGCTAGAACAGATACTGCTAAGCATTTTGCATGAGTCTCTGGATTGGTACTTTCTCATCAACCTTAACCTTTTAGCATTTAAACCAGTCAAATCCGGTTGAAATATTCTCCCTGTGTTATGTTCAAACTGACCAGATCTGGCTTCTCACACTTATCCTGTGATGTCATCCTAAAAATAATCAATCACGTCATCAAAATCTCTAAACTACAAAATAACGCATGATTAATTCAAAACAACATGAATAAATGAGCAGGCTGTGTAGTAAGTAACTTACTTCCCAACCACATGGTTCTGGGTTCAGTCCCACTGTGTGACACCTTAGGCAAGTGTCTTCTACTATAGCCTCAGGCCGATCAAAGCCTTGTGAGTGGATTTGGTACATGGAAACTGAAAGAAGCCCATCGTATATATGTGTGTATGTGTGTGCATTTGTGTCTGCCACTCCAACATCACTTGACAACCGATGCCGGTGTGTTTACATCCCCATAACTTAGCAGTTCGCCAAAATAGACCGATAGAATAAGTACTAGGCTTACAAAGAATAAGTCCTAGAGTCGATTTGCTTGATTAAAGGTGGTGCTCTAGCATGGCCGCAGCCAAATGACTGAAACAAATAAAAGAATAAAATAAACAAGCATTATATATTTGACAGGCATATTAAATAAAGTTGACTGTGGCAGGATCTGAACTCAGAGAGGTGGAACAAATACCATGAAGCTGTCTATATTCTATTCAACACTGTAATGCCTCAGCCAACTTGCAGCCTTCATGCTATTTCAAAAAGACAGTATAGCAACAGTACAACCACCATATAACCACAGTATGACAATTGTATAACTAGCATATAACCATTATATAACCACTGTAGAACCACCACAGTATAACGGCAATACAACCACAGTAAACCATCATATAATAACAATACAACCACAGTATAACCATTGTATAACCACTGCATAACGGGTAAGAGTAAAGACCCCCTTTGGTCCTGAATGACCATAGGATTGCACCTAGAAAGTCCCCTTCTGAAACATGGTTGTTTATGGAAGACCAGCAGTCACTCATGCATGCATACCAGCCTCCCCTCTCTATGCCACTGATGTTATCCAAGGGAAATGCAAACACTGATACAGCTTGGCACCACTGACGATGCAACTCATTTCTACAGCTGAGCAAACTGGAGCAATGTGAAATAAAGTGTCTTGCTCAAGAACACAATACGCAGCCTGGTCTAGGAATCGAACTCACCACCTCATGATTGTGAGCCCAATGCTCTAACTACTGAACCACGTGCCTTCGGCAGTATAACCACTGAATAACCACCACAGTATAATAACAGTACAACCACTATGTAACCACAATACAACTACAGTATAACTATTGTAAAACCACAGTATAACCATCATATGAGTAACATGTAACCATATTATAACTTTTGTATAACCACCAGAGTATAATGACAATACAACCACAGTATAACCACTATAAAACCACTGTATAACCATCATATGACTAACATACAACCACAGTATAACCATTGTATGATTAACATACAACCTCAGTATAACCATTGTATAACCACTGTATAACCATCATATAACTAACATATATCCATTGTATAACCACCACAGTATAAAGACAATACATCCACAATACAACCACTATACAACCACTGTATGACTAAACCACTGTATAACCATTGTATAACTAGCATGTGACTACTGTATAACCCTTGCATAACCACAGTATAACTACAATATAACCCTGTACAATCACTGTATAGCCACAATATACAGCAGGAATAACTACAGCTGTTATTTACCTGGCTATTAAGTTCTTTATATTTTTTTTCCGTGTTTGCGTATGTTGTTCTGAACTGTTCTTCCATGTCTGAAACCTTTTTACTGTGTTGTTGTTGCAAATCATTGAGTTTTTCTGATAGTTTGGATTCACTGAAATATTTCATTTAAGGAAAATCAAAGCAAGAATAATAACTGTAAACAACAATAATGACAATTACAGCATGGAATGAAGGCACATATTAGCCACTCAAAAACACGTAGAGACTGTTTAAACATTTATTATTTATCTTTTATCTGCTTCAGTCATTAGACTACAGGCCATGCTGGGACACAGCCTTGGAAAAGTTTTAGTCAAATGAATTGACCCTAGTACTTATTGCTATTTTTTTTTTAAGCTTGCTACTCATTCTATCAGTCCCCTTTTGCTGAACCATTGAGTTACAGGAATGTAAACAAACCAACATTGGTTGTCAAGCGGTGGTGGGGACAAAAACTCAGACATACACACACACATATATACAACACGCTTCTTTCAGTTTCTGTCTACCAAATCCACTCACAAGGTTTTGGTTGGCCCAAGGCTATAATGGAAAACACTTAACCAAGGTGCCATTCAGCGGGCCTGAGCCCTGAACCATGTGGTTGGGAAGCAAACTTCTTACCATACAGCCATGCCTGTGTCTATGTATATAGATGAAATTATATTTATGACCCAACCCTGAAACCTATATATATATATATATATATATATATATATATATATATATATATATACAAAGTAAGATAGGAGTTATGGGTGTAACCCACTATAGGATATTATCTATGCAATATACTGTTGGTAAAGTACCCAGCTGAAACAGCTATAAGAAGTGATTTTATTGATTTTAATAATTTATATTATGACTTTTATAATTTGTATTCTTATCTCATATGTATTGAATTATAAGATATATATGTATGATATTGAGGTTCTCATTTTGTTAAATGAATAAATAATCCAACATTCTAATATCCGAAAGTTGATGAACAAACTAAATTTATTTCTCCATTTTCTTATTTGTATATATATATATATATATATATATATATATATATATATATATATTTATATATTGACCCACAACCTCACCTCAAACTACTTGTAGCGGAATCATATCAGTGACCAGGTCACAGTTGGTGTGATGAAAATTTTGACCACAAATAATGTCTAAATGTTTGCCCATTTTAGCATCACCATGTGTCTTCTATGCTGTAATTATACATCTTTGAAATAATAATGATGATTTCTAACTTTGGCATTGAGGCATTAGGGTGTTGGCCTCATGATTGTAAGGTTGTGACTTTGATTCTTGGACTGGGTGGTGTTGTGTTCTTGAGCAAAATACTTCATTTCATGTTGCTCCAGTTCACTCAGCTGGCAAAAATGAGTAATGCTGCAAAGGATCAGCACCCTGTTCAGGTGGGGAATATATATATATCATGGAAACTGGGAAATCAGCCCTCATGAGTTTATATCATTTGGGAAAGAACTTTATTTTTACTAACTTTGGCATATGGTAGAGGAGCCGTAACTGAATCAGCATCAGCTTTTGAGACCATAGAGTGCTATAAAAACAAAGCAGGCCTTGGTGGAATTTGAACTCATAATATAGTGAGACACCATCATAATAATCATTTAATGCTAAGGAGCCAACAGGTCTAAGGGCTGCATCATACTCCAGTGTCTGATTTTGCATGGTTTCTATAGTTACATGCCCTTCTCATGTTAATCAATTTAAGGAATGTACTGGATGCTAGTTTTGTGCCATCAGCACTTGTGAGGTTGCCATGCAGCCTGTAAGATTGCATGGCAACCTGTAAGGTGGGAAGTTTTATGCTAGGGAATGAAGGGTTAAAGAATGACAGAAAGGGCAAGAGCAGAAAAGGTCCCCGGGATGTAGAGGAGTTACATAACTCATATTTTAGAAGAGAAGGTGAAATTGATCTGGAAGAGCTAGAAAGCTCCACCACCACCACCACCACCACCATCATCATCATCATTATCATCATCACCGCCACCGCCACAATCATCATCATCATTATTATTTATCTCTAACATAGGCACAAGGTTGGAAATTTTTTGTAGGGAAGGGGATAGTTGATGAAATGAACCCTGGTACTTGACTGGTACTTCATTTTACTAGGCTCCAAAGGAATGGAAGTCAACGGTGACTTCAGCAAGATTTGAACTCAGAACATAAGGAGCCAGAAGAAATAACACAAGGCATATTGTCTGATGCTTTTAATGATTTTCTACTCCACTCTTAAAACAATAATTACTACTCATTTAGACACAAAGCTATCAGTTTTGGAGGAAGGGGCTGGTTGATTAAATGAACCCTACTAATTTATTGGTACTTTCTTTTATGAATGGCAAAATTAACCTTGTTGAAATGTGAAATCAGAACATAAGGAACCAGAAGGCATTTAAGTTTAATGAACTCTGCAAATCCACTACCCTTAAAATATTACAGTTCTATATTTAGGAGATGAGGAATTATGTACATTATTTACATTTGATGGATATTTGTCCTCATCTTGTTTGTTGTTAACACAATGTTTTGGCTGATATACTCTCCAGCCTTCATCAGATGTCTTGGGGAAATTTCAAACCTGGGTTATCGTTCCTAAGGTATTTTTTGATGTTATTATTATTATTATTATTATTATTATTATTATTATTATTATTATTATTATTATTATTATTATTATTATTATCATTAATAAAATATTAATCCTTTCTACTAAAGGCACAAAGCCAGCAATTTCAAGGAGGGGATAAGCTGATGACATTGACCCTGGTGGATAAAAGGCAAAGTTGACCTGGGCGGAATTTAAACTCAGAACGTAGCAATGGGTGAAATACTGCTAAGCATTTCGTCCAGCATGCTAATGATTCTGCCAACTCGCCACCTTAAAAATAATAATAATAATAATGCTTCTAGAAAGCAGATAAAGAATTTTATTAGTTTCTCTGTTCATGTGTCAGTTTCAGTTAATTCATATACACTAATTAAAATAGATTAATTACCTTTGTTTTAATGAGTGTATTTCTTCCTTTTGGTTGTCAATGGTTGTTTGTAGTTCTTTATTTTCCGTTTCCAAAACATTTCGTTTCTTAGAAATTGAGTCTGCTTCAAGAACAAGTTCTTGAACTCTACCCTCCAGATCTTTGATCATATTTATCTGTTGAATAAAATCAATCAATCAATCAATATTTTATTCAATTCATGTGTGATGAATAGAGACAATTGTTTGAACTTTCATAATCAATGGTTAAGAAGTTTGGTTTTGCAATCATGTGATTTTGGGTTCTGTCCCACTGAGTAGCACATTGGGAAAGTATCTTCTACCATATAGCTCTCGGATGACTAATGCCTTGTGAGTGACTCTGATAGACGGAAATGGTACAAAGCCCATCACATATATAAATACATACATACACATACATGCACTCATGCATACATATGCATATTTGTGTGCATATATGTATGTGTCTATGTATGTATGTGTGATGTGCATATATATATATATATATATATATATATATATAATGAATTAATAAATAAATAAAACATATGCATATATACATACATATATGTACGTACCTACCTCTACATGTATATTTACATGCTTATATGGGTACAGGACACCCAAAAAGCGTCAAACACAATGAGAAACAAAAACATAAACACAAAACCAAACACACGCATCCATTTCTAAGTAAGATTGTTCTTATATATATATATATATATATATATATATATAGATAGATAGATAGATACATACATATATATATATATATATATATATATATACACATACATATATACATACACACACATACACACATATATATATATATATATATATATATATACATATATATACACACATATACATACATACACACAAACACACATATACATATATATATATACATACACACACACACACTCACACACACACATACATACACACAAACATACATGTATATAGTAAATGAAAAGATGTATGGAAAATAAACAAACAACAATGTATACTGAGTGTACAACCGGATGGGAGACAAACACAGAAGATCCCTAATTCTTCATCAGTTATCAACCAATTAGTAATATTCAGTTTTGTACCATTAATGATAAGACTGAGCACTTCCTATATTGGTGGTATCCACAAAAATTTCTGGAGGATATAGGGCTGAGAGCAAACAAAGCAAAACAAAACAATACAGAATGGACACACGAAAATGAAAAAATGTGACTTAGGATGATGGACAAAGATGAAATAAATAAGAAATGAGCAAAACACAGATGAATAAATTTTATGCTGTGAGGAGGAAGAGAAAAAGTGTAATGATTCAGATAGAAAGTTTTGTTGGAGAGAGAGATGACATAATTACTGGTGTTGTTGGATAAGTATTCTGGGAGAGTAGAGAGAGTAAAGAAACATTATTATTATAAGGGTGATGAATAAGAAAGATAGATGGAATTTGGATAAGTTTTTCTCTGCTAGCCTTGTTTAGACTAGGGCTAATTGCAGCAGGATGTTTTTTATGGCTGGATGCTTTTTCAGTTGCCAACCTTACATGTTTTTTCAAGTAAAAGATTATTTGATTCCAGAGGAATTCTAAAGTGCAGAGTCAGAAGATGATTTGTTGAAAGGAAATGTCAACAAATGTTCCTGGTTGCACTCCTGTCACAAATGGTGACATCACTGCTTGAACCTGAGCTGCAAGTAGTGATTATCACCAGCTGTAGCCACAGCTCAATGTAGGTTGTAAACATTTATGTGGAGACATATATGCATGCACGCATGCATGCACACACACACACACACACACACACACACACACACACACACACATACACAACACCTTCTTTTACTTTCTGTTGAAGAAAATATTCTCTCACAAAAAATTTTGTCAGCCCAGAGCTGAAATAGAGGACACTTGCCCTGTGGGATTGAACACAAAGCCACATGGTTGAGAAGTGAAATTCTTTAATCATGCAGTCACTGCATGTACCCCATAGTTCATAGCATATAATTATAAGAACATGGGACAGCTGAACCCTGAAGGTTTTTTGTATGGCTGACAATATAGATGGGTGGAAATTCTTCCATTCAGAGCTGCAATTAAATGAAGTGAATGGGGAACAATACCATGAATTAAAAGAAATATTAGTCGATGCTGCAGGAAAACATTTAAAAAAATTCTTAATCTCATCACATTTTGTTAAATAAATACCTTACTAATTGTCAATGCAAGTTCTCAAAAATCCATAACAGAAAAATTATGCAAAACAATTATTAGTAGAATGTAAAAATAATAGGAATATAATATTTAAGCAAAGAAAATTTACATTTTTAAGCATGACACTAAAAAAGAAAAAAACTTGAACAAAGATCTATTAAAATTTAATACTCTGTGTGTAACAGATTGCTTAAAATGCAATAATATTTAGTCATTCGAAAGTTATTAATTCCATTTTAATTCCACTCTTTATTAACAACGGAGGCGTTTCTCTGAATGAAGTTCCAAGTCAACAGAAAAATCCACTTACATTGCCATTGTTTTGCTTTTTGTATGCTTCCTCCATTTCCTCCAATCTCGCATTTGTCTCGTCAAGCATATTCTTAATGTTCTGCGAATGCTGACGCCGTAGTTCCACTTTTTCTCGTTCCATATCATTGAGAAGGGTTTGTAACTGTACAGAAAAGGAAGACAATGATATGGCATTAAGCATGATTAATTCAAAATTCTACTATCAACCTATAATGATGCAATGACCAGGTTTATCATATTTGATTTTAAGACTTTATATCTGTTATTTTATGTTATCATATGACCCTATAAATCTAGATATGGTTTGGCAAAGCATGTTGTTCTTAATGTTACCCTATAAACTGGAAGTGGTAGAGATAACTATTTCTACTTCATTTCTGTCATGTATATTAATGTGTCTTTGCTTTGGGTTTCTACAGATTCTGAGTGCAAATTGGAAGCTCTTGACACAAACACATGCAATGTATACAGCAATGAATACTGAACACAGAGAGTTTCATACATTCCCATTGTTACTAATAATATCATGTCTGAAACCTTAACCCTTTTGTTACTGTATTTATTTTGAGATGTTCTGTGTTTCTTTCAATTATTTTAAATATAACAAAGAATTTAGTAAAATAACTTAATTATCATTAAGCTAGTGTTAGGAACATAAATTGTGACTA
>NC_042998.1:139760083-140022583 GCF_006345805.1 Octopus sinensis | reverse complement strand
CATAGCTGGGACCCTGACCTGGTGCTACTACTTCAGGACTGACTACATCTTGGAGCAACAGTGGCTAAGAGGTGGTTCCACACTTCTCAAAACCCTGGAACTCCTGAATTAGGACCCCACTATGGGAATGCAGTTTAAAGTCATACCTAGGACAGATATATATATAAATATATTTATATATATATCTGTCCTGTGCTTGAAAAGACATGTCAAGTTAAGTAAAAACGTGGTTGTCCATGCATACAGACTTGTCCCCTGCAACCTTCTCCAGCTGAGCATCCCTAATCTCACAGGCTTGTAGGTGTTGGTGCCCTGAAAAAAGCACCCTTTCTGGTGCTGTGTAAAAGCACCCAGTACACTCTGTAAAGTGGTTGGTGTTAGGAAGGGCATCAAGCTGTAGAAACCACGCCAAAACAGACAGGGAGCTTGAACAGCCCTTCAACTGGTCAGCTCTTGTCAAATTGTCCAACCCATGCCAGCATGGAAAACAGACATGATTATCACACACACACATACACATATCGTTTAATAAGCACAAGATCCATATGTGAGTGATTATAAGTTTCAAGCTCAGATTGTACAGTAATTGAATGGGCTTGTATAGCATGCTGTGTACTATCCAGCAGTTGCTCAGGTTTAGAAAACAGAAAAGGAAAACTTTTTCTGCTTTTGAACTTGCAGGACATAAGCCAGTATGCTATACAAGCTCATTTGGTTACTGTACTAATCTGAGCATGAAACTTATAATAGCTAAATCCAGTGTTTATTAAATGGAATAGTGGTTAGAGCATTGGGCTCACAATCATGAGGTAGTAAGTTTGATTCTCAGATTGGGCTTTGTGTTGTGTTCTTGAGCAAGACACTTTTTTTCACGCTGCTCCAGTTCATTCAGCTGTAGAAATGAGTTGCAACATCACTGGTGCCAAGCTGTATCAGCCTTTGCTTTTCCTTTGGATAACATCGGTCATATGGAGAAGGGAGGCTGGTATACATAAATGACTGCTGGTCTTCCATAAACAACTTTACCTGGACTTGTGCCTTGGAAGGTAACTTTCTGGGTGCAATCCCATGGTCATTCATGACTGAAGGGAGTCTTTACCTTACTTCTTTATATATCTCTCATTAGAAGGAGTACTTTATTTATTGATCCTACCAACAATGGAACAGTCACTATCTCTCTCTCTCTCACTACACACACACACACACACACATTCTTTCTGTTATTTGTTTCAGTCATTTGACTGCGGCCATGCTGCAGCACCACCTTTAGTCGAGCAAATCAACCCCAGGACTTATTCTTTGTAAGCCTAGTACTTATTCTATTGGTCTCTCTTGCCAAACCGCTAAGTGATGGGGACGTAAACACACCAGCATCAGTCGTCAAGTTAGTTAGTTAGTTAGTTAATTTTTTGGCTCAAAAAGCAAAAAGCAAGGCCATGTAGGGGGACATGGAGTTATGTACAGGGTGGTGTTCATGTAAAGAGTTCAGGCCACTTGAGGTCAAGGGAGACTTTGAACCGAGCGGTCGTCGGCATCTTCACCATCTCGTCTGGCAGCTTATTCCACGGATCCGCAACCCAGACGGAGAAAGCCCCTCTCCTTCAATTGAGATGAAATCATCGCAGATAGAGCTTTTCGGAATGACCCCGCAGCCGACGCTCTGGAGCCGGAGTGAAGAACAGCTCTTTCGAGAGGTTACACTTTCCGCTTATGATGTTGTGAGCAAGAATGAGATCACCACGGCGTCGTCGTTTTTCTAGAGAATAAAGGTCGAGCGTCTTCAACCTTTCCTCATAAGACAAATTCTTGAGACCAAGAACCATGCGGGTAGCCAGCTTCTGGACTCTTTCGAGATGCTGTATGTCTTTGAGGAGATAAGGAGAAGAGGCTTGAATCCCGTACTCCAATATGGGTCTCACCAGCATGACATAGAGCGGTAGGAATATGGCTGCTGTGAGCTTGGGGGGACAAACACAGACACTCAAACATACACACACACACACACACACACACCACACACACATATATATATACAATGGGCTTCTTTCAGTTTCTGTCTATCAAATCC
This sequence comes from Octopus sinensis, assembly GCF_006345805.1. Taxonomy (NCBI): domain Eukaryota; kingdom Metazoa; phylum Mollusca; class Cephalopoda; order Octopoda; family Octopodidae; genus Octopus; species Octopus sinensis. The sequence continues at coordinate 140,020,515 of NC_042998.1, read as the reverse complement.
ACTCACAGGGCTTTGGTCGGCTCGAGGCTATAGTAGAAGACACTTGGCCAAGGTGCCACGCAGTGAGACTGAACCTGGAACCATGTGGTTGGTAAGCAAGCACTTACCACACAGCCACTCCTGCGCTTATGTATACATGACAGGCTTCTTTCACTTTCAGTTAACCAAATCCATTCACAAAGCTCTGGTTGGCCCAGGGCTACAGCAGAAGACACTTGCCCAAAGTACCACACAACAGCACTGAAGCTGAATCTACTTATTAACCGCACAGCCATGAAGAGAGAAAAAAAATTAATTGGCTGGTTTATTTCTTGAGATTTGATAACAGATATTGGCAATCAAGGTTTTGCACTTAACTGGAACACTAACATAGAAAATTAATGTAAAGAACTTATTGCTTCTCTGGCAATATTTTCATTTTCTCTTCTTTTTCTTTTATTTTTTGCTATTTCCATCTATTTCTGTCTACCAGTGCAAAGACAGACCACCCAGTTTTGGTTTTTACATCAGTCACAGAGAGGTACCGGATCCCATTCTCTTTCCTTTTATGTAATTTATGCTTTTGTTTTTCACTGAATCAATAGGGTTATATAGCTTTTGGCTTAGTACAATCTATGGATTGTGCACTGATCCATTTAGTTGTCAGACAGTTAGCCAGCAATTTCTTGAAAAAAACCAAAAAACCAAAACCAAAAAATTATCTGAATGATAATATTGCTGTCTGTAAGTTGATTTAGTAGCCATTCAGTAGATTCTTGATTCCAATTCTATTTTTGACCTGAATACATTGATAGTTGATATGAAAAAATGTCGATGAATATAAATACCTACCCTTGGACTGATTTGTTGACTTAATCCATGATTTATATTCTTTTACTGGTTTCAGTCATCTGATTGCAGCCATGCTGGAGCACCGCCTTTAGTTGAACAAATCAACTCCAGGACTTATTTTTTGTAAGCCTAGTACTTATTCTATGAGTATCTTTTGTCAAACTGCTAAGTTACAGGGACGTAGACACACAAATGTCGGTTGTCATGTGATGGTGCGGGGAAAAACACAGACACACAAATATATATATATATATAATATATATATATATATATATATATATATTATATATATATATATATATATATATATATATATATATATATATATAGATTGATAGATAGATATAGATATATACGACAGGCTTCATTCAGTTTTCATCTACCAATCCACTCACAAGACTTCGGTCAGCCTGAGACTATAGTAGAAAACACTTGCTCAAGGTGCCATGCAGTGGACTGAATCCAGAACAATGTGGTTGGGAAGCAAACTTCTTACCACACAGCTATGCCTGCACCTATGTTTATTTTTTTCTTTGTTTGTTTTTGTTATTTTTCTTCCTACCATCATCTTACATGCACTTATCTCTGCTAGTATGGGTGGGTGGAAGAATTTCATTGGAGGATTTTATTTTTGCAGCTCATTTGTTTAGTTTTATAGTCAATATTCCATACTAGCATAGCTAAGACAAAACTTCATCATTATCATCATCATCATCAACATTTATCGTTCATGTTCCATGCTAGTATGGGTTGAATGGTTTTGATAGGATCCAATATGTCCAAGGACTGCATTGTGCTCCAGCATCTGTTTTGGCATGGTTTCTATGACTGGATGCCCTTCCTAAACCAACCACTTTACAGTGTGGGCTGGATGCTTTTTAAATGCTCCTTGCACTGTTGAAGTGCCTGTGCAGCTTGCAGAACTACAAACCTGAAAGTGGGGGTGGGTCAGCTTCATGGCATGGGATGAAGGGATTAAACAATGAGAAGGGGAGTGCAGCAGTGGAGGTTCCTTTTAGGGGACCTGCATGGCTTCTCAAATCTAGTAGGAGAACAGGAGAGAAAGAGAGAATGAACAGTAGTTGCAAGACATTGATAATGGCAATAAGGTGCCCCACCCCACAAGGTTGAGTTAAAGAATCAGCTCACAAGGTCGTATGGGAAGGAGAATGTGGGGATGGGGAAGCAGACAGCCAAAATGGGAAGGGTAGCAGGGTAGATGAGCAAATGCTCTTCCTATTTTTGTTGCCAACTGTTAGTAGCTTTTTGAGTAAGTTAAAAAAGGTGAGCTTTTTTTTAATTATTAATTTCAATTTATTAATTTATTTTTGCATTCTAATAGTCCTCATGCATCTAAAGCTGAAATTATGGAACACTTGTTTTGCTTACCAGAAACAGCAAACAACAACACTGTTTTGGGGTTTTTTATTTATTTTTTTTTTGTGCTCAGATGGTGTTAATAAATACATGCGGAAAATGACACACGTGCATACAGACACACATCATTATCAACATCATCATTGTTTTAATGATGACTTTTCCATGCATCCAAGGATCAACAAAATTTGTTGAAGCAGATTTTCTATGGCTGGATACTTTTCCTGTCGCCGATCATCACCTGTTTCTAAGTAAGGTAATATTTCTCCTAATTCAGATATGCTTCCATGAAAAATTGCACAAAAACAACACATATTGTATGATGATTGTGTTTGTATACTTAGAAAGGGTAAAGATCCCCTTTGGTCATGAATAACCATGGGATTGCACCTGGAAAGTTCCCCTCCAAGGCACAAGTTCAGACAAGGTTGTTTATGGAAGACCAGCAGTTGGCCATGCATACAAGCCCCACCTCTCCATGCCACCAATGTTATCCAAGGGGAAGGCAAATGCCAAAACAGCTTGGCATCAGTGACATCGAACTCCTTCCTACAGCTGAGTGAACTGGAGCAACATGAAATAAAGTGTTTTGCACAAGAACACAACACACAGTCTGGTCCAAGAATCAAACTCACTACCTCATGTTTGTGAGCCCGACACTCTAACACTGAGCCATGCAAGAAAATAAGAACACAAACACATGTATATATACATGTATAATATTTGACCTTTTTACATATTGTTTTTTCCATGTTTTTTCAATTAAAAAATCCCTTATTCCACATGTCTCCAAAGGCACCAAACCAGCAAACAATTTGTTGACAGTGGTAATGACAACAAACATCACCACTTGTAGCTCAGCTATTTTCAGTAGAAGACACTTGCCTAAGGTGCAGCGTGGTGGGAGCAAATCTAGAACCACATAGTCATGAAGCAGACAACTTTCTAACTACACAGCCATACCTGCAGTCAGTCAAGTAAACTGGACCAAGCAGGATCATGTGTTAGATGTCTTGCTTATGAGACAACGCAATGCTTCTATTAATAAAAATTTGAACTCAGGACTACATGGCCTGTAGATGAGCATCTTAGCTTCACAAACATTGCCTCATGATCTCTTACATAACTCTTTTTACTTCTCTCCTTTTCTTCTTTTGCTATGTGCAACTGAAGCAGTATTGGTTTGAAATAGCAATCACTGTATCATATTTAATGCAGATACATCATTAGTTGTAGTATTCATTCTGAGATAATATCTCTTATAGACATACATTGTTAAAAGAAACACAAAAATATATCAGTAGTAGATGAAGATTATTCAGTTGCAGTGGTGATAATTCTAATTGCACATTACTGTCTTCTTGGGATTCCTCAGTATCAAGCAGCTACTGGCAACTGCATGTTAAAACAAAATCCATTGTCACTGATGTTGCAATTAGCTAGCCAGCTGAATAAAAATTCATTATGTGCAACAGAAATATTAATAAAAATAGTAATATGTGTACATAATGGAAAGCCAAATCAACTGTGGTAATCATCTGGAGATAATATCTCTTCAATCAGTTTTCCTGTATCAATGATGATGGATTTTGTCTTAGCCTGTGGTTGCCAATGATGAAGTTCAAAAAGATAGAAATGAGTAACTACCATTCTCACCACCACTGTTGAACATCTTTCAACTGCTACTGATATTATTTTTTGTCATTTAATACTGTATAACAATAAAAGTTACTTTCTCCAGACAAATACTGCATTTAATTTGGCTTTTCATGATGCATCTGAATTGAATTAGATACAGAAATTGCTATATTACACTTCTTGTTTTCAATAATTAAGCTAACTACTCAGCGAGCTGGCAGAATTGGTAGCATGCCAGGTGAAATGTTTAGTGGCATTCAGTTCATCTTCACATTCTGAGTTCAAATTCCACTGAGGTTGACTTTACCATTCATCCATTTTGGGGTTGATAAAATAAGTACCAGTTGAGCACTAGGGTCAATGTAATTGACTTACCAACACCTCTGAAATTGCTGGCCTTGTGTCAAGATTTGAAATCAATAATTAAGCTAACTTCCACTTCCAACCAAAAAAAGTATATTTTCAACTTGAAGTGTATTAATTCTTTCTTAGTTTAAACCAATTACCTGCGAGAAAAAACAGACTAACAGCTTTCTTAAGAAAGCTCATAATGAGTGCAGTAACATCAGGTTTTGTCTGACAGATATTATATTTTTCAGAGATCACAGGCTCTACATCACTCATTGAAGCAAGGATGCACATTGAGTGAGCCACAGTTTATAATTAATCTGATTGTTGTTCAATGTCATACCTTTCAAAAAAAAAAAAAAAGAAAACAGGTTTACATTAACATCTATAATGCCATAGGAATATTTATATCACTGAGCGGTTTCATGTCAGTTGAAAGTTAGCTCCAAGCTGGAGTCTTCAATACTGATTCTGTGAAATGTTTTTACAACACTTCAGTCCATTACAAACAACACAGAGACAAGACAGAATATCATTATGCCTCAACTACAAACCTGACAATAAACTTTTCCCTTTGAACTCTTATGATTATATCAGTCTTCTTCTTCTTGTTCTTCTTTTTCCCAACCAACACAAAATTATGAGTTAAAAGTTAAGAGATTGACTTTATCTTCTTTAGAAGAAGATGCAATAACATGTGCCAACGAGTCTAATATATAAACCACCTGTTTTGTAAGATATACTTAGCCATTTCAAACTCTATCTTATCAATTACTATAACAGTGCTGAAATATTAAGACATACCTATTGATATTTTATTATCACACACACACACACACACACACACACACACACACACATATGTATATATATGCACACAAATATATATATATATATATATATATATATATATATATATACACACACACACATACACATATATATATAGATACATACATATATATATATACACATATGTATATACATATATATACATATAAATACATATGTATATACATATATACACAAACACACACACATAAATACATATATATATATATAATATATATATATATATATATATATATATATATATATATATATATATACATAAACACAAACACACACACATGTGTATGTATGTATGTATGTATGTATGTATGTATGTATGTATGTATGTATGTATGTATGTATGTATGTGTGTGTGTATGTATATATATATATATATAGTCTCAAAGAAAAAGAAGAGACTCACTTTCTGGTCACATTCATTTTTCTTCATCTGATACATATTTTCCATTTCTTTCTTCAACTCTTCAATCTGTTTATCTTTGCTCTCTTTTGTTTTTTCTATTTCCAGTTTCAGTGATTTCACTAAAAAGAACAACAAAAACAAAACAAAAACAATAATAAATAAATAAAAGAAATCAATGAAAGATAATAATACTTCATTTAGTTGAAGATAACAAGAGAATATTTTTAATGCTCTCTCTCTCTCTTTCTCTTTATCTTTCTATCTCATATATATATATATATATATATATATATAGACATACATGCACACATATACACAAAAATATACAAATATATATATATATATAGATATGTGTGTCGCAGCAGCAATATTATTATCATTACTATCATTATAATTATTAGTATTATTGGTGGTGATGGTAGTAGTAGTATTTCATGGTTGCATTTTATAACACAAGATGTTAGAAACATTTACATATAGCTGTCCCCACTCCTTCCACACACACACACACTGCAACATCAGTGACAGAAGGTGCTACGTTAGTCAAATTTATGTTTTACAAGGTGTCATTTCACATCCACTTGTAGTTTTTATAGTAGCAATATACTTACATATTTATGTACGTACGTATATTATACATAGTATTATCAACTGTATAGTGGGAAACTTAACAAAATGTACCAATACTTCAATAATCTCTGTATGGCAGCAAATGATATAAAGTTATTGGTGTTGTCGTCGAACACTTTGCCCACCATGAGAAATGGCTCTCCATACTCTATTCTTAATAACTGGCACTCTGTTGTTTATGACAACAAGAGTTCCAGTTGATCCAATCAATGGAACAGCCGTTTGTGAAATTAACATGCAAGTGGCTGAGCACTTCACAGAAACATGTACCCTTAACGTAGTTCTCAGGGAGATTCAGCATAACACAGAATGTGATAAGGCTGGTCATTTTTGCTAGATGAATGAACTGAAACAACATGAAATAAAGTGTCTTGCTCAAGGACACCATGCTACTGAGAACTGAACTCATGACCTTGCGATCATGAACCAAATACCTTAACCACTAAGCCATGTGCCTTCACTCTATTCTTAATATACCATGGGAGTTACTAGTGTCTCTCAATGGTGATGTTTTTATATGGATCCTCACATCTGTGGTTCAAATTACATTATTTGAATCTTAGAACTGCCAGCAGAGACCATCAGATCACATGATTTCGACCTTTCTTGGTCTTGTCAATGATGGACATGCAACCACTAGAGATAGCAGTGATTCATCTCCCTGCCAGCAATATATAGAATGACAGTCCTGGAACAGACACTGGTGTCATGATTAGCCAGTGGGCTTGTTAAAAATATTTATTAATGACAGAGGTAGAATTAATATCAAGAGGTAATATTTATCCCCACTTAATTGTGGATGTCCTGTCAGAACAAACTATAACAATATAAACAAAGTGTACAGAACATGTCCTCCCTTGTATTTCTCAGAAGGTTTTCAATTTGAATCAAAAGAAGCTGAGATAGGATCTGGTAAGAAGGCTGCAAGTCACCCTATCTGTAATCAGGGTGCTGTCCTCCATAAAATAAATTGTGAAAAAGAAACCATTAAGGCTTATATTAGTGGTTCCCAACAAGGATCTTTATTTTCCTTGGGGGTCCATACGCGATTTTGTGGTTAAAATTTATCAGCAATAAATTGGTTATACTTCTATAATATACAAAATATTTTTAACAATTTTTAAAATATAATTCCTAATGATATTTATTCATAAAAAGTTCATTCTGATGGGTGGTTGGTGTTAAGAAGAGCATCCAGCTATAAAAACCATGCCAAAACATACACAGAAGTCTGGTGCTGTCTTCTGTCTGGCCAGCTCCTGTCAAACCATCCAACCCATGCCAGCATGGAAGGTGGACATTAAATGACGATAATAATGATCATAATATGTTTTTTTAAACATCAATTGGCTTGGAAGGTCATTTGAATAAAATAGGAATCAAAACATTGCATAGGCAAAAAAATGGTTGAGAAACACTGGCTTATATAATTTGAGATGAGATATAACCTGGACAAAAAAAATTATAAATAAATGAAAATAAAAATCCATAAATGGAGGTATAATGAACATTTTAACACATTTTATTATGTATATCACCACTGACTTCTGCAGGGTAGAATGAATATATTTATTAGCAAAAGAGAGACAGTATTAATGCCAAGAGGTAATAATTATCCCCACTTAAATGGGAATGTTTTGTAAGAACAAACTATACTCTCATATCAGCTTTTTGGTGCAAATTATACTGTTTATATTGTTGGCAGAGAGATAGATCTTTGCCACCACCAGCACTGAGACCATCAGATCACATGATTTCGACCTTTCTTGGTCTTGTCAATGATGGACATGCAACCACTAGAGATAGCAGTGATTCATCTCCCTGCCAGCAATATATAGAATGACAGTCCCGGAACAGATGCTGGTGTCCTGATTAGCCAGTGGGCTTGTTAAAAATATTTATTAATGACAGAGGTAGAATTAATATCAAGAGGTAATATTTATCCCCACTTAAATGTGGATGTCCTGTCAGAACAAACTAATAACTGTAAACATGAGTGCATTTTATATAAAAAAGCCAGTATGAGAGTTTCTCTCATGGTACCTACCACAGTATAGTTTGTTCTAACAGACGTTTAATATTATCTCTCAGAATGAATATAATATTTGTTCTGTATTGTGGGAGTTCACCAGTGATATCCATTTTATAAATATGAGTAACTAGAACACTTAACCTTAGGTCAGCCTTGATTAATCTGGCCTATGATCAAAGACATGCCAGCCATGACCATCCATTTCTCAGACACAGTTCTCATCCGTTTCTTAGACACAGTTCACCTAGAAAGGGTAAAAACCCTCTTTGGTCATGAATGACTATGGGATTGCACCTAGAAAGTTCCCCTCCAAAATACTAGTCCAGGCAAGGTTGTTTATGGAAGTTTCCCATGCATACCAGCCTCCACTCTTCACACCAGTGATGTTATCCAAGGGAAAGACAAAGGCCAATACAGCTTGACACCAGTGATGTTGCAACTCATTGCTGCAGCTGAGTGAACTGGAATGTGAAATACAGAGTTTTTTTTACTCAAGAACACAAAAGCCCAGTCTGGAAATCCAACTCATTACCTCATGATTGTGATCCTGATGCTCTAAGCACTGAGCCATGTGCCTTCACAGTTCACTTAGAAACACATTATCCACTGTATCTAAATTTGGCTGTCCTTTTGAATTTAATACCTCTGCCACTCATGGACATGCTTACAAAATCAAAAAAACAGTACAGCATTTATGAATTCCAGAAACGTTTTATTCATGTGCAAAATTATTGAAGTATGGAATAAACTACTTTTCAAAAATTCCATGCTCCCTGAAATTCACAAAAACTACTGCCTATGCACCCCTCCTATTTTATAGCCTTTTACTTCCCATTTTCTGTTTTTATTGTATCTACTGTGCATATACTTCTAGCTTTCATTACCAACTTTCTTTATTTGCTTTATTTGACTTGCATACCTGCTTTCTATCCTCTCCCTTAATCCTTTTTTGACAAGTTGTAGTGTACCTGAGTACTATATGCAATAATGGACTCTCCTGCCAAAGACGGTGTATGAGTGTTTAATTTTTGCTGAATGACATGCATAAATGATTTGTTTATAGTGATCGAATGTATGTGCCACACATTAGTTCACTCTCTCCATCAAATTGATGTTGTCTGAACAGGTGCACTTGTGTCCCACACATCAGGTGTCAAAGTGATCGTAGAGCAACATGAGATGAAGTGTTTTGCTCAAGAACACAATGAACCACCTAGTCAGGGAATTGAAACCATGATCTCGTGACTGTGAGTGCAACACCCTAACCACTACACCATGCATCCTCATAATACTATATACTATATGCTCATTATTAATATCATCTTTTTTTTTTCAAGATGTGAGGGTATAGGATTTGGTTGCTGTTTGTAGCAAGTCAGGTGACTTCACAGAAACACCTCACTGACTCCAGTGATACAAAGTCAAATCATGTGCTGTTGAATAGTGAAGGGGACAAATCCAGACAATTAAATGACACTGACAAACAAGATGGTTTATTATTCAGATCCAAACAATTAAATGACACTGACAAACAAGATGGCTTATTGTTCAGAGTTGATTAATTTTTCTATAATTCTCCCAAGTAACAATAAAATTAATCTTTATCTTCTTTTTTTTTTTTATCTTTCACTTTTTTCAGTCAGTGGATTGTGACTATGCTGGGGAACCACCTCTGAAGGAGTTTAGTCAAATTAAATTGACCCCAATGCTTAGCTTTTAAAGTCTGGTATGCAAACCAGCACTGGTTGTCAAGTAGTGAGAGGATAAACATAAACTCACACACACAAATATATGGCAGGCTTCTTTCAGTTTCCATCCACCAAATTCACTCACAAAGCTTTGGTCAGCTCAGGGCTTTAGCAGAAGACATTTGCCCAAGGTGTCACACAGTGGGACTGAACCCAGAACCATGCGGTTGAGAAGCAAACTTCTTACCACTCAGCGACATACAAACACACACACGCACATATGTGGTAGTGTACGTGTGTGTGTGTATGCAAGTGTGAGTATGTATATATTTGTTTTTCTTTGTTTTTACATCATGTAATAGAGTTGTAAATGATTGTCACTGTCATACAAGCAGAGTCGTTCATTTCTAATATTCTGCAAATATAGGGCGGCGAGCTGGCAAAATCGTTAGCATGCCAGGCAAAATGCTTAGCAGTATTTCGTCTGCCATTATGTTCTGAGTTCAAATTCTGCTGAGGTCGACTTTGCCTTTCATCTTTTCAGAGTCAGTTAAATAAGTACCAGTTACACACTGGGGTTGATGTAATTGACTTAATCCCTTTGTCTCTCCTTGTTTGTCCTTTCTATGTTTAGCCCCCTGTGGGCAATGAAGAAATATTCTGAAAAAACATGTCTGGCCATGGGGAAAATATTATTTTGCATGGAAACAGATGAGGGTAGGTGAAAGGAAGGGCATGTGGCTGTTGAAAATCTACCTCAATTAATTTGATCCATCCAACCCATGCAAACATGGTAAAGTAGATGTTAACCCTTTAGCATTTACATTACTCTCTAAAACATTAATGTCATGTAAACAAACCCGTGTTGGTGGCACATAAAAAGCACCCAGCACACTCTGTAAAGTGGTTGGCATTAGGAAGGACATCCAGTTGTACACACCATGCCAAAACAGACAACTGGAGTCTGGACAGCTCTCCAGCTGGCCAATTCCTGTCAAACCCGCCAACCCATGCCAGCATGGAAAACAGATGTTAAATGATGAGGAAGATGATGATGAAAGATAATTTATTCCTATTGCTTTGAATTAATCATGTATTTTCTTGTAGATTTGAGATCTCAATTATTTGATTGTTTATTTTTAGAATTACATTGTATGGTAGGCATGAGAGGTTGGATCTAACCTGTTTGAACATCAAACTGGTAAAATAATATTTCAGCCAAATATGGCTAGTTTAAATCCTAAAGGGGTTACAATAATAATGATGACGATTCTCTACATATACTCACCTTCATTTTCTAATTTAAATAAAATTTCTTCAAGCTCACTTCTTTTTTCATTGAAATTTGTTTTCAGTTCTTCAATTTCTGCATTTTTACGATCCAAGATCTGTAAAATTGAAAAAAAGCACAGCACAAGTTCATAAAGTAAAATATTGGGTCATCCCATAAATAATGCAGTTTTTTATACTTCTTTTAGTTTTCAAAATTAAGATAAACAAAGTTCTTTTTTAATCTAAAATATACTCTCCTTCATTTCCAACAGTACTGTTCCACTATTTAGTGACTTGCAAGGCCCCTCTTGCAAAATTCACTTGTCTGTGACGAAAAATACTCCTCCACTATTTTTCTAACCGCGTCTATAGAATTCATATTTTTTCTGTCTAAATGATTTTGAAGACTGTGGAACAAATGATAATCAGATGGGACAATTTCTGGCCAATATGGTGGGGGGGGAGGACATTGTTTCCCACTCCAACTGTTCCAGCTTTTGGAATGTTATCCTTGCTGTATGTGGCTAAGCATAATCCACATAGAAGAATACCTTTTGTCTTGAGTCCGAAGATGGTCATTTTCCTTCTAGTGCTGACTTAAGCTGCTCAAGTTGCTCACAGTAGATCTCCTTTGTTATTGTTTGGGTTGGGTTTAAAAGTTCAAAGTGGACAAAACCTTTCATATCCCACTAAACAGATAACAACACCTTATGGAGTGAAGACCTTTTGTAGCTTGGGGTGTTGGTGTTTCTCATTTCCTTACCCACTGTCTTCAGAGCTTGACAGTTTTATAGAGAACCTATTTCTTGTCACCAGTTACTGTTCGGCTCAAAAACAGTTCATTCGTGAGACATGACAGCAAAGAACAGAACACATTCACTCTCTGCATGCGATTAAACTTGGAAAGTTTGTGAGGAGCCCATTGGTCTAATTTGCTGATGTTTCCAATAGCACTCAAGTGTTGATGGTGCTTGAATGACCAAATTCAAGCTTCTTTGTTAGTTTCTCAACAGTTAGGATGGGATTTTGTTCCACCAGAATTTGCAGGACATTCTTGTCAAGCTCTACAGATCTTCCAAGAGAAGGCTCATCTTCTAGGCTGTAGTTTGTGGCTCAGAATTTCTGGAACCACTGTTGACACTGGTTTATGCTTATTGTCCGATCCCCATATACTGCATTAATATTCCTCACACTTTCCATTGCATTGTTGCCTTTATTGAACTCATAAAGCAAAATATGCTGAATATGCTCTTTTGCCACTTACATTATAGCTTTGAAAATATAACTGTTAAAATCTAACTGTATTCCTCAAACTTGCACTAAGAATAAGGACAAGGTAAAATTACTACCTGCTTTTATAGCATGGTGATGCAGGTAGTTTATCCCGTTCTCCTCTAACTTTTAGTTCATGCAATATTTATGGGATGATCCAATACTTCTAAACTTAGATGATGTGACACCAATGTTGGGAGTATTGTGTTTCTGAGATGCTTCAATGATTTATCTTCATCTCCTTCACCACTTAAGCTAATATCATTAAGTTATAGTATAAAAATCCTTCAACTCATTAGTTGTCATAATAAGCCAATTAGACAATTCTTTCTGTCAAACACAGAAGCAAATTATTTGTCTACAAAATATTTGAGAGATTGATAACAGTTCACAACAATCAAAACACCTGATGTGTTGCCATTCGATGATTGTTTCAAAATTTTGTTATCACTCTTGTCACTAAATCAAAGATGATCTGATGCTTTAGTTTCTACCAAATAATTCATCATAGTCACTGCCACTGTCCCCATCATCAATTCAATGTTGACTTCTCTATGCTTTCATGGGTCAGACTGGATTTGTTGAATCAGATTTTTGCTTTGGTTGGATGCTCTTTCCGTCACCAACCCTCATCTGATTTCAAGTTCAAGGTAATACTTCCCCGTGGTTTACCACATTTTCATGATGGATTGCAAACAAACAACACACTTGTATGACAGTGATGTTTGTTTACAATCATCACATTATGTCAAAACAAAGAGACAGACACATACACACATATTTTATTATTATCATCATCATTATTATTTAGGCAAAATGCTTGGCAGCATTTCATCCACTTTGATGCTCTGAGTTCAAGTTTCACCAAGGTTGACTTTACCTTTCATCCTTTCGGTGTCGATAAATTAAGTACCAGTGAAACACAGAGGTTGATGTAATCGGCTAGGCCCCTCCTTCAAAATTTCAGGCCTTGTGCCTTTAGTAGAAAGGATTATTAATAGTAGTAGTATTATTATTATTAATAAGGTGGCAAATCTAGCAGAATCATTACTGTGCATAGCGGCATTTTTTTCGACTTCGTGTTTTGAGTTGAAATTCCACTGGGGTCCACTTTGCCTTTTCTTTTTTGGGGTTGTTAAAATAAGTGCAGTTGAGCACTGGACTAAATGTAATCAACTAAACTCCTCCCCTGAACTTGCTGGTTTTGTGCCAAATCATTGTGGAGAGCTGGCAGAATCATTAGCATGCTGGGTGAAATGCTTAGCAGTATTTTGTCTGTCTTCACGTTCTGAGTTCAAATGCAGCCAGGGTCGACTTTGCCATTCATCCTTTTGGGGTTAATAAATTAAGCACTGGGGTTGATGTAATTATCTAATCTCCTCCCCACCCCCAATTTCAGACCTTGTGCCTATAGTAGAAAGGATTATTATTATTATTATTACTAATATTATTAAGGTGGCAAGCTGGTAAAATCATTAGCACACTGGACGAAATGCTCAGCAGTATTTCACTCGTTGCTCCAATCTGAGTTCAAATCCCTCCGAGATTGACTTTGCTTTTCTTTCTTTTGGGGTAAATAAATTAAGTACCAGTTGAATACTGGGGTTGATGTAATTGATTCATCCCTTTCCTCAAAATTGCTGCCCTTGTGACAAAATTTGAAACCATCATCATCATCATTATCATTATTATTATTATTATTATTATTATAAGGCGGTGAGCTGGCAGAATTGTTAACACGCTTGGAGACATGCTTAGTGGTATTTTGTCTGTCACTATGTTCTGAGCTCAAATTCCACTGAGGTCAACTATGCCTTTCATCTTTTCGGGGTCAATAAAATAAGTACCAGATGTACACTGGGGTTGATGTAATCAACTTAACCCCTTCCCCAAAATTGCTGCCCTGGTGGAAAAATTTGAAATAAATACCAGTTGAACTCCAGGATCAGTCTACTCAACTAGCACCCCTCTCACAATTTTTGATCTTGAGCAAAAATTTGAAACTATCATCATCATTATTATTATTGTCATTGTTGTTATCTATGGTTTCCTTTCATTATAACTTTATTTCAGCTGCCTTAATACCAGGCATTCTCCAGAGGCCATGAGTAGCAAGGGCACATTTGTTTTGCTATGCATGCTAAAATTATCACCACATTTATTCCATTTTAGATGGAGAGTGCTTTCCGTATATATGGGCTGTACCCATTAAGGTAACCTTTTGTAGTTCATGGAGAATGGAGTTATCAGGGAGTTGCTTAATATACTTCTCAGCTCCCTTCTTTATCATTCCCGATGCACCAATTACTATTGGAATTATCGTAGTACTAAGCTTCCACATTTTTGTGATTTCAGTTTGCAGATCTTTATAGTGAGAAAGCTTTACGTATTCCTTTCTTGCGACATTTTGATCTTGTGGGACAGACATATCTATTAACAGACAAGTTCCTCTGTTGTAGTCCTTGATCAAAATGTCTGGTCAACTGGAGTAAATTTTTCTGTCTTTGTATTGGGAAGTTTCGAAGAATGATGACACCCTTGCCATTTACTACACCTTCTGGATGGTGCCTGTACCAATTATCATGGCTTGTTATTATTATTATTATATTATTATTATTATTATTATTATTATTATTATTATTCACCAGAAGTTACAAAGTGACTCAAGGATCAAGAGTCTTGTGCACTGGCACTTAACACTGCATGAGATCTCAGCCCTTGAGTCAAACGATAACTTTTGATTAATAATAGAAAATACACACACACATGCACTTTATTTCAGTTTTCTGCTTACCAAATTCACTCACAAGACTCAAGATGTTGACTGTTCTAGGGAGTTAAAATAGAATGCCAGTGGTGTCATGCAAATGTCTTTATGCCTATTTAAAATAATTTTGAGTACATCTATCAAATTTTAAACTACACTGAGAACTACTAGTATGTCTGTGTCTAGACACTTGTAAAAGCTGAGATAGCAAAAAGCCAAAGCGAGAAAATATCCCAAGGACTACAAAGTAAGATACTTTGTACTAGTAATTATAATTTAAACAGCTATGACTCGAAATAACCTCCCAAGAGACTGTCATGATAATTAAATATTGAAAGTTGTGCAAATATTCTGCAGCAGAAGTGACTAAATGAAATTTCATTTTAACTTTATTAATTGATAGGACATTAGAAAAGTGAGACAAAATTAAATCACAGTTTATAGAAGAGATTTCGCTATTTCATGTTTGTATAATATCTATTGAAGAATTAATGAATCTTAAATTCATAAAAATATTATCAAGCCAATCAGTCTTGCTTTCCTGGGAATTGTTACATATATATATATACACACACATACATATTTATATATATATATATTATATATATATATATATATATACACACGTACATATTTTTATATATATATATATACATATGATGTTCTACCTAGATATATAAGCAGAATTCATTAAAGATTTATAGATTCACAGGCTGTACTACAGTCATTTATTTAGAAGCTGATGACTACTATAGAGAAAAAAAATGTAGCATTGCTATTGCCATTCTTATCGATAATACTATCCATCAAAGGATCAAAGTGTATCTTTTTATCTTTTACTTGTTTCAGTCATTGGACTGTGGCCATGCTGAGGCACTGCCTTGAAGGGGGTTTTTTGTCAAACAAATCAACCTCAGTACTTTTTGTTTTAAAAAAAGTTTGGTACTTATTCCACCAGTCTCTTTTGCTGAATTGTTATGGGGATGTAAGCAAACCAACACCAGTTGTCAAGCAGTGGGGCAGAACAAACACATACATATAATATACACACATGCATGCACACACACAGAGAGGCTTCCACATAGTTTTTTCTACCAAATATATTCACAAGGCATTGGTTGTTCAGGGGCTATAGCAGAAGACATTTGCACAAGGTGATGCACAGTGGGACTGAACTTGAAACCACGAGGTTTTAGAATAAGCTTCTTAACCACATAACCATGCTTGTGCCAACATACAGCCATACTGGCACCTATATATTTACATGTTTCAAAGAATTTCCACAAAACTATTAACTGAATGATTTCAAATCTGTCCTCCAATAAGGAAATACTTGATACCTTCTATAATAGTATAATTAAGAATCCCACTAGACATTTGAGAAAACTGACTTCCTCAAATGTCCAGGGAGAATCCTTAGAAATAGTAGATAGCTTCTTATTTCTTTACTGCCCACAAGGGGCTACACACAGAGGAGACAAACAAGGCTAGGCAAACGGATTAAGCCAATTATATCGACCCCAGAGCATAACCGGTACTAGTTTAATCGACCCCAAAAGAATGAAAGGCAAAGTCAACCTCGAGGAATCTGAACTGAGAATGTAGCGGCAGACAAAATAGCGCTAAGCATTTCGCCTGGCATGCTAACGTTTCTGCCAGCTCGCTACTTTAATAATAGATAGCTTCTGTTACCTAGTTGACCAAATTAGTAGTGGAGGAAGATGCTCTGAAAGCATAGTTGCTATAATAAGGAATGGCTGAGCAGAGGGCAAAGTTCTGAGAGCTCCTACCTTTGTTGAAAGGCAAATTGCATAATGCCTGTATACGGACAGCTATGCTACATGGCAGTAAACATATGAAGGCTTGAAAGAAATGAAGCCAACACACTCCAGTGGATGTGCAAAGTCAGTGTGCTTGTATGACAAATAGTAAATGTTTTATGAGAAAAGTTGGGTATAAGAGGCACCAGATGTAGTATGCAAGACAGAAGATTGTGCTGGTATGATCATGTGATGTATATGGATGGAGGGAACCTGTGGAAGATGTAGACCCAGGAAGATGTGGCATGAAGTATGAGAAAGGATCTTCAGATGTTGAGCCTGACAGAGGAGAAACAAGAGATTGAGACTCCTGGCGTTTACTAAGTGAAATCAGGGCCATCTATACATACAGGCATGACCTTTACAGCTAGGCATCTCTGCCCAACTTCATCCAACTCACACACACACACATTCTGTGCTCAGTCAAAACTCCCCGGCAACCTATCTTCTCAATACCCCCATTCCACCACCCATGATCCCCGCCCACTGCAGGCCTCTCCACTCTCCTTTATGTGCCTATCTGTACACTCTCCATGCCCTCACATATCTACATACACACCACTTAGCCACTACAGTTTCTCACCATCACTTGCTGCAGTCACCTCTTCCTCATCTCAAAACATCTCTCCTCACACTTTTATGGAGCACTCCCTCTATCCCTTTTGTATCACTTATATTCCCTCCCCCAACCACTGTTCCCTGAGGGTAGGCTCCTGATGCATCTCCAACCCTATTTCTTTTTCTCTCTCACTCTGTCTCTCTATCTTTCTCTCTCCTTCCTCTCCTTTCTTTTTCTACTGGAGCTGACACCTATCTCTATCCCTCTATTATATTCTAACCTCTCACCTGGCACACAACCACTTCCTTCAGTTCCACTCACTCTTCCAGCTGAAGGGTCTTCATCTTGTAATTACTCGGCAACTCCTCTAGTGTTGGTGCCCTGTCAAAAGCACTAGTGCTGGTGTCACATGAAAAGCATCCAGTACATTCTGTAAAATGGTTGGTATTGGGAAGGGCACCCAGCTGTAGAACCCATGCCAAAGTGAACAATGGAGCCTAGTGTGACTTTCTGGCTTACCAGCTCCTGTCAAACTGTCCAAACTATGCCAGCATGGAAGACAGACACTAAATGATGACAACAGTGGTGGTGGTGGTGATGCCGACGCCGACGACAATGCCGCTGCAGCCACCGCCGATGACGACGCTGACGATACAGAGCAGACCCAAAAAGAAAATTATTTATACATCTCAAAACTCTCAACCACTGTAAAAAACCTAAAAAGATGTACTGAAGTATTGTGGGTCACACCTATCTATTCCACTCACAAAGTTAAAATCCAAAATAACGAGAGATTTTCTAACCTTAATAGACAAATAAATCCCTGTCACACTTGTTTGCCATTCATTGTATCCACCCCACCACTTTCCCTATCTCTATCCATCCACCCCCTCACTCTCTCCATACACTCTTGCACCCTCTATTCATCCACTGTTCTTTTGTTCTCACTCTCTCTTCTTTTCCCCATTTTGTACACCAAGGGTTCATCCCGGCATCTTGTCACCACCATCTTTATTTCTCTTTCCAGCTCCATCCTTATATAGTGCTAAGTAGCTGGAAATCTCTTCTCAGTAACAAACTTTTTTCAGCCCTTTCTTTCACATTTTAACCACTCAATACTTAGCATAAAGCCACATTGTAGCTCTACTCTTATGAGCTACAATGGCAACCTCACTAGTGCTGATGCCTTGAGAAAAAAACACCTAGTACAAAAATGGTTGGCATGAGGAAGGACATCTAGCCATAGGAACCATACCAAAGCAGACATTGGAGCACAGCACAGTCCTCCAACTCATCAGATCCTGTCAAACTATTCATCCCATACCAGCATGGAAATGGATGGATATTAAATGATGATAATACACACATAAACAAACAACTGTGTGTGTGTGTGTGTGTGTGTGGTGCGTGTGCATGTGTGTGCATGTGTTTGTATGTGTGTATTAAGGCACCTGTGCCAGTGACATGTAAAAGACACCCAGTATACTCTGTAAAGTGGTTGGCATTAGGAAGGGCATCTAGCCATGGAAACCAAGCCCAAACAGACTAGAGCCTGGTGCAGTTCTACAGTTTACCAGCTCTGGTCAAACTGTCCAACCCATGCCAGCATTGAAAACAGGCAGTAAATGATGATGATGATGATGATAATGATGATATTTATACATATATGTAGGCACTTCTGCTGTGAAGTGGGGATGTGAGGACTATATCAGCTACCCACAGATTCATTGCAATCCATCATTAGTAAGGCATCATGATGGGGGAGCAAAACAAAGACATTGAGGTATTATTTTGCAGTCATATTCTTTTCCTGTCTCTAACTTTCAACAAATAAGGGATCTTTTATTCCACTCATCTTTGAAATTACAAAAGCTAGCAGATGATTTGTGGAGAGAGAAAATTACAAAAATAATTTTGCCACAGGAAGCCCGGTAATTTTTGAAGAAGTACAAATGTAAACACACACACATACATACACAAAACGGGCTTCTTTCAGTATCCATCTACCAAATCCCCTCACATGGCTTTGGTCAAGCAGGAGCTGTCACAAAAGACAGTGGGACAGAACTTGAAACCACGTTGCAAAGAGAACTTCTCAACCACACAATTATATCTACACCCTACACAGACATGCACACACACACACACACACACCACACACACACACACACACACACAGGGTGTGGTACATAAATTATTCTCTAAATTATGCAAAAATGAAAATAACATTGACATCTCATTTTAACAGATATATTTACCAAAATTACATAAAAATATCTTGAAATACTAAAGAGTAAATTTATTCAATAAAATCGCCATTGGCTTCAACCATGGCCTGCAGACTTCAGAATATCTTGCAACTCTTCTGGATGGTCTCCTTGCTTAAGCTGGTGAATATGCTGCCACAATCTTTACCTTCAGTTCATCTTTGGTGTTACAAGGAATTTTGTTGGTCTCTCATGCAATTGCACCCCACACTTATTAATCAAGGGGTTTGCAGTCTGGGAAGTTAGATGGCCAGTTGTTAAAGGTGATGTGATTCCAGAAATTGTCTGACGGCCATGACTGGGTTCTCCTGCTTGTGTAGCATGGTGCTGAGTCCTGTTGCCAGACATAAGGTCTTTCAGCTGCCACCCTGTTGACCTAGGGCAGCACTGCCTCCCCCAGGCACTTGATGTAGGACTCCATTCTGAGTGTGAGGCAGTGTGGAAAGATGAATGAAGGCATAATGTTACCTTCACTAGTGATCACTCCAAACACTATGATGTTGACTGGATGTTTAATTTTTATCACTCTCGGTACATGTCCTCAGAGTGACATCCAAACACTCTAAAATGTTTGTATTGGAGTTTCCGGTGCAAATGCCAAGCAGTACAGTACGTCGTTTCCAAATTTTTGGCAGAGTGAATTGCATCATGGTGCTGCTTTTGTCCCAGATGGTGCCCAGCTGACCCTACTATACTGTGTAGTTGACAAAATCAAAAGCAAACAATACACATGCATAGAATTATAGATATAAAATGGCAACAATTTACTCATCACACTGTATATATATATATATATATATATATAATATATAATAAATAATATATATATATACTTTTATTAAAACTGTAAAAATTTTCACAAAGTGTTACCCAGAGTTTTATGTTATCATTCGCTAGACAACAGTTGTGATCATAATGCCTGATCACAAATGTCCGACAAAGGGTAATGTGAAACCTTGAGTAAGTTTGTGAAGAATTTTACAACTTTAATAAAAGCATAGTATTCTACCTTCAGTATTTGAGTACTATTTCTTTCCACCTTGTTTTGTATTTATGTGTGTGTGTGTGTGTGTGTGTGTGTGTGTGTGTGTTTCTGGTTGTTCTACAATACATTTCAATGCTTCAAAAACTAACTTTTGTTTGTTTACATATGACGTAATATATATATATACACACACACACAGACACACACACACACACACACATACATACATACATACAAGGGTAAGTTAAAAGTTATACACACTCCTGTTTCTGTAATTTAATAAAACAACAGCAGGGGTTAAGGAATTACATCATTTTTGGGCATAGCCTCCTTACTTTTCGATGCACTTCTTCCAGCAGTCCACAAGCTTCCATATTCCATTGGAGAAGGTTTTGACCTGGTCATGCAGCCATCTATGCACTGCCATCTGTACTTCATCTGTAGCAAATTGCTGACCTTATAAAAGATGTTTGAGCATTCCAAAGATGTGATAATCAGAAGTGGGGAGATCTGGACAGTATGCAGAGTGTCCCAGCAACACAAAATCCAATTTTTCAATGGTTGTAAAAGTATGGGTGGGCAGGCAGGCAAACATCCTAACCTTAGAACCCATACCAAAGATGACATTGGATATAATACAGCCCTGTGGCTCACTGGATTCTGTCAAACTGTCCAACCCATGCCAGCATGAAATACAGATGTTAAATAATGATGATGATGTATGTGTTTCTCTCTTCTTCTCTCCCCCCTCTCTCTCTCTCTGTCCCTCATATAAATCACCATACTTCCATACTAATTGTATTACCTAGTGTCTATGAGAATTGTGATGCTATTTTGTGTAGAAATAAATTAAATTTCTTACTAGAAACCTTTCTGTTCTAAATTTGTTTGACCTAGTTTGAATGGATTTTCGAAAGAGATTAAACCAAGATTTAATAATCATCATCATAATAATAATAATAATAATAATAATAATAATAATAATAATTGATACCGATGTGACAGCTTGATCATGTTTCTCTTGTTCTTGGAGTTTTTCTTCATGGAATTTTGCTTCTACCATTTTAATTTGCTTTTCACGCTGAGGAGAAAATTTTACATAAATTAAGGAAAAATCAAAATTTTGGTTCCAAATTTTGAATCAATAAAAGCATTAAAATGTAAAAGAAAAAAAAGATAAGAATTATAATAATTACTCAGTAAACAACAGTATTTGAGATTTGGGATTAGCCAAAGTCAGATAATATGTACTTTACTGCTACAAAAAGCAAAAAAAATTCTTTACAGTTGTTCTGAGAGACGAACAAGAGCCATGATGATGATGATGATGGTGGTGGTGGTGATGGAAATAATGGCGACAGCAATGATAATAATGGTGATATTGACAGTGAAGAGGATGACTAGAATGATGATAATAATGATGGTTATGACAGTGATGATGAGGTAGAAGGAGAGGGATCGATTATCATTGTAATTGACATTGCCATCATTTTTAACAATACATTTAACATCTGTATTGGGCGCTAGTCTGTCACACACAAAGAGAAAACTGCCAATCTCTGTTGCTTGTAGAAGATTTTAACTTTATTTTCCTTACATTCACATGCTATTTCTATCATCAACTATTTTACAGCATGTTCTGAGAGCAAATGCTCCTTCCAAACCCAAAATGTTCCTTCTACTTTCTGTCAGCTTCTATTTACAACTACAAACCTGTCAAATGAACTACTTTCAGTGTAGCTTGTCAAGTCCACATTCCCTCATGTGTTTAACTCTTTCGTTACCAGTCCGGCCAAAACCGGCTCTGGCTCTGTAGTATAAATGTCTTGTTTTCATAAGTTTTGCATTAAAATATACCACCAAACCTTAGTCACAATTTATGTTCCTAACACTAGCTGAATGATAACTGAGTTATTTTACTAAATTCTTTCTTATATTTAAAATTATTGAAAGAAACACAGAACATCTCAAAATAAATACAGTAACGAAAGGGTTAAGGTGAGACCTTTTCATGTATATACAGTCGGACTGTCTGGTATAGACATGGCTGTGTGGTAGGAAGTTTGCTTCCTAACCACATGGTTTCAAGCACCAAGGGCAAATGCCTTTTATTATAACCCTGGGCTAACCAAAGTGGAATTGGTAGGCAGAAACTAACAGAAGCCTGTCAGATGCGTGTGTGTGTATGTTAGAGGGAGGGAGGGAGAGAGAGTGAGAGAGAGAGAGAGAGAAAGAAAAAGAGAGAGAGTGACTTAGTTGTCTCCTTGCTTTGAGAGTTGTGAGTGTCACTGCCATGCAAGTGATGCCCTTTGTTTCCAATCTTCTGTGGAAACATGTCTAGACATGGAAATATTACTTTACTTTATGGGGAGAGGGTTAGTTGATTACGTCAACTTCAGAACTTGACTGGTACATATTTTATTGACCCGCAAAGGATGAAAGGCAAAGTTGACCTCAGCAGCATTTGCAATCAGGACATAAAAAGCTGGAAGAAATGCTATTAAGCATCTTGTTTGGTGTGGTGATGATTCTGCCAGTTTGCTGCCTTCTATTTCAATATAATAAAAGTCTAACACAGGCAAAGTTTTTCAGAGACACTTTGTGCCTATACTCAGTCTGGTGCAGTACACATTTGGATTATTTAGCCCTCTGCTAATACTAATAATTACTATTCTGAAATGTTAAATGATTTCCTTCCATAAACAGAAACAGCAAGGTTTAATAAATAGAAATAGAAATGGTAGAGTGAAGGTTTGGATGTGTTTGATCATAAGGCTGCTTGATGAAGGTTGACATGGAAAAACAGATGTTAAATGATGTCAAGTTCTTCTTCAGAGTACACAGCTTCATAGTCGTGTTACTTTCATTATAGTTAAGAAGTTAAACTTCTTCATATGGAATGGAATAGGGGCTTAATTACCAAGCCAGGTCTAATTAAGTGGCCCTACATAAAAGTTGTTACTTTTATGTAGGTAGGAGGAGGGAGCTTACAGAGTTAGTTTGGGTGGCTGGAAATGGGGCTTCTGCCTCCATGATACAGAATGACAAGACAGTTAGGTACCAAGAGAGCTTTTGTGATTTCTGTTTGTGTAACATCAAGTAAATTAACCAAAATTTCAGTTGAAATCTTAGGAATGAATCATTTGCATATCTCAATTTTAGTAGATTCCAACATGTTTCCAACTTCTCCACCCACCAGGTCATTAGTACAGGACAAGTCAACCTTTGAATCATTAGTGTCCCTGTGAAACTTCTGCTGACTTAAGATAGAGAATTCATTTAAAGAATGGGGAATTCACTTATATCATTGGGAAAGATTTGCTTTTATAAATTCCCATTTCCCATTCACTATAGATTTGAATCTTTACACCCCTGTAAAATGGTAATATTTAAACATATTTATACATAATCTCTGTAGTAGACATGTGGATGTCATAGCAGTGATTCACAAGCGAGTATGACTTGGTCCTATGTGCTTTTGCTAATTATTTTAGGTACCTATGTCACATGCAGACATAGACACCTCTTCAGAATTGATCTAGCAGAACATCGAGGATGTGACAGATGGAGAGAGAGAGAGAGAGATGGGGGTGCCACAGCACAAAGCTGGCACTCATTTTCAGATGGAGAAAGTGGAATAACATGAAAAACACTTTGTTCAAAAAGATATGGTTACCAACCAGTCCAGGAATTGAACCCCAACACCCAAACCACTAGTCTACATATATTCACTTCACATAAATATGATGCCACTTTCTTATATTAGTAACATATCCATTTCTAGACACAACCCACAATAACTTTAACCCTTTTGTATTCAGATTACTCTGTCAAATGTAATGCTTATTTATTCACACTAATTTGAATTAGTCATGCATTATCTCATAGCTTTGAGATTTCAATCATATGATTGTTTATTTTTAGAATGACATTGTAGAATAGGTGTGAGAAGCCAGATCAGTTCAATTGTGCCATATAACAGGTAAAATATTTGGGCCGGATATGGATGGCTTAAATGCTAAAGGGTTAACAAGGTATACCAAAATGAGTACATTGGAATAGTTTCCTACTACCTTTTGGGGGTAGACATGCAACACAATATTTTTTGAAGTAGAAGTGAATAAGGTGTGTTGTGATAGTCATGCCTTTCTGTAAAGACATTATCCTGTGAAGCTGAACAGAAAATAGCATGAAATAGAAATCACGACAGAGTCCACAAACTTGGCTTGCAGTATCAAGCTCACTAAATATAAAACTACTAGAAATATATTATCCACTCATTTCAAGTTATAACTTTTCCTACACATCTTTTAACAAGAAATATTTAATTAAATTTGTGCCTTACACATCGGCCAAACAATATCATCCAGTAACAATGACATCATAGAATCTATTATAAAACTGTCCTTCTTGACTTGAGAAGCTCGAAACAAACCAAGAGAAATTAATTGTTTGAGTTTCCTTCAATCAAACGGAATTAATATTTAGTATTGTGCATTCAAAGAGAATTTTTATTATAAGGGGAATATTTAAATGTAATTTTGCTCACAATTGACTGTAGCTTTTAGATTTCGAAATTCTAAGGTAAGAAATAGTGTTGCCTGCTACTGCTGCTGCTGCTGAACAACAACAGATAGTCAATAAAACAAAGTCGTTGTCGTGGCTTCGAAGTCATTGTACTTTATTGCTATTGCAACGGCTTTGTGTTATATTTGCACTTTATTATATTACAATTTATGATTACAATTCACCACAATACATCGGCATTCTTTTACAATTTAATTACATTACAACCTGATATTTAATCAAAAGAATATCATCTGAAGCTAAATAAAAACTCAGTTGAAATGAGGTTTATTAGCTATAAAATATACTTGCTATAAACATAACGCATATCAATACAAACAAAAGCAATTCTTTGTATTGCAAAAATTTCAATCATTCTTTTGTAATTTAAAAACAATAAAAATGTGCAGATATTTACCAATTCCCCCCCATTGACAGATGAAAGAGGTGTGTTTATAAAAGATATGAATGGAAGCTAGATTCCAAAAGCAGGTTTAATCTGTACTGTTTGATATCATTGAAACTCTGACCAGGATCAAATTTTTCATAGAAAATGGAATAGCATGGAATAGTTTTGTATAGGTTTGTCTAAAAACACTTAATACTTACTTCATAGCGTTCATTAGACTGAATTAATCTTTGAGAATCATCGATTAAGCCTATAAAATAAAATATGAGGAGATAATTAAACTTCTATGAATAGAGTTTTACAAATTTGGGAATTTTTTTCCTTATGTTCGGAATTTTGAAAGGTTAATGAAAATTTATCAGCCTTTAATAATCACTTTCATTGCTGTAGCGTGTCTGTATGAGAGTAGCAGGAGGCTGCTACTCTCACACATAGTAATGAGCTAATGCTGCATCATACCTAGGGAATGGCTGTGTGATGAAGAAGTCAGCTTTGAAACTAGGTGGTAAAGGGTTCATTCCTATGGCATGGACACTATCAGTTGGTGCCTTCTACTATAGCAATATATCAATGGCCTATGAGAGAAACTTGGTAGGAAGGAACTATATCATCATCATCAGCAGCAACAGCAGCAGCATTTAACGTCCACTTCTCTATGTCTGCATGAGTTAGATGAAATTTATTGAGGTAGTTTCTCTATGGCTGGATGCCCTTCCTGTCATCAACCCTCATTGTTTCCATGCAAGATAATATTTCCCCACTGGCCAGACATATTTTTGCAGAATATTGGAAATGAATGACACTGCTTGTATGACAGTGACAATCATTTACAACTATCATGCAATGCCAAAACAAGGACACACACACACACAAACATATATACGATAGGCTTTCAGTTTCTGTCTGCCAACTCCACTCACACAGTTTTGGTTGGCTCAGGGCTATGGAAGAAGGCACTTGCTTAAAGTGCTACACAGTAGGACTGAACCTGAAACTATGTGGTTAGCAAGCAGACCTTTTAACTACATAGCCAAGTATTTCTATACAGATATGTGTAAGAGTATGAGTGTGTGTGAGTGAGTGCATGTGTATGTGTGTGTGTGCATGTGTGTGTACATTCCCCTGTCCTGAAATGAGCATGTTTATTGTGATACAAAGAACACCATCATAGAAAAAGCATTGTTTGCCTGCAATTCTCTATGAAAGCATGTCTGGCCATTGAACTACTTGTTATTCAAAAGAACTAGAGAAAAATTTTACTTTGTCAGGAAAAAGGTGAGCGTTGGTGACAGGAAGAGCATGTGGCTGTAGAAAAATCTGCCTCAACAAAGTTTTCTCTGAACCATGCAAGCATGGAATTTAATCACAATGCCACCACCAGCAATGAGGAGAATGATGGCAAGGATGGGCTAAGAAGAGAATATAGAAGGTAGCTCTTAACCTTTTAGAGATGAAGCTTCATTTGGTGTTGCAATGCCAACAAGACGGAGCCCTTTTCACAAGCCCTACAGAGGTCACACACTTATTTTTCGAAAAAATCATAAAAAAATAAAGTAATTACTTTTGTATCATTGCCAGTGCCATGTAAATGGCACCTATGAATCATAGTTGTGGTCATTGCTGGTGTCATGTAAATGATACCCATGTTGGTGGCACATAAAAGCACTCATAGCACTCCTGGAGTAGTTGACATTAGGAAGTGCATCCAACTGTAGAAACCATGCCAAATCAGACTGGAACCTCTTGCAGCTCTCTGGTTCATTGGCTCCAGTCAAACTGTCTAACCTATGCCAGCATAGAGAGTGGACATTAAATGAGGATGATGATAATGATGAAAACTATATATATATTTTTGTAGGAAATCTAATTAAGTCCTATTGTCTAAGAGTTAAATCAATTTAAACAAGTAAAGCAGCTACAAATTTATGATATAGACCAAGAGTTGAAATTTTTTGTTTTGTATTGCATCCTATAAAGAACATCTTACTCTGCTTGCCACATTCTGCCTGACTGACAACAGATAACTACTTCTGTAGGGTGCAGCAGATAAAAAATTCTGATGTCTTCAAGTGGTCAATATTTTTATCATTTTTTTTCAAGGTGGTTAGCACTCCAGGCTAAATGCTAAGTGTCATTTCGTCTGTCTTCACATTCTGAGTTCAAATTCCACCGATGCCAACTTTGCCTTTCATCCCTTCAGAGTCGATAAAATAAGTACCAGTTGGATACTGGGGTCAATGTAACTGACTTAACCCCCTCCCCTAAAATAGCTGACCCTATGCCAGAGTTTGAAGCCAATATTTTACTGTTTTTCTTTTAGTTATCACCTAAAAAGCATCCAGTCCACAATGTGAAGTGGTTGGCATTTGAAAGGGTATCCAGCTGTAAAAACTATGCCAAAACTGATCGCACCTGTGCTGGGGCCATATAAAAACCACTCAGTCTACTCTACAGGGTGGTTGGTGTTAGGAAGGGCATGCTATGACTGTGTCAAAACAGACACAATAGCCTGAGGTAGTCTTCTGCCTGGCCAGCTCCTGTCAAATCGTCCAACCCATGCCATCATTGAAGACAGACGTTAGATGATGATGATGATGATGATAATGATTACTAAGACAGTTTAGACTGGTGCACAATGTGCATTTGCTGTTGCAACATGTACTTTACAAAAGAGTCTATAGTATTAAGAAAGCAGCAGCTAGTTGTAAAAATACTTGTTTAAAAACATGAATTATCAAAACCAGCTCTTACATGGAAAATTCTTGTAAAAAAAAAGGTGTTTTAAAAAAACCATTCCTTCTAATTTGACACTACTGTGCATGTTATTAGTAAGAGGGTTTAGTGTCAGATGGGTTTTTTAATCCTGTTTTAAATTGAAATAATTACACAAATTCCATAAAAACCGAGTACTTGCAATCAGGTATGTAATCCAGTGATTAGAGTATTGGGCTTGTAATTGTAAGATCATGAATTCCATTCATGGACCAGGCATGTCTTGTACAAGCAAGGCACTTCATTGCATGTTGTTCCAGTACACCCATCTGAAGACAAGTACCAGCTGAGTGCTAGTGCAACCCTCTTTCTCACTCACTCCATCTGTCACATCTTTTATGTTCCAATGGGCCAAAGGTTAGGAAAGCTAATAAGAGGATATTTATGTCTGCTTGCGACTAAATAAGTATCTAAAACAATTAGCAAAAGTCTTCTTTCCAACTACTCCCACCTACCCTTATATAATGTGGGGTAGTCACGGTGATAACGATGATAATGATGATGAAAAGAAATAATTCTCTTACTTTTCCTTGATACAGCAGTTGCTGAGGAAATGGAATCTATTGGGTTCTCCCAGTGTACAGTTGCTCCTCCCTATAAGAAAGCAAAACAGTAAAAAAATTACAATTGTCAACACTTAAATCAACTACAAAATATAATAAATGTTATATATGTGGAAGACAGAAACTCAAGAAGACATGGAATGAAATAGTGAAGACTGATCTCAGGACTTTCAAGGATGACTGGTAATATGCAGTGCTCAAGATTCCCACCCCATCTTGGTGAAACCAAGATTCTAGAATAGAAGAACAATCTATATATATACTTGGAAATGAATGTGTGGCATTCAATCAAATAATAATATAAATTATATATATGCATATATATAAATAAATAATAATATAAATTATATATATATAAGATATATATATATATATAGAAGGAGGAGGAGAAGAAGAAGAAGAAGAAGAAGAAAGAAGAAGAAGAAGAAGAAGAAGAAGAAGAAGATGATGATGATGAAGAAGAAGAAGAAGAAGAAGAAGAAGAAGAAGAAGAAGAAGATGATGATGAAGAAGAAGAGAAGAAGAAGAAGAAGAAGAGAAGAAGAAGAAGAAGAAGAAGAAGGTGGAGGTGCCATGATAGTAGTATGTTAAATGGTCAACTGCCCGCTGTGGACGGTAGTAAAATGGTCAAGTGACCTGCTGTGGATGGTAGTAGTAATTGTAGAATTCCTGAAACATCTCTTTTGAATGTTTTGTTTATAAAATTTGCATAGATGTTATTCTAAACCGCAATAGTGGTAAAGTTAGGAAGGAGGAGGAAGGAGACGAAAAAGAAGAAAGAGAAGGGAGAATAAGAAAGAATGTAGGTCATATGAAAGTAGTAAGGTGTTAAATAGTCAAGTGATTTAAAATTGGCTCGTTATGGGTTATAGCAGTGATTGGGACTGTTTTTTAATGAATTCTTGGGATTCTCTTGAGTGTATCATTTTTGATATTTGCGTGTGTATTTGTGTTATTCTAAGGCCGTGGTGGATATGTCGTTTGTCGTAGACGCGTTCAAAAGGGGTCTGTATTTTGTAATAAAGAAAGTCTCTTTACTGATTCATTGGCTTCAGGTTGTATCTTCCCTGAATTGGTAGAGGGGAAAAATTCTGAAGCTTGGATTTTTGTTATTGGCGCAAATGTCTATGTGTTAGCTGAATGCTATTTTTCTGTTTTGGGGAATTTTGATCTGGGATCTGTGCAGAGCCATTCTTTTACATAGACTGTTTTTTGTTTGGCCTATGTATTGTTCTTTACCCTTCATAAATCCCAAATTTTATTTTGGTACTTATGAGAGCAACTGTCTTCAAAGACTCATATTGTTTTTCAATGCTTGAAATGAGGAGTTGACAGACAGTTGACAACTGATGAAGGGTCATTCTTTATGTTACTTGCCCTGTTTTCCATTTGTTTCACCCCAGTTACTCCACCTAGTAATATGAGTAACCATGAAGTTTATCTACAGTAAGAAACCCGTTCAGTTCAGGCCTTTTCTTTCATACTTTAACCTCTCACCTCTTAGCATAAAAGCACTCCCCTATTCACTGTAGTCCCACTCCATTGAAGAGGATCTTAATTTTGCAAGACATTGGTGCCATGAACAAAGTACCTAATACACTCCATAAAGTGGTTGGCATTAGGAAAGGGCTGGGGCAGAACAAATTCTTCTTACATTTAGAGGAGTTAGTGAGAAAAAATCAGTAGTAGTAGTATATTATTTCTTGTTGATAGGATCAGCAAAACAGTACTCAGTCTAGTAAGAGATAAGTATGATTTAATGAATACAGAAGTTATACATGAGCTACTTAAAGTTTCATGCTCAGATATAGCAGTAATTGGACAGGCTTATATAGACAGATCATGCACAATACACTATACAAGCCCATCTGATCACTGAACCATCCAAGCATGAAACTTTAAGAAGCTCACATATAAATCCTGTATTCATTAAATTATATGCGTGTGTGTGTATATGTATATATATATATATATATAGATAGATAGATAGATAGATAGATAGATAGATAGATAGATAGATAGATAGATAGATAGATAGATAGATAGATAGATAGATAAAACTTATTTGGTCAATATGCATGCCGTTCGATCATATAATAATATAAATAATATATAAATATATGCATATATACATACATATATGTACATACCTACATTTATATGTATATATACATGCATATATGGGTACAGGACATCAAAAAAAATGTTGAACAGAATGAGAAATGAAAACATGGAAATGAACTTCTTTTTCAAACAACGAAAAAACAGAGTACAAGACATACAACACAAGGAATATTCCCCTTCTTCAGTTACGTGGAGTAGACAAAATAGGGACAACTGAAAAGGGGGAATATTCCTTCTGTTGTATGTCTTGTATTCTGTCTTTTTCGTTGTTTGAAAAAAGAGTTTGTTTCCATGATTTTGTTTTTATGTTTTTGTTTCTCATTGTGTTCAACGTTATTTTATGTCCTGTACCCATATATGCATGTATATATACATATAGATGTAGGTATGTACATATATGTATGTATATATGCATATATTTATATATTATTTATAGTATATATATATAATGTTAAAGTTGCCTTATTATTTCTCTATCTTGTTGAATTATAAATGCATTGTCTTTATGTTTACATATGTTTGTACTTACTATTAAAATACTATATTTATTTCAAGAACAATTAGCTAAAAATTATTGATTGACAAGTGAGGACTACTAAAGTATGAATGATACTGGAAATGAAAGAAACAACACAATGACTTGATCATGAACATAACATTTAATAAAATGCAAAATAACTTACTTGAATTTCAACTCTAGAAGCGATTGGTTTGTCTGAAAAACAATGTAGGAAGAGTAAAAATTAAAAAGAGGAGTAAAAATAATAATCTTATCTAATATGGGCAGAAAGCCTGAAATATTGAGGAAGAGGGCTAGTCAATTACATCAACCTCGGTGCTTGACTGGTACTTATTTCATTGAAAAGATGGAAACCAAAATTGATTATAGTGATGTTTGAACTCAAAATGCAAATGTGAGAGAAATGTTGCTTAGTATTTTGTCTGGCATGCTAACAGTTCTGCCAGATCATCACTTTAGGGATAAAAATGATAGTAGGAATAAAAATAATTATAATAGGGGTAAAATTAATAATAGGAAGTGTAAAATTTTAAATCAATCTTGTTTAAATTGTGTCAATATTCTGTGACTAAAATGTGCTTGCATTTTTAAGGGTTGTGTCTTCATATGTGAAATGAGAATCTTAAAAGGAATTTTAAATGAAAATATATCAGGAAAAGTACTTGGTGTCTTTTTTTTTACGACTTCCAATTAATAATACAGCAGTTCTAATTCACGGAAATTACATTTTCAGAAACTGTTATATTACAAAGACAAAACCATAACAGACATTTATTTTCATATCTTCAGAAATGAAACAGCTACCCCTCTGCCACCATCTATTCACCCCACCATCACTCTTTAGTTCCACCCCATCATTCCCAACCTCTATTCTAAAATGTTAGTAACTGTGTAGTTCCTCTACAGCAAGAAACCTGTTCTTTTCTGGCCCCTTCTCTCATGCTTCTGCCCACCTTTTGTCTCTCATCTCTTAACATAAAGTTAACCAATTTACTCATCATTTCATTAATTTTAAAAAAATAATGAAGAATTTAGCCCTTTAATATTAAAACCAGCCATATCTGGCCCAAATATTCTACCTGTTTTATGATCAAACCAGACAGACCTGGTCTCCCACACCAACCCTACAATATTATACTAAAAATATACAATTGCATCATCAAAATTTTAAAGCTACAAGATAATATATGATTAATTCAAAACAATATAAATAAATAAGCATTCCATTTGACAAAGTAATGTGAATGCTAAAGGGTTAATAAAGCAATTTTGTCATTACTGAGCTAATGTTTGAAACATAAATTAACATGAAATTACTATAGCTCTGGGCTAACCAAAGCAAGCTTTGTGAGTCAATTTGGTAGGCAGAAATTGTGTGTATGTGTGTGTGTGTGTGCATGCATGTGTGTGTGTGAATATACACACACACACATGCATACGTATTACAGTAGTATCAGCACCAAGCTGTGTTTAGACATGAACAAACTTTAGGTTAGTTAGAATGTTTGTGACATATTTCAACTTTTAAAGGCAAATTCACTGCAGCTATCAGGGAGAAAAAATTCTCACTTATGGTAAAAAGGTGTAAAGATACTATATCTATCTGATGCCTCTCCCAATCAGATTCTCAGATGCATTTCTAGTTCTTTAGCTGTTATCAGTGAGAAACATCAAAGAGAGGCAACTCCAGACAGATATATATGAGTGTGTGTGGGGAACATGGCTTAGTGGTTACGGTGTTGGACTCATGATCATAAGATTGTGATTTCAGTTTCTGGACTGGGCAATGCATTGTGTTCTTGAGTGAAACACTTCATTTTATGTTGCTGCAGTTCACTCAGCTGGCAAAAAATGAGTAATCCTGTGACAGGCTGGCGTCCTGTCCAGTTGGGAATACATATGCCATAGAAACCAAGAAACTGGCCTTATGAGTCTATATGACTCAGAAAGGAGCTTTATCCTTTTAACTATGTGTGTGTATGCATACATACACATCCTGACTTTGGGTAAAAGAAAATACAGGAGTCAGTTAATTATGAATTTTACTCAACATATTCCCCTCTCAGATTCATACACTTATTGTAGCAGCCCTTCAGTTTTTCTAAGCCTTGTAAAAGAGCTCAGAAGGTTGGGCCTCCAACTGGGCCTTTTGCTATACCCTCAAAGCCAGGAACTTTGCCGCACTTCCTCGTATACACACACACACACACCATGTAAAATGTAACAATTATTTCTTTTACATACACATGAATTTGCAGGATACCTGGCATCTGGCTGTAGAAAATCTACCCTAACAAATTCCATCTGACATATGCAAGCAAGGGAAAAGTGAACATTAAATGATAATGATGATGGCGACAATGATGATGATGTTGTAAGTTGGTTTATGTGGGGGTGATTTTTGCTGACATGCTTATTTCAATCTAATTATTGGATCATAATAAACTTGATTGGTTTGCTGAGATATAAACAATGTAATTTTCAATTTTATACCTGTATTTGAGACATAGCTGCAGCTTGATGAGTGTTCAGCTAAAGGTGGAGGGGCAAAGCTGCCAACAGATATCGACTCAGCAGATGAAGATATTACCTGCAAAACAAATATGTCATAAAATGCTTTCAGTAGTAATAATAATAATAATAATAATAATAATAATAATAAT
The DNA here is from genome assembly GCF_006345805.1 of Octopus sinensis. NCBI lineage: Eukaryota > Metazoa > Mollusca > Cephalopoda > Octopoda > Octopodidae > Octopus > Octopus sinensis. The sequence goes on along the minus strand of NC_042998.1, from coordinate 139,986,157 downwards.
AATAGTGCACGCATGACAGAGTGTAAGCACCCTGAGAGAAATGCTGGACATAAGAAGCATCAGATGTGATGTGCAAGAGCGACGCTTGCGATGGTATGGTCATGTACTGCGGATGGATGAGGAGAGATGTGTGAAGAAGTGCCACTCCCAAACAGTTGAAGGTATCAGGGGGAGAGGTAGACCCAGGAAGACATGGAATGAGGTAGTCAAGCATGACCTCAGAGCGTTGGGCCTCACTGAGGCAATGGCGAAGGACCGAGATCTCTGGAGATATGCTGTGACTGCAAAGATCCGGGCTGCTTCCTGCACCAGTTCCGCATAGCCCCTGCCCATTCAAAGTACCCTGGATTCCAGAACGTCCCGCTGTGCTTGAGGAGACCTGTTGAGTCAAGTACATGAACATGAACATCGAAATAAATATCAATGGAAATAGTAGTTGTGATACCTGTGCTGGTGGCACATAAAAAGCACCATCCGAACGTGGCCGTTGCCAGCACCGCCTCAACTGGCTTCTGTGCCGGTAGCACATAAAAAGCACCATCCAAACGTGGCCGATGCCAGCGCCGCCCCGACTGGCTTCTGTGCCAGTGGCACATAAAAAGCACCATCCGAACGTGGCCGTTGCCAGCGCTGCCTTGGTTGGCTTCCGTGACGGCGGCACGTTAAAAGCTCCAACCGATCGTGGCCGATGCCAGACCCCCCTGGCACCTGTGCAGGTGGCACGTAAAAAGCACCCACTACACTCGCAGAGTGGTTGGCGTTAGGAAGGGCATCCAGCTGTAGAAACTCTGCCAGATCAGACTGGAGCCTGGTGCAGCCCCTGGTCGAACCGTCCAACCCGTGCTAGCGCAGAAAACGGACGTTAAATGATGATGATGATGATGATGATGATGATGATGATGATGATGATGATGATAATGATAATAATAATAATAATAATAATAATAATAATAATGCCCTGATGTAGTACTAGGCAGTGGCTCTCGTGGCTTCTGATCTTAACAGATTGGAAGTGTTATTATGTACATTGTTTTGTCTTGGTATAAAAGATGGGCTGCAACAAATATTCTGCTCAATACCACAGATTTGCTTGTCAGTTGTTTGACCTTAACTAGTTGAGCACGTCCTTCAGTGGCAAATGATATGTGTATCTCTGATCACGTGCAGAAGTAGTGGGGGAGCATTATAGCCATGTGTTGAGGGGGATTCTTTGGGGTTTGAATAATTCATCTCAGGAAATATGGGTATTTTGTTCAACATTCTTAAACAACCCTTATTCAGGGACCTTTTGAGCGGGATGGGTTACTCAACCAGAAGAAAATTCTAACTGGGCCCCACCTGCAAGGTCATATGCTGTTTATCTTGATATGAGATCACCATGTCGCACACATATGGCTGTGATGCATGTGCCTGGTGTACCCTTATCAGATGGATAATCATGATGGGAATAAAGGGCTTCGTATATTTTACCCATGTCACTTTGATGGCATGCACTGCTCTCTCAATCAATCAAAATAATAATAATAATAATAATAATAATAATAATAATTCTTTCTTATTTCTGGTACAAAGTCAGCCATTTTAAAGTGAGGGGTGGGGTGGGGTAAGTAGATCAGTGAAGGCATGTGGCCTAGTGGTTAGGGTGTTATGCTCACAATTACAAACATCATGATTTCAGTTCCTGAACCAGGCGATGCATTGTGTTCTTGAGCACAAAACTTCATTTCACATTGCTGCATTCCACTCAGCTGTAAATATAAGTACTCCTGCAATGGACCGGTACCCTATTCAGGACCAATGTTGTCATCTCAGTCATGGAAAAGCAGGTAACTGGCCCTATGAATCCTACAACTAACTGGTACTTCATTGGTCACAACAACAAGGGTTCCAGTTGATTTGATCAACAGAATGGCCAGCTAATTAAATTAACATGTAAGTGGCTGAGTACTCCACAGACAGGCATATTCTTAATGTAATTCCCAGGAAGATTCAACATGACACAGAATGTAACAAGGCTGGCCATTTGAAATACATTGTGGAGACGCAATGGCCCAGTGGTTAGGGTAGCGGACTCGCGGTCTTAGGATCACAGTTTCGATTCCCAGACCGGGCGTCGTGAGTGTTTATTGAGTGAAAACACCTAAAGCTCTATGAGGCTCTAGCAGGAGGTGGTGATGAACCCTGCTGTACTCTTTCACCACAACTTTCTATCACTCTTTCTTCCTGTTTCTGTTGTACCTGTATTTCAAAGGGCCAGCCTTCTCACACCCTGTGTCATGCTGAATCTCCCTGAGAACTACGTTAAGGGTATACATGTCTGTGGTGTGCTCAGCTACTTGCATGTTAATTTCACGAACAGGCTGTTCTGTTGATCAGATCAATTGGAACACTCGTTGTCGTAACTGACGGAGTTCCAACAACACAACTGAGTAGACAGGAGCACCATGAAATAAAGTGTCTTGTTCAAGGATACAATGCGCTGCTGGGTATTGAACTGATGGTCATATGCTCTTGAACTGAATACCCTAACCACTTAACCATGTGCCTTCACCCTATGAGTCTTAGGACTCATAACAATAATACTCTGGGATTAATGACAATGATGATGTAAGTCAATTATATCAACCCCAGTGCTCAACTGGTACTTATTTTATCGATCCCCAAAACAATGAAAGGCAAAATCAACATCAGTGGAATTAGAACACAGAATGTAAAAACCTACAAGAAATGCTGCTTTGCATTTTCTTCTGCTGAGTGTGTAAAAGAAATGAAACTAGTATGCTCTGCTGGATGTGTAATGTCAGTGTACATGCACAACAGAGTGTAAGCATCCTGAAAGAAAAGTTGGACATGAGAAGCATTGGATGTGGTGTGCAAGAGAGACGGATGCACTGGTATGGTCCTATGATGCATCATAGGACCATACCAGTGCAGCCATCTTCTTCTGTGTGAAGAAGTGTTGCACTGTAATGGTGGAGGAAAGTTGCAGAAGACATGGGATGAGGTGGTGAAGCACGATCTTTGAATATTGGGCCTCACAGAAGTAATGACAAGCAACTGAGACCTTTGAAGATATACTGTGCTTGAGAAGACCTGTCAAGCCAAGTGAGATTGTAGTCGTGGCCAATGCCAGTGTTGAGGAACTGGGTGATATGCTGTGCTTATGAAGACCTATCAGACTGAGTGAAATTGTAGTCATGGCTGATGCCAGTGCTGTCTGGCCGACACCTGTGCTGGTGGCACACAAGAAGCACCATTCAAGCGTTGGGACTCATGGAGGCAGTGACAGCTGACCAAGACCCTTGGTGATTTATTGTGCTTGTGTTGATCTCTCAAGCCAAGTGAGACTGTAGTAGTGGCTGATGCCAGTGTCAGGTCAATGGCATCTGTGCCAGAGGTAGATAAAAAGCATCAACTACACTCTCAGAATGGTTGGCATTAGGAAGGGCATCCAGCTGTAGAAACCTAGCCAAATCAGACTGGAACCTTGTGCAGCCTCTTGGCTTACCAGTTTTCAGTCACTGTCCAACCCATGCAAGCATGGAAAGCGGATGTATGATGATGATGATGTGGGAATGTTTTTGCCAGCTTGCTGCCTTCTTCTAATGGCTAAAAATGTTGACACTAGACCAGGGGCTTTAGAGGAAAGGGGTCAGTTTATTACATTAACCCCAGGGCTCAACTGGTACTTATTTTATTGACCCTGAAAAGGTGACAAGCAAAATTTACTTTGGCAGAATTTGAACTCAGAACTTAATGAGTCAGAAGAAATACTGCAAAGTATTTTTTCCAATGCTCTAACAATTCTGCCAGCTTACCATCTTAAAGCTTTCAATAATGGTTTCAAGATTTGGCACAAGGCCTGAAATTTGTGGGGAGGGGGTAAGTCAATTACATTTATAAACCCGGAAAGATGAAAGGCAAAGTCAACCTCTGCAGAATTAGAACTCAGAATGTACAGATGGATGAAATGCCACTAAGCATTTTGCCCAGAGTACTAATGATTCTGCCAGCTCGCTGCCTTAAAGCTTTCAATAATAATACTGAAAATTAGTTGATAAAATAACAGAGGTATAGTAAGAGGTGGTGGCAAGAGGGAGTAGCAGTTGCCTCTGGTGGGTGCAGTTCTTAAAGTGTGGGTGCCCAAAGCGTTTCTGCCCCACTGAGTACTGAGATTCCTTGCTACGCTACTACAAAACATCAAATATTCACATTATTTATCTATTAATATTCTTATGGCTTAAGGTGGCAAGCTGGCAGAATTGTTAGAACACTGGGCAAAACACTTAGCAGCATTTTATTTGTCCTTATGTTCTAAGTTCAAATTTCACTGATCCTTTCGGGATCAATAAAATAAGTACCAGTTGAGCAATGAGGTTGATGTAATCGACTAAACCCCTCCCACAAAATTGCTGGCCTTGTGCCAAAAGTTGAAATCAATATTGTTATGGTTTATTTTAAAAGGAAAAACTTGTTTTTAATGAACTGGAGCCTTCACCTCACCACCACCACCAGAAGTGAGTGACGACAGAAGATTGGAAAGGGTAGAATGGGTAGAGGTAGTAAATAAGGGTGCATATGAGAGAGTGAGTTAACCCCAGTGGAATTTGAACTCAGAATGTGAAGAGCTGGAAGAAATACTGCAAGTTAGTTCATCTGTTGCTCTAATAATTCTGCCAATCCACTGCAGAAACAACAACAACAATATCAACAATTTCTGGAATGGGAAAGGCCAAAAAATTGAGGGTCTAGAGTCAAGTAGATCAACCCCCATTATTCTTTTGCAACTACTTTTTTTTATTGACCCAGGAAGGGTGACCAGCAAAGATGACCTGTGCACACTTTGAACTGTGGTGAGTGGAGACTCTCTACAGGGCAAGTAGACAGCAGAAGAAATCTTTAAAGGAAGAACTCCCATCAAACAACTGTTTTGGCCCATTAGTTCCAGACACTCTTAAAGGCACAGGGCCCACCTAGGTAGTGACTCCTAGGTGTCGTCCTACTGTTATTTAAATGACACCTTCAGTGGGAATTGAACTTAGAGCCTTTAGGTGAGCTTATTGCTTGGCCACATAGTTTACTGTGTGAGCTTACAATGTTTCAAACTAGGTTACCTTCCTCCAGTGTCCAATGGCTTGCTGTATGTATTCCTCTTCAGTTCCAACATTATTTCCTTTTCACCCATAACCACATTGAGCTCTTCTCAGCTGTCTCTGAAAAGCATTTCTTTGTTGCTATTCTTTTGCAACCCTGGATTCCGAGCTGGCCTAGTTGTCGACAGATGGATGCTACATAGCTAAGCACTCAAAGGCATTTAACCCTTTAGCATTTAAACTGGCCATATCCAGCCAAAATATTTTATTTGTTTTATATTCAAACTGGCCACAGCCAGCTTCTCCCATCTACCCCACAATGTCATCCTAAAAATGAACAATCACATCATTGAAATCTCAAAGCTACAAGATAATGCTTGATTAATTCAAAACAATGTGAATAAATAAGCATTACACTTGACAAACTAAGCTGAATGCTAAAGGGTTAATCTTAATGAAATGGGTATGGATGTGCACTGAAATTAAATCACATCTGTATAAGTTTCATTTTTAACCATCTAGGATTAATTACTTCCATAATTAGGAGATCTTAATTTTGCATCATTTATCTTTTACTTGTTTCAACCAATGGATTGCAGACATGCTGGAGCACTGCCTTGAAGGGGTCATTCAAACAAATTAACTATAGTAATGAAAAATGGCTAATATTTCCTTCAGACTTTGCTTTTGTTACATTTATCCAAACCCCAAAGAATCCTTCTCAACACAAGGTTATGATGCTCCCCAACTACTCCTGTTCATGATCAGAGATGTACATATCGTCAGCCACTAAGAGACATGCTCAAGTGGTTACCATCAAGCAACTGACAAGCAAATCTGCAGTATTGAGCAGAATATTTACTACAACAATATTTCTGCTTAAGCAACTCAGCACTGAATCTGTCTGAAATGTCATGGAAAATAGGTCAGTTTCAAAACATTGATGTCCAGGTCACAGAAGCAAAGTTTGAAAGGAATAGTAGTCATTTCCTTTGATTTCTAGATAGAAGCAAATAGGAAATAACACCTACTGACCAAAAACAAAAGAATACAAAATTTTGTTACACAATATAATGGGTTTCCACACAGTTTCTATCTACCAAATCCTCCCACAAGGCATCAGTCAGCCTCGGACTAAGGAAGAAGGCACTTACCCAAGGTGCCATGCAGTGGGACCAAATCCAAAACTACATGGAAAGCTTCTTAATCACACAGCCATGTCTGCATCTATAACAATTTTTAATGAGGAAGATAAATTTATTTAGATCTCATATTTTCTTCTTAAACTGAGATCCACCAGCTTCAAACTTTTATCTTGCTGAAATATGCAGAAATAAACCACAACTTTTACCAATAGTAATTCACAGACAGACGGATAGATTGTCTGATTAGTTCCACAAATTGCTGGCATATTTCAAGACGATAAGACATTTATTAACATGCATATTATTTCCTTTGTTTTTTTTTTTGTTTTTGAAATAAATTGCATAATATTGTGTCAATATAATTAAAAACTAATGAATTCTAGTATTTCCGTTTTAAAACTAATGAAACATTTTACATTTGAATATATTTTAATAGTCAAAGAGTGTAATACAGACAGATGTCTTGAATAGTATATATAAGAAACTACTGTAAGAGAAAGAGAAAGGGAGAAAGTGTGTTTTGTGTGTGTGCATGCATATGTGTGCATGCATGTGTGTGTGTGTGTGCATGCATAAATCTCAATAATAAGTTAGGTTTCCAGCAATCAGTTTAATGTTGGTAGTAAAATGAAGCCTCATATTTTCCCAAGTGTCTTCAGTCCTATTGTGTGGAGTCTTGGGCAAGTGTCTTCTACTATAGCCCCAGACTGACCAAAGCTTTGTGAGTGAATTTGGTAGGTGGAAGCCCATGATGTGTGTATGTAAATATATATATATTTGGAGTGGCTGTGTGGTAAGTAGCTTGCTAACCAACCACATGGTTCCGGGTTCAGTCCCACTGCATGGCATCTTGGGCAAGTGTCTTCTGCTATAGCCCCGGGCCGACCAATGCCTCGTGAGTGGATTTGGTAGATGGAAACTGAAAGAAGCCTGTCATATATATGTATATATATATAAGTGTGTGTCTGTGTTTGTCGCCCTAGTATTGCTTGACAACCGGTGCTGGTGTGTTTACGTCCCCGTCACTTAGCGGTTCGGCAAAAGAGACCGATAGAATAAGTACTGGGCTTACAAAGAATAAGTCCCGGGGTAGATTTGCTCGACTAAAGGCGGTGCTCCAGCATGGCCGCAGTCAAATGACTGAAACAAGTAAAAGAGTAAAGAGTAAAAGAGAGATATACACACACACAAACACACACACATATATAATGGACACTTTCTTTGTTTGATGTGTGAGAGTCAAAGAATTTTAGTTTCTTTCTTTCTTTGCCGCACATTTTGGTACATGTCTTCTGTGAGACACTAGACCTAGTTTGTTTTTGCATCCTTCACACACAAAACATTGAAATAGAAACTGCATTCTTTTGATGTTGCTTAAGATCACCTAAGATACTCAATGTTTGTGTTGCCATGGCTCCTAATGCCATTTTCACATATTTTCCTTCACTTATTATAGTTAGCAGCTGATTCCTCAAATTATATATATACCTGCTCCATCTCCTAAATTTGGAATTTTATTTGCATACACAGCAACCCCAGTTGTTAACCATGAACTATAAAATAACTTTTTTCAACATATCAAACTTCAATATGGGAAAAATCTACATCAATAAACCACTGTTCCTGAAAGTTGTTTTTTATACCTTCTACAGACTGCTTGAAGCTTACTAACTTCCTACACCTTGATCCTTGGATATTACCTTTACATATGACTATATAAATATATATATATATAGAGAGAGAGAGAGGAGGGGAGAGGTGCAGTTGTGACTACGTGGTAGAAAAGTTTGCTTCCCAACTACTTGGTTCCATGTTAAGTCCCACTGTGTTCAGCTTGGGCAAGTGCTTTCTACTATATCTTCAGGCTGGCCAAAGCCTTGAGAGTGGATTTGGTAAATGGAAACTGAAAGATGCCTGTCATATATATATATATGTATGTATGCATGTATATATATATGTATATGTCTGTGTATATATATATATATATATATATATATATATATACATATATATATATCTGTGTGTGTGTGTGTGAGAGAGAGAGAGAGAGAGTTTGTGTAACTGTTTGTCTTTCACCACCGCCTGACAAGCAGTGTTGCTGTGTTTATGTCCCTGTAACCTAGCAGTTTGAAAACAAGAACCCAAAAGAATAAGTACTAGGCTTTAAAAAAAATACTGAGGTTGATTCATTAAAACTTCTTCAAGACCATGCCCCAGCATGGATGCAGTCTAATGACTAAACAAGCAAAAGAGAAAAGATACAGATGTGTGTGCGTGTGTGTCTGTGTGTGTGTGTAAGTGTCTTTGTGCCTGTATTTGTCACCCCAACACCACTTGACAACCAGTGTTGGTTTGTTTAAGTCCACATAACTTAGTTATTTTGGAAGAGAGACTAATAGAATACATATGAGGCTTAAAAAAAAACAACATAAATATGGGTATGCAAGTGATTTGTTTGACTAAAACCATTCAATGTGGTGGCCCAGAATGGCTGTAGTCCAAGGAGTGAAACATGTAAAAGTTAAGAGATAACAAAGTGAAGTGCAATATTAGAGAATAAAAGCAAAAAGTTGACATTATGTTGTGTGGTAAGTGGAAAGAAGTGGAGAGCTTTAGTAGTTTCGATATTTAAGTGTTGTAACTTATTTCAGTACATGTAGTAAAACAATAATTTTGGTTTCAAATTTTAGTACAAAGCCAGCAATTTTGGTGGGTGGAGTGTAAGTTGATTACATCAACCACCAGTGTTCAACTGGTACTTAATTTATTGACTCCGAAAGGATGAAAGGCAAAGTTGACTTTGGCAGAATTTAAACTCAGAACGTGAAGATGGACAAAATACCACTAAGTATTTTGTAAGGCATGCCAACAATTCTGCCAGCTCTCCATGTTAGCCATTTCTAACATTGATTTCAATTTTTGGTACAAGCCAGCAATTTTGGAGGAGAGCGTAAGATGATTACATCAACACCAGTGTTCAGCTGGTACTTATTTTATTGGCCCCCAAAAGAATGAAAAGTAAGGACGAGTTTAAATTCTAACCTAGGTGGAATTTGAACTCAAAACAAAGACAAATGAAATGCCACTAAGCATTTTGCCTGGCATGAAAACAATCCTGCCAGCATGCCTTCAAGCACAACAGTAATATTGGTTTCAAATTTTGGCACAAGGTCAGGAAGTTCAAGGGTGGGTGCTGGTTGATTATGCCGACCCCAGTACTCAACTAGTATCTATTTTATCGACCCTGAAAGGATGAAAGCAAAGTCGACTTGAGCAGAATTTGAACTCAGAATGTGAAGATAGACAAAATGCTGCTAAGCGTTTAGCAAAGCATGCTAATGATTCCATCAGCTTGCCACCTTAGAAGTACAACAGTAATATTACAATTACATATAAACTCACCGGTTTCAAATTTCCACGGTTTTTATCTAGAGAACAATCAGAAAATGCCATCATATGCTCGCTAAAGTGAGATGACCAGGGCTGGTGTCTGAAAAAATAAACAAACAAAAACAACATTATCAGCAATTTCAGGGGCAGGGGCAAGTCAAATACATCAACCCAGAGTTCAACTGGTAGTTATTTTACTGACTCCGAAAAGATGACTTTGGTGGGATCTGAACTCAATATAAAGCATTTTGCCTAGCTTGCTAATGATTCTGCCAGTTTGCCGCATTACAAAACAACATTGTATTGGCATTTTGTTTAGAATGGAGATGATGATGATAACATTTTGTATTATCATCATCATTTAAATGTCCACTTTTCCATGCTTGCATGGGTCAGATGAAATTCATTAAGGTGGGTTGTTTTTACAGCCGGATGCCCTTCCAGTTACCAGCCCTCACCTGTTTCCAAGCAAAATATTTTTGCCATGGTCAAATATGTTTCCACAGAAGACTGGAAATGAGGGACACTGTTTGTGTTATGGTGGCACTCACAGCTACATGCAGTGTTAAAGCAAGGAGACAGTAACACACACACACACACACAACAGGCTTTGGTCTGTCCAGAACTAAGAGGATGAACTTGAAACCATGTAGTTAGGAAGCAAACTTTTTACCACAGCCACACCTGTGCCTTTCTATGGGAGTTTTAAAAAATTGGGGTTTAAAAACACATAACAAAAAATTCAGTAATTAATGTTGGCTGGAACAAGAAAAAAAATGTTTTCCCATTCACCAGGATATATAAAATGTGAATGAATAAAATGCATCATGATGTTACCATTAAAGAAATGGTTATGCTCCGTAGGTAGAAAAGGAGTAGGTAAAAACGCCATACAATATACTTGGTTCAAACAATGGATACATATACAGTTTAGTGACACCATAAGCAAGCTAAGAAATAAGTTTGACTTAATCAGTGGCTGGTGTTCAGGAGCAAGAAGGACTAATAGCACATGGAAAATAGATTCTCTCAAAATACCCTGTCAGCTTTCTAGAAGTAGTTGGAAGCTGTAGGGTTGGGTTCTCTGAGAAAATAATATTAATGTTAGTTCTGGTGACCCTTAATGTTATTCTAAGGTGGTAAACTGGCAGGATCATTAGCATGCCAGGCAAAATTCTAGGTAGTATTTCATCCATCTGTGTACATTCTGAGTTCAAATTCTGCTAAGGTTGATTTTGCCTTTCTTCCTTTTGGGGTTGATAAAATAAGTACCAGTTATGCATCAACCCCAGTGCAAATTTGCTGGCCTTATACAAAACTTTGAAATACTATTCTTTTTAAAGAACCTATATTTATAAGCTGTAGGAAATAGCTTACTTATCAGCGACATGAAATAAGAAATCCAAAGAAAGTCTGGGACATGAAGAAGCCAAACATCCTGGACTGAATCCAGAGAAGGGCTACTTTGATTGGTATTCATACACACACACACACACACACACACACATGCACACATGCACACAATCCTCAGCCTCTGGTTCACAAGTGTGCTCCTCTCTCTGTCTTTTCTATCACTACTGTAATGGCCTCTGCTCCTCAAAACTAGCTAATCTTTGTACATCCACCAACATATTCATTTAACTCATAGTAGTAGGAAAAATCAGACGTTAAAACGAAAATGAAATAACTATATATGTCTAGATCTCACCCACCCTCTCTCTCTCTATATATATATATATAAATATATATAAAAATACATATATATAAATATAAATATGTATATAAAAATATATATATAAATATATAAATATAAATATATATATATAATATATATAAATATATAAATATAAATTTATATAAAAATATATATAAATATAAATTTATATTAAAAAAATATATATAAATATATATATATATAAATATAAATATATAATATATATAAATATATATAAATATAAAGTTATATAAAAATATATATGTACATAAATATATATATAAGTATATATATATATATAAATATATATATATATTATATATATATATATATATATATATATATAGAGAGAGAGAGAGAGAGAGAGAGAGATAGGTAGAGAGATAGATAGATACACACACACACACACATATTCATTCTATCCTAACTACAATCATATAACCAACAAAACTAATTTTTCAATATTTCTATTTTGTAGTTTTTTTTAATAAATCTCAATTTTCATCTTATACACACATATATACACACTCACTCACACACACAGACACACACACACACAAATTAAAATTAAGTTTGCACCTTTCTTACTAAGAAAACTAGAAAGTTTTAATAATATAATTTTTTTCCCCATTTTATTTCATTTTATTTTATTTTTTTAATTTGTCCAGAAGCCATCAGATTTACTGTCACTAGCAGTCATGATTTTTTTAATAAAAGTAATATTGCAAAACATAATCAAGTGTAAAAATTTATGTCTCCTTAGAGCTTACTAAAGAAATAAGAGATATTAATTTCTCTTTAAAGCTATATACTGCTAGCTCTTCAACACTAACTGAATTGAGAATGACATCTTGAAATAATGCTACAAAATAAGTACAGTAGAGAATCATGGGATATATCTTACAAATAGCTCTAATTAATTGGATTTGTATCTTCTTTATTATTACTATTTTTTTCTTTTTAAATTGATTCTAACTCTAATTTTTGCAATGTTCGAATATAACTATGTTTGTGCAATGAAGGAGGGAAAAAATAGGAAAAAAAAACCCCAAAACAAAACAGAGGATAGAAACTCTCTCCGCTCACCCCACTTCCAACAACCAAATACAAATAATAAAATATTTCTGTTGACGTAGATCGTAATTTAGTGATACAATATTAAACTGCTCAGCAGTAAAAGGGTTTTGCATGGATGAGAGGACTTCAGTATTATGAAATAAAATGAACAACTTGATAATAAACACAAATAAATATGTGTGTGAGTGTGTGTATGTGTGTATAGATATATACACACACATGTATATGTGTACATACATAGATAGATACATATATATATATATATATATATATATATATATATATATAATATATATATATATATATATAATAAAGTAAGATATTTCTGGTTGTCCCCAAAACATTCAGATGATAGAAATAAATAAAAACAATTTTGGATCACAAAATTATATATATATATATGAAATATGTATATATATATATATTATATATATATATATATATCAATAGATAAGAAAAAAATTAGTCATTCGAAATTACATTCTTGTTGCATTCTTTCTAAACAATTGAAGACTAAAAAATTCAATGAACCCAGAATTTCCAGTCAATTTTTTCCACAAATGTGATATATAAAAATACTTAGCTAAGTTAGGGTATCAGCGACAACAAAAGGTGAGTGGCAAATAATGAATAATTGAGAATGAGGAAGCAAAAAAAAGAAAGAGAGAAAAATCATTGCCAAAAAAAAAGGTAAAGGAAAATGAAATTAAAAAATAGGGGGGAAAAAAGCAAAAATTGTTATGCTTTCAGCTTGTAACAACTTGTGGTTATAATTTCCCTGGAGAATGTTCCAAAATCTGACAAGTCGGAGTAGCAGTAACACAGCAATAATTCTAGAGAGATAGCATCATGATTGTAAGCATTCTTAGCTATTATTGCATTGGTTTAGAAAGATAAAAACTTGAGCAAAAATTTGATTAACAAGGTTTCTTGGGTACGTTGTATATGAACATGTATAGTAAGTATGCATATGTTTGTGTATGCACGCGCGTGTGTGTGTATGTGTGTGCGCACGTGCACGCATATGTGCTTACAAGTTTCTCGGAAAATAATCTAAGCTGTCACCACTGTTACTTTTGCTAAATATCACAACCATTACTACAGCAAATGTAATGGTTGTTTTTCTTGTTCTTAATATTGTTGATATTTTTGCATTTTCTGATTATTTCTGTAACTTTGGAAGTATGATATTTTCAGAAATAGTTTTACTGAAGTTACTATGCAATAAAGCTGAATAGAAATATATAACTGTTAATGGATTTCCTCATGTTAAAAACTTTACTTGTTACGTTGTTCAAAATTGGTAACAACAAACGCAACAGAGAAAAGTGATAGTCCCAAAATATGATGCTTCAGAGCAGTTTTTTTCAACCATTTTTTGCCCTTGGATCCCTATGATTCCTATTTTACTTGGATGGACTCACCTAGCCATTTTATGTTTTAAAAAAATCATATATTTTTATAATTAAGTATTATCAGGAACTGTATCGAAAGAAACTGTTAAAATATTTTGTGTATTGTTGACTGGGCCATATGGATCCCAGTTGAGAACTACTGCTTTAGAGAGAAATTAACATAGATGACCGCAGCCATGTCCCATGCCAGTGTTGCATAACCAGCCCATTTAAAAGTGCCCTTGAATCGTCGGGCGATATGATGTGCTTGAGAAGACCTGTTGAGTCAAGTGAAATTGAAATCATAGTCGTGGCCAGTGCAGCCTGACTGGCACACGTGTTGGTGGCATTTAATAAGCACCATTTGAGTGTGGTCAATGCTAGTCCTGCCTGACAGGCTCCTCGTACCAGAGACATGTAAAAAGCATCATGCAAATGTGGTCGATGGCAGTGCCCCCTGACTGGCTCCTGTGTTGGTGGCACGTTAAAAGTACCATCCAAATGTGGTCGATGCTAGTGTCCCCTGCCTGGCTCCTGTGCCGCTGGCACATAAAAAGCACCCACTACACTCCCAGAGTGGTTGGCGTTAGGAAGGGCATCCAGCTGTAGAAACCTTGCCAGATCATATTGGAGCCTGGTGCAGCCTACTGGCTTGCCAGTCCTCATTCAAACCATCCAACCTATGCCAGCATGGAAAGCAGACATTAAATTATGGTGATGATGATAGATAAGTAATGCTGCCAACCCCTGGATATTGGCCAAAATTTAGGAGACAATCTAAATGTTTCAATATACATATATATACAAATGCTTTCTGAAATAAATATACACTGCATTTTAATGGGTCCAAGGAAGGTATAGGATGTTCAACAGGCACACAGCTTTGAATGCATTGCTTTTCATAGCAGAAAGATTTGTAAGCCAATGAAGCAGATTATATGACTCCTGTTCCCTTCTCATTCATTAGTTCAGGTGTGGTTGTGTGGAGGTGCAAGCGTGGCTTCCCAACCACATGGTTCCAAGTTCAGTCCCACTGCATGGCACCTTGGGCAAGTATCTTGGGCCAACCAAAAACTTGTGAGTAGATTTGGTAGATGGAAACTGAGAGAAGCCCATCGTATATATATATATATATATATATATATATATGTATGTATGTATTTATGTGTGTGTCCTCATAACTTAACAGTTCGGCAAAAGGGACCAATAGAATAAGTACAAGGGTTACAAAAATTAAGTTGTGGGGGCGATTTCTTCAACTAAAACCCTTTAAAGCACTGCTCCAGCATAGCTGCAATCAAATGACTGAAACAAGTAAAAGTATAAAAGTGTATATATATATATATATATATATATATAGATAGATAGATAGATAGATAGATGAAATAATATATATATATACGAGGTTTGATCAATAAGTATTCAGACTGTTGCCTTAGTAATGAAGCTAAAGCATGTAGAGTGAAGCTGCTTGGCAAGGATTGATCTTGAACTCTGCTATGCATGTGCACAAAGTTTTAACATTGTAGCTCACTCCCACTGTTTACTGCAATGCTTGAAGGAAGGTGTGTAGTGAGTAATCGTCGCATTGACCATGACAGAGAAAGTTGTTATGGCGATACCTGCTCAGAGGCCTATGCAAAGTTGCAGAAAGTGTATGGAGAGGAGTGTATGAGCCACACACAAGTGTATGAGTTGTTCAGACATTTCCAAGATGGCTGGAAAAATATCGATATTGATGAATGTTCTGGGAGACCCACAACCAACAGAACTGAGAAAATCATCGCAATGTGCATGCAGATATGAGGGGAAAATGTTGAATCACTATTCGTGAGTTATCAGAGGATGTGCAGATTAGTTATGGTTTAGTTCAGTCCATTATCACTGAAGATTTGGGTATGAGATGTGTGTCTAAACTGTTTTCAGCTGACCAAAAAGACACCCAGGTTTCAGTTGCACAAGATCTCCTCAATTTTGTTGAGAACAATGAAGACTTTTTGAAAACTTTGTGTAGGCCTCTGAGTAGATATTGCCAAGCTATTGACAAAATTGGATGCAAATTCTCTGCTCAACTTTCTGTCATGGTCAATGTGGTGATCACACGCTATACACCTTCCTTCCAGGTACTGCTGTAAATAGCAGAAGTGAGCTAGAATGCTAAAACTTAGTGCACATGCATGGCAGAGTTCAAGGTCAATCTGTACCAAGCAGCTTCACTCAGCATGCTTTAGCTTTGTTACTATGGAAACAGTCCAGATACTCATTGATCAGACCATGTATATATAATCTAAAATATTAAAATATATTCCCTATTTCATTGGGTATTAAGACCACCATCTTCATGCTATAATTCACAGGTACATATCTTTTACCATCTTTTACTTACTTCAGACATTTTGACTGTGGCCATGCTGGGGCACTACCATGAAGGGTTTTAGTTGAACAAATCAACCCGAGAACTTTTTTTAAAAATGCCTAGTATTTATTCTATTGATCTCTTTTACTGCACTACTAAGTTAAGGGGACATAAATATACCAGTACAGGTGGTAGGGGACAAATGCAGATACAAAGACACACACACATAAGTATATATACAATGGGCTTCTTTCAGTTTCTGTCTACCAAATCCACTCACAAGGCTTTGGTTGGTCCAAAGCAATAGTAGAGGACACTTGGCCAAAGTGCCATGCAATGGGATTGAAGCCAGAACCATGTGGTTGGGAAGCAAACTTCTTACCTCAGAGCTATGCTTGCACCTATTCAAGAACAGATTCCAGCAAAGCCTTGTGAGAAGATTTGGAAGACAGAAACTGAAAGAATGCCATTGTACATATATATATGTGTGTGTGTGTGTATACATATATAGAAGTGTATGTGCATATGTGCTTGTCTTAACATTGCATAATAGTTGCAAACAACCATCATCATCATCATAAAAGCACTGTGTTTTGTTTCCAATCTTCTGTGTAAAAACAAAAATGTCTGGACCAGAGGAAAGATTACCTTACTTGGAAATAGGTTAAGGCTGGGAACAGGAAGGGCATCTGACTGTACAAAATCCACATCAGCAATTCCATCCAACCCATGTGAGTATGGAAAATGGATGTGAAAAAGATGAAGATGATGATAATGCTTTCAAAGTTTTTGAGCTAATCAAATGAAACACTAACTCTTTCTTATGTTGGAACTTAAGCCTTCAAAAACTTCTAAAAGTATCTATTCCTAAGTAGGTACTAGGGTACTGTAAGTCAGAACACCAATATCCTATCAACATGGCTAGTTAAAACACTCATCTAAAAAGTTACAATTGTTTTTGGATATATTTTACTTGTTGCAGTCTTTGAACTGTGGTCATGCTGGAGTGTGCTGCTTTGAAACTGGAGGAACTGCTCATTGTTTGAACAAATCTTTTTCTAGAATTGGTAAGAGAGAAGGTACTTTTTTCCTTCATAACATTAGTAAAGTGAAGTAAAGACCCCCTTTGGTCATGAATGACCAGGGGATGGCACCTAGAAAGTTCCCAAGATTGCTTATGGAAGACCAATAGTCACCCCATGCATACCAACCTCCCCTCACCATGCCATTGATATTATCCAAGGGAAAGGCAAAGGCCAACACAGTTTGGCACCAGTTATGTTGCAACTCATTCCTAAAGCTGAGTAAACTGGAACAATGTGAAATAAAATGTCTTGCTCAAGACTACAACATTCAACCGGGTCCAGGAATCGAATTCACAATCACAACCTCACAACCATAAGCTCAATGCTCTAACCACTGAGCCATTGCATACTTAGACCTAGGTCTGTCATGAGCCCTAAGACTCATAAGGCTGGAGCTTAACACCCAGTTTCCAAAGCAAATAAGTGACTGAGATTACAACAGTCCCTTCTCAACAGGATGCCTGTCTGTCACAGGGTCAACTTCCTGGATATTGCTAGAACTCATTTACAATTGATGGAACAAGAGCAATGTGAAATGAAGTGTTTTGCTCAAGAACACAATGCACTGCCCAATCTGAGAATTGAAACCACAATCATATGACCATGAGTACAACACCCTAATCACTAGGCCATGAACCTTCTAAAACAAAAGACAGAGAAAAATCTCTAAGCATTTCCTTTGTACTTTAGTTTGTACAACAAACTGAAGAATTATGACAGGAAATCTAGTGATTAGTAATATGAATTTTATTGAACTTCCAAGTGTTCTAAGAGGGAGAGGTAGAGTAGGGCTATTTATCCTGTCCACTATGCCACATGCTTTCACCTTCACGTTATTAACCAATCAATAAGAGAAGAAACGATTTGCTTGGCTGACAAACTGAACAAAGAAGACCATGGGGTACAACACAAGCGTGCAACAAACTTGAACTTACAACCACACTGACAGCCGTTTAGCATCTTAATCTCATAACTGCTTTGTTTTATTGACTAACATAAGTCTAAACAATATTTTTTTCATTACATTGCTTTTATTGTAGCTAATGTGATAAACAGTAATACTGTCAAGAGGACTGTGTTTAAAATAAATATCATTTCCTCTGGCTGTCTCTATATCTATTTGTATGTGCATATGTGTGTTTGAGTGTGTGTGTGTGTGTGTGTGTGCGTGAGTGAGAGAGAGAGAGAGAGAGAGATATCATTACTGCAAGTAACATTATTGATGCTAAAACATCTACATAATTGAGCTTATTGCTTCTGTCGTGCTAATTCATCATTTCATCTGTACAGACACACGACTGTAAGCTGTTGAATGGGTAAATAATACTGTCCTAGACTAATTTAAAACTATCATGAATAAAATCAGCAATAAGCTACACAAGTAATAATACTAATACTATAATATAGCTATTAGAGACATTTAGTTACAGTGAAATTAGTGTCTTCCTAGGTTTTTCTTTGATGTTTAGTTCACTTAAAAATCTCTTGCTCCCTCCCCACCCCCATTTTTCCCCTCACGGTAATTCTACATATTTTTCAATAATATTCACTTCAATAGACATTCAAGAATATTAACATGACTGGCACTGAAGTTCTATAATTTGATTGGAGAATCTTCCATCTAATGGTGACATAAAGTACAAAAACTGCCTGTAAAAGCTTACAAGAAGAGTATTATTCAGTCTTAAGTAAAATTGACTCCAAGTTTAATGAGGCATTAGTTACTTTGTTATAGCTTTTACTTAAAAGACAGCTCTGATCTAGAAAGATGAAGCAAATTTGATGTTGCGAGTCGAAACGAAGATTATATACCCCTAGAGGCTAATAGCTATGGGCTTACGCTGGCTTTTGTAATACGATATAAAAAGGAAAATTATATGAATCAAAACTTAAAGAGGCTTACGTTGGGATGAGTAACCAAAATAAAGCTGTCGTCAATAGCAATATCAGTAAATAGCAACGAGCATAGTATTGATTAGGTTTCCTTATTCTAAACATTACCATTGATGTTGTCATCATAGGGGCTTCTCCCACTACCACTACCACCACCTCTTTTAACTACTATGTTTTTTCCTTTTTTTTTAATCTATTCCCATTACATCTTTTACCTACCCATCCACTTGCTGCCACCTGATATCAACATCTGCTGCTTCTTCTGGTCCTGTCCAGAAGGAATCTGGCTGCATTTGTTTTTTTAAGAGTATAAGTTTATGTAGTGAGTTCAAATTTCTTTTTGTCTTTTTTAGCTCTTAGCAACAAAATTTTTGTTTGTTAGCAATCAGAGTTTGCAAAAGTCCTATTCATTATCAGCTTTTAATGGTCATCAGTGAGACCATGAGAAGCCAACAGCATTTAGGAGCAATCCTACATTTTCAGCCCTAAATTATTTCAGATATTTATTATCTCAAAGTTCCTTTCTCACAGTTTGTTAAATTACATGCGGTTCTCAAGAAGAAAAAGATTCCAAGATGCTATTTTAAAGAATAAAATTTCAATAAATAATCTAATTTCAAGAATAATTAAACAAAATAATGAAGCATAATAAAATGATGAACTAAAATTTCAGCAAAGCTACTTCACTTGAAAGAGTTTATAACTAACAAATATGGTATGGGATGGCTCAGTTAGGTACAATGTCAAAACAAGGAGACACAAACATCCCCACCATACACAAACATCTCTCTCTATATAAAATTCCTTATCTTCTCTGTCTGTTCTCTATGCCTTCTCAAATGGCTCCATCAAATCAAATTTTACAAGGTAATAGTATTACCCCCTGCGAGTGTCAGCATGTAATTTTTATCTTCATTTGGATTGAAACAATATAGCATTTTCTCGAAAATAGTCTTTCTATGGTCAACTATAGTAACGGACATTTTATACCATGTCGATAAACGTCACATTTTGTATATGAGTGTGTATGTGTTTATGCATTCGTTACATATGAGATAGTAAAGGACATTTTATACCACCACCATGACAACACTTCTTAAATATAAAATAGACCTCTGTGTGTATCGCTTTTCACATGAAAACGGCTGTGAATTGGTTCCATACTTGGGATGCATAATTTGACCTCGGATACAAAATAGGGACTTCGTTTATTTTTTTATTAAAAATACTTCCTCTCTTTCTATCTCTTACTCTATTCATTCTATCAACCATTCGGTCTAGCGTTTACCATTGTAACAATATCTGGTACCAAAAAAATTATTACAGCTATCATTGTTTACAATCTTCTGTAGCAGTGTATTTGTGCACACCAACACATAAACAAAATGTTTGAAAGGTTGAAGGGTCAAACAATAACGCTGTACCAGTGTATTTGTGTATCAGTAAATAACTATGAGTAAATATTTTGTAAAGGACCCATTTGTAACTCAGTGTGAAATAATTTTTTTTGCCACATGTTTTTTCAAGTGCATTCAATGTATCTGACCACCAAACCTGCCACAAACCACTTTTTTCCAGAAAAGAAGGGGTCAAAATATTATTTCACAGTGAAATATTGGTGGGTCCTTTATCGCAAATTGCTGTTACATGGTGTTAGGGCGTGTTAGAAATAGCAGCTAAATCTTTCCTTTTCTGGAGGAAGGAGCCATTTAAGCATAATTTCGATGTTACATTCATTGAAAGTAAGCAAAATAACCTGGAAAGAAAAACAAAACTCTGTTGGTGGGAAACTCCGACGTGACCACTTCTTTTCTGAAAAAAAAAATGGCTTGCGACAGTTTTGGAGTTCAGATATGTTGAATGCACTCGTAAAAACACAGGGGAAAAAATTATTTCACACCAAGGTACGAACAGGTCCTTTATGAAATATTTACCTAACAATACCTAGAAGAAAGGTGTCAAATTAAACTACAAAGAGTACTGTGTTAAGGCTATGAGTTTATAACCCAAATGAAACCAGGTCCTTCTGCTTGTCATACATGCATGCATGCCTGTATGTATGTATGTATGTATGTATAATCCTCTGTAAGGTGGTTGGCATTAGGAAGGATAACCAGCCATAGGAACCATGTGCCAAAGCTGACATTGGAGCTCAACACAGTCCCCCTGATCTGTTGGATCCTGTCAAACCATCCATTCTGTACCAACATAGAATACGGATACTAAATTATGAATATTGATTATGATGATGATGCATATGTTTGGTTTCTTTCAGTTGCTGTCAACCAAATTCCACTCACAAATCTTTAGTTGGTCCAGGAACAAAAATAGGAGACACACCCAATGTGCCACACAGAGAGACTGAACCCAATACCATGTGATTTGGAAACACTTCTTAATCATATAGTCATGCCTGCACCTGTTTGAATGGTTTAAAAAATGTTATTGCTATTTTTCTCTATGAAACTGTAATTAGTTCTCTATATTGATTAATTTTGTTGGCTCTACAATCTATCATTGCATCTCTGAATCATTGCATTATGATAAAACAAGTGCAATCTTCAGCAACCTCTATTTCAACCAACTAACAAACTATTTGCTAGATATCAACTAAGCAGCCAGAAGAGACACCTTAAAGAATATCTTCAACCAATTTTTCTTTTTTAACTTTTTCCCTGTTCTTTTCTGTCTTGCTTGCCAGCCTCACTAGACCCAGTGGTATAAGAGACGCACCCAGTAACACTGTAAAGTGGTTGATGTTAGAAAGGGCATCCAGCTAGAGAAACTATGCCAAATCAGACACTGGAGCTCGGTGCAGCTCTGCAGCTCTGCAGCTCAGTGGATTCTGTTTAACCATCCAACCCATGCTAGCATGGAAAATGAACATTAGATGATAATGATCACAATAATGATGTTGAAGATTTTTTAAAGTTTTAAAATAATTTCTGTTATACAGTACAAAGACAAAGCCATGAGATGCTTTTCAAAGTAAAATCAACTTTCCATTCTTTAGATAAATTCTTGATTCAGTAACAAAGCTTGATCAGGGTTGAACCTTAAGCTTTGCTTTCCTTTATAAAAACATCACTTAACACAAATAATACTCTTACTTCCGTCACACTCAAAACTAAATATTTTCGAGAAATAATAAGGTATCTATCACATGCATACACACAGCCCAAACCACCCATAGTCATTCGATGTTTAAAAACTAGTTTCATAGAATGTTATTTATTGTTTTTACACATTAATTTGTGTAGGTTGAACTATGTAAAATATCAGAGAAAGAAATCAGTTTTCTTGCAATACATACCAATACATGTCTAAAGCAATTTTTTTTTTTTGGTGGCCCTTAAAATATCATTGTGGATTCCCAATTTACCATTTTGTTGTATGGACCCCAAAAATCTGATGTGGACCCTCAGGGGCCATATGGACCTCAGCTGAGAACCACTGTTCCACATGTGTTTGACTTCACTCTATGATACTATGCACACACCACCCACAAACACTGCAGTACTTAATGCTTCTTATAAGGACTTGAGTCCAGCATCTTAATCATCTCATTGTTGGTTAATAAATCAGTTTTGTCTACATTCTACAAACAGCAAGTAAAATATTAAAAAGTTTATGATAATAATAATGACAATGGAAAAATATAATACCCCCCAATTCAAACATT
The DNA here is from genome assembly GCF_006345805.1 of Octopus sinensis. NCBI lineage: Eukaryota > Metazoa > Mollusca > Cephalopoda > Octopoda > Octopodidae > Octopus > Octopus sinensis. The sequence continues at coordinate 139,963,328 of NC_042998.1, read as the reverse complement.
GAGTTTACAAACCTGTCTTGAAAGTCACAGACTGATGGAGAATTGTAATCTAAATCATTCTTGTTCTCAGCTCCATTATTAGTTCCATTAATATCTGAGCTTAGGAATGAACTGCAACTGTCAGAGCTTACTAAAAGTTCATCTGTCAACCATTCTGGAGTTTTATCCCGAGCCTGTAAAATCAGAAAACATTATGTTATTCACTTTTTTCTTACCATGTTCAGATACACTGCCTTTTGTTTCAATTAATTTTAGAAAGAACGAAGAATTTAGTAAAATAACGTTACCATTATAAAGCTGGTGTTTGGGAAATAAATTAATGTGAAATTTTAATGGTAAGTTTGAATTTAGGTCACTTTAAAACAGGAAGTTTATATCATAGGACCAGGGGCAGTCAGCCAAGTTAATTGGAAACGGGTTGAATTTCTGCCAGTAGCATGCTCCTTGAAATGGTCTTTGAATGTTGGGTTTCACTAAGGTGAGGGACAAGGTGGTGAAGCATGATCTTTGAATGTTGAGCCTCATGGAGGAGATAACAAGTGACCAAGACCTTCGGTGATATGCTGTGCTTGAGAAAAGTTGTTAAGCCAAATCGTGGCCATTTCCAGTGCCATGTAAATGGCACCTGTGCCAGTGGAATGTAAAAAGTACCTATTACACTCTCAGAGTGGTTGGCATTAGGAAGGGCATCCAGCCACGGAAACCATGCCAAATCAGATTGGAACCTGGTGCAGCTCTCCAGCTCATCAGTTCCAGTCAAGCTGTCTAACCTATGCCAGTACAGAAAGTGGATGTTAAATGATGATGATGATGATGATGATGATGTTGGAGGCAGCAGAAGAAAAAAAACAGACTTTATATGGCCATTGGTGTAGAGCTAGTAAAGTTAGGCAGGTGGTAACAGTATCTTCATGTAGCTGATATTTAACCATTTTTAATATTCGGTTACCATTATGGTTTGGATCAGTGCACACCTAATGTTTGGAGCCGAAACATTTACCAAGAATGGTGAATCTGAGAGGATTTTTTTAGTTAGCTACATTCAATACTTTCTACAAAATTTCTGCTTCTAAATGAAAAAAAGTTTACTTGTTTTTTACAAAATATATTAATTTCAAATTATATTTGTTTGTTGGTTGCTTTTTTTTTTCTCCTTTGCATTGTTGGAAGACATACTGGTTCACTATTATGAGAATGTCTGATGCTACATAAAACCTCTACTTGCGTAGCATCCACTCCAATATAAAACATGCATATCATCATCCTTTATCTCTTATCTTTTGCTTGTTTCAAACATTGGACCGCAGCAATGCTGGAGCACTGTTTTAAGGATTTTAGTTAAACAATTTGATCCCAGTACTTATTTTTAATTCTGGTGCTTATTCTGTCAGCTCTTTGCCAAACTGGTAAGTTACAGGGACATAAACAAACCAACACTAGTTGTCAAGTGGTGGTGGTGATGGGAGGGGGTGAATCAAAAAGAGACATATATGACAGGTTTCCACACAATTTCCATCAACCAAATTCACTCACATGGCATTGGTCACCTAAGGTTATAGTAGAAGACGTTTACCCAAGGTGCTTTGGGATGAACTGAAAACCACATGGTTTCATAACTAATTTCTTAACCACTCAGCAATTCCTTCACCTATATTTTTTATTCTTTTACTTGTTTCAGTCATTTGACTGTGGCCATGCTGGAACACCACCTTAAAGTGTGTCTGTCGAACAATTTGAGCCCAGGACTTGTTTTTATGCCTAGTACTTATTCTATCAGTCTCTTTGCCAAACTGCTAAGTTACACTGATGTAAACACACCAACACCAGTTGTCAAGAAGTGATGGTGGGGACAAACACAGACATATACACACACACATAGATATTCATGTGTGGGTCACTGCCACTTCTGTCTGACTGGCTCTCCGTGCTGGTGGGACATAAAAAGCACCATCCAAATGTGGTCGATGCCAGCCCACTGCCCCAACTGGCTCCTGTGGCGGTGGCATGCAAAAAGCACCATCCAAACGTGGCTGATGCCAGTGCCGCCTGACTAGCTCCCACGGCACTGGCACGTAAAAAGCACCCACTACACTCTTGGAGTGGTTCGCATTATGAAGGGCATCCAGCTGTAGAAACATTGCCAGATCAGATTGAGGACTGGTGCGGCCTCCTGGCTTGCCAGTCCCCAGTCAAACCGTCCAACCCATGCTAGCATGGAAAAGGGACGTTAAAAGATGATGCTGATGATGATGATATATGTATGTATATATATATCATAATAAAATGTGACCGCATGTGTACCGTTGGCGATTCTTTTTTTCCTCCATCTTCCCTTCTCTGGATCTTTCCTTTTCCTATGTCTCTAACGAAAACTCCGCTCGAAACGTAAAACCCTCCTTCTTCCCTTCCTTCCTGAGCATCCAATAATACTATATTTGTTCCACGTTCTCGCGTTGTGTTTTCTCTTGGTGTTCTCATGTTTGGATTAACTATATATATATATATATATATATATATATAAAAGGAAATGAAGAAAATGCTGACAAAATAATTTAAGTAAGGGAGAGTGTATTTAATTAGGTGAAAGTTCTTTTTACCGGTTGCGCATTTGTTATGCTTATCAAAAGATATTTTTTAAAGAGAGATAGAGTTCCTTTCTGATAGATTTTTTTCTCTTATCTGACTTTATGTTGGGTTTGCTGTCTCTTATATGTGAAAAAAGAGGCTCCAGAGTTTTTTAAGATTTGCTTGGTTTCGCGCCTAAAATTTCTTGTGGACAATGGTCAATACAATTTTGATTGGTCATTATAAAGGGGTCACGTGAATGTTTGAATGGAGGTTGGTGTTGGGGTAAGAAAATAGGCTCCAGAGATGTTAAAATTTGGCTAGTGCCGCGCCTAAAATTTCTTATTGGTCATAATAAAGAGGTCACGTGGATGTGGTCATAATAGAGAGGTCACATGAATGTTTAGAATGAATGTTGGTGTATGGAGTTTTCGAAAATAGCGTTGTTGAAAATTCTTATTGTTCAGGCTGGTCAGTAGACGTCATGTGGATATTTTAAATAGCTTTTTAGCGCGTAGTTAAGGAGTGTATTTTCCGCTTGACTGAATTTGAGCTGGATAAGTAAGTTCATTTAGGACAGGAAGAGCTATATGTATGTATGTGTGCGCGCGCACGTGTGTGTGTGTGTTTATATGTATGTTGGGGCGCGCGCGTGTATATATGTGTGCGTGTGTGGGTACAATTTTCAATATTTATAGTTCTGCTGGCCTTGTGCCTGTATTGGGAAGCAACGTGTTTGTGTGAAGTCAATATTTACAGTCATTTCCAAAAAGTAGTGTTGGATGTTTTGCACTCGTATCAAATTATGTGTATGTGTGGAACCATATATTTGCGTGTGTCATGGTGTTAATATCTGGGTAAAAGTGTGTGTAGGGTGTGTGCAGGTGTAAGTGTGTTTGTTGTGGGTTCGTGTTAGGGGGATGTGTTTAGAAGTGGTCTGTATTTATTAATAAGGTGGGATTCCATGGTTATTCGCTGGGTATGAGTGGCATTGTCTTTAAATTTGTAGAGGGGGAAAGATTCTGAAATTGGGATGAAGTTGTGCGGCACAGGTATCAATATGTGCACTAAGTGCTATTTTTCTGTATTCCTGTATTTTTATTTGGGATCTGTGGACAGTCATGCGTTGGCGGAGGCTATTTTTAGTTTGGCCTATGTAGTGTTCATTACAGCCCGAGCAAGTTAAGACATATACTAGGTTTTCTGATGCGCATGTGAAGTTGTGTTTTACTGTGAAACGTTGTCCTTGTTTAAAAAGAAATTCTGGACCTTCTATTAGGTTGATGCATATACCACAGTTGGGTCTATTGCATTTGTTTACTGTGGGTTTAGTTGTTGTGGTTGGCAGTACTTTGGCATTTGTTAGGATGGTTTTCAATGATTTGGGTTGCCTTTTGCTCTTTATGATTTCGTGTGTTAGGAGGATTTGGTTCATTCTATGGTCCTTTTTTAATACAGGAATGTTCTGGAGGATGGTGTCAAAAGCTTCATTGTTGAGGGGGTTGTGTGTAGAGATGTATGGTAGAGTATGGGGTTTCGATGTAACAGGTTTAGGGCGTCTAAGTTCCTGTGTGCTGAGTTTTAGGGCGCGTTGGATCCCATTGTCAATTAGTGACGTGGGGTAATCCCTGCTTGTTAATGTGTCCTTAAGTTCTTGTAGACGTAAGAGACGGGTGTTTTTATTGGAGACTATAGTGCAAATTTGTTGAGGGCTGTATTCCATTGTGAAAATAATTTGGCACCACTCTCCACACACACATAGAGAAGAACTGGAAGAGATATCTTGATGACTGCTTCATCCTTTGGCCCGAAACCGTCGAGAAGCTTAAAGAATTTCACACCCTTATAAATGGGCTCAACACAAACATTATTTTCACAATGGAATACAGCCCTCAAATTCCCTTCCTCGACAACCTCATTAAAATTCACAACAAAAAAATAGAAACAGACATATACTACAAGCCCACAGACTCCAAGCAATACCTCCCTTTCAATTCATGCCACCCTAGACACGTTAAAATTAACATTCCCTACAACCTAGCCAAGAGCATTTGCACTATAGTCTCCAATAAAAACACCCGTCTCTTACGTCTACAAGAACTTAAGGACACATTAACAAGCAGGGATTACCCCACGTCACTAATTGACAATGGGATCCAACGCGCCCTAAAACTCAGCACACAGGAACTTAGACGCCCTAAACCTGTTACATCGAAACCCCATACTCTACCATACATCTCTACACACAACCCCCTCAACAATGAAGCTTTTGACACCATCCTCCAAAACATTCCTGTATTAAAAAAGGACCATAGAATGAACCAAATCCTCCTAACACACGAAATCATAAAGAGCAAAAGGCAACCCAAATCATTGAAAACCATCCTAACAAATGCCAAAGTACTGCCAACCACAACAACTAAACCCACAGTAAACAAATGCAATAGACCCAACTGTGGTATATGCATCAACCTAATAGAAGGCCCAGAATTTCTTTTTAAACAAGGACAACGTTTCACAGTAAAACACAACTTCACATGCGCATCAGAAAACCTAGTATATGTCTTAACTTGCTCGGGCTGTAATGAACACTACATAGGCCAAACTAAAAATAGCCTCCGCCAACGCATGACTGTCCACAGATCCCAAATAAAAATACAGGAATACAGAAAAATAGCACTTAGTGCACATATTGATACCTGTGCCGCACAACTTCATCCCAATTTTAGAATCTTTCCCCTCTACAAATTTAAAGACAATGCCACTCATACCCAGCGAATAACCATGGAATCCCACCTTATTAATAAATACAGACCACTTCTAAACACATCCCCCTAACACGAACCCACAACAAACACACTTACACCTGCACACACCCTACACACACTTTTACCCAGATATTAACACCATGACACACGCAAATATATGGTTCCACACATACACATAATTTGATACGGGTGCAAAACATCCAACACTACTTTTTGGAAATGACTGTAAATATTGACTTCACACAAACACGTTGCTTCCCAATACAGGCACAAGGCCAGCAGAACTATAAATATTGAAAATTGTACCCACACACGCACACATATATACACGCACGCGCCCCAACATACATATAAACACACACACACACACACACACACGTGTGCACGCGCACACATACATACATATAGCTCTTCCTGTCCTAAATGAACTTACTTATCCAGCTCAAATTCAGTCAAGCAGAAAATACACTCCTTAACTACGCGCTAAAAAGCTATTTAAAATATCCACATGACGTCTACTGACCAGCCTGAACAATAAGAATTTTCAACAACGCTATTTTCGAAAACTCCATACACCAACATTCATTCTAAACATTCATGTGACCTCTCTATTATGACCACATCCACGTGACCTCTTTATTATGACCAATAAGAAATTTTAGGCGCGGCACTAGCCAAATTTTAACATCTCTGGAGCCTATTTTCTTACCCCAACACCAACCTCCATTCAAACATTCACGTGACCCCTTTATAATGACCAATCAAAATTGTATTGACCATTGTCCACAAGAAATTTTAGGCGCGAAACCAAGCAAATCTTAAAAAACTCTGGAGCCTCTTTTTTCACATATAAGAGACAGCAAACCCAACATAAAGTCAGATAAGAGAAAAAAATCTATCAGAAAGGAACTCTATCTCTCTTTAAAAAATATCTTTTGATAAGCATAACAAATGCGCAACCGGTAAAAAGAACTTTCACCTAATTAAATACACTCTCCCTTACTTAAATTATTTTGTCAGCATTTTCTTCATTTCCTTTTTTTTTATATATCACAACTCGTGTTCCACATCTCCTTTTTTAAATATATATATACACACACATACACATATATACATACATATACACACACACACAGTGGTCCAAAAGTAGGTTTACAGTTATCATGTAGACACTTTAAATTTCTTTTAAAACATTTTATTACATTTAAATTTCAATCTTACAATTAACTAAATTAGTGTAGAATAATGGTTTCATATATTTTTATAACTAAGATCTAAACTATTAATATACGAATGTGAAAGAGAAAGTTAGATAACTGTAAACCTACTTTTGGGCCACCCTGTATCTATATGTGTGTATGTGTGTATATGACAGAGTTCTTTCAGTTTCCATCTACTAAAACTTCTCACAAGGCTTTGGTCAGCCCAAGGCTATAGTAGAAGACACTTGCCCAAGGTGACATGCAGTGGGACTGAATCTGGAACTATGTGGTTATGAAAGAAGCTTCTTACCACACATCCATACCTGTGCCTGTATATGCATCTGTAGCAATAACCATTTTAGCCATTTTGAAATGTGGCGCGAATTGGCAATATGACGTAATGTTTTTGCCGAAGAGTTATAATTTTCGTTTTTTTCCATTGGTTAATATAACTGCTCATATAAAGATTCTAGAAGTTTCGAAAAGAATAATTATCATGAATTTCTATTCTTTTTTAGTCAAGTTGAGCAGTTATAAAAACCCTGAATTTTGGAAAATATTTCAGTGTCCGTTGGTTGTCACGTAACACCACGTCACTCACTTTTTTGGAGACATCGGTAATTTTTATGCCATGTCTAAGTTAATCACAAATCTATTTTGATTTGTTGGTTAATGTATTAGATAGAAAGAAGAAATTAGCTAAGGAATTTATAGTCGTTTTTCTTCACGACAAAGTTATCTTTTTCACTGTAAATAATATAAAATGCTATATTTATATAATAAAAAATAATTAAAAAGAAAATGTTTCTGTTCACGTTTATTTTTCAACTGAGCATAGATAAATATGCATTTCTGTAATCTTTGATTTATGTTTCTTATAGCGGTTTAAAGGACACGATTAAAATATTCAACATACATGTCATTAATATAGCGTTCCATGCGTATATGTCTATATGAAGTTATAACTGTAGTTAGGGTTTTTAGGTATAATGATAACACTTGAGTATAAGTGACGTTGAATCATTATATTCTCCCTTACTCAGAGAAAAGACAAATAAAATAATATAACCTAAGAGAAAGCTTAAGGTAATAAAACGAAAACTGCCGTAGGAAAATTGGTGACCCCGACTAAAACAGCCAATAGGAAAACCCTATAGAAAAAAACGAAAACCACCGTAGGAAACATCTAATTTTAATTATTTCTTTTTATGGTTTCAGTCATAGGACTGCAGCCATGTGGGGTATGGCCTTTGAGAATCTGTAGCAGGTTATAGCACCTCCAGGACTTATCTCAGTCTGGTATCATGTGATTGATCTCTATATGTCAAATGGCTAAGTTATGTGACATGAAGGGACACAACGCCAGCTAACCAGTATAAATATGAAACACAGGTACACAGAATCATCACTACCATTATCATCTTAACATCTGCTTTTCCATGCTAGCCCTCGTCTGATAGAAATTTGTTGATGTAGATTTTTTACAGGTGGATGCTCTTCTTGTCACTGACCCTCCCCTGTTTACAAGCAAGGTAATATTTCCCCATCAGGAAACATGTTTTCACTGAAGACTGCAAACAAACGACGCTGATTGCATGATGGTGGCACTTGTTTACAACTATCACATGATGCCAAGACAAGACAAGGAAACAAACACATACACACAAAAGAAACTATAACATAAATAAACACACACACACACACACATATATATATATACATACACACACATGCACACGTACATAAATATATACATGGAAAAATGCAAGAAAGAGAAATAATATTCTTAAGATTATAAACCTGGAAAATTACAGAATAAGTTATTACACTTGGAAAAGTTCAGGACAACTTATTACATCTGGTAAAGTACAGAACAAGAAAATTTTTACCGAAAATATTGCAGCTAAGGATAAATTTTCAAATAGATTTAGAATATTAAATCTTAGATTTAGAAAATATTAGCTTTTATTAAAAGAAAAAATTTTATTACAAGTTATTACTGCTATTTGTTATCACTTGTTGTTTGTTCTTTCTTGGGCCATACCTGGCTCATAAGGGCTGATTTCCTGGTTTCATTGGCGTATAGGTTCCCCACTTGGACAGGACGCCAGTCCATTGCAGGTGAGCTGCTAGATGCAGGAAAAAAGAGTGAGAGAAAGTTGTGGCGAAAGAGTCAGCAGAAGTTTGCCATTACCTTCTGCTGGAGCCATGTGGAGCTTAGGTGTTTCACTCATAAACACGCACATCACCCAGTCTGCGATCCGAACCTGCAATCCCTCGACCGCGAGTCCGCTGCTCTAACCACTAGGCCATGTGCTTCCACGTTATTACTTGTTACTTCTATTAAAAATATAAAATAACTCAAAATATTTTTTGCACTTTAAAAAAATCATCTTTTAAATTATTAATTGATAATTAAAAATTTGAAAATAGGTTATAAAAAATAATAGTAGTACATAATTAGTTAGACAATGAATAGAATAATACAAAATTAGTTATATATTGCAATAAAATCTACCTATAACAACAAATTCACAGTAAAATTTGTTTGAGTTATTAACAAGTCTTCACATTTTTAATCATTACCTAATGCCTATTTTTTACATAATGAATTTGCCTACCATATATACTATTCTACTTTGCATAAAACTTCAGCTATATTGGTACTTCTGGCCCTCATTTTTTTTAAAGTATTTTAGTGTGTTAATATTTTAACAAAATGTTGGTACCTTTTTTAATTATAATGTTACTTTGTAAATTAAAATCAAGTAATTTTTAATATTCAAATTTTATCCTTAGCTGCAATATTTTAAGTAAAAATTTTCTTGTTCTGTACTTTACCAGATGTAATAAGTTGTCCTGAACTTTTCCAAGTGTAATAACTTATCCTGTAATTTTCCAGGTTCATGATCTTAAGAATATTATTTCTCTTGCTCACATTTTCCCATGTAATTCATGTTTTTTCCAGGATATGCTGTTATGCTATTTAATAATGTGTCAAATAGCAGAGTCATTGATTATTTTTCCTGACCTCAATGATGCCTGTGACAGATATTAAAAGTCCCCTTATAGAACTATATTCGTAAAAAAAGTATAGAACTATATTATCACCCTCAAATTTGAGAAACAAACACTCATAACTTTTTCTTTTAAAACTTCCTTGCATGAGATTGATATTATGAAATTCCTTGAATTAAGCTCTATCATTTAAGCTTAATTAAAATATAGTTTATTTTTAAAATAAAAAGTTAATTATACTTAAATCCAATTTTTTGCCTTACATATATTTTTTCATGATATTTTACCTCACAACACTTTTGATACAAATTTTTGTTGCATGGAAACAAAATTATGAAATTATTCATGCTTTTTTCTATTACTGAAGCTCAGATAAATATATTTTGCTTTTGAAATAAAAAAAGTTATTTAGATCTAAACTTGATTGGTGGCGTTACTCTCCTATAATGTTCCAACAAATTTTGATATAAACTTTTTTTTTCTACTGGATCAAATCTCAATTTTTTTATGCCAAAATGTAGCTAGGGACCAGTCTTCTTCAAAAATGCTGACAGTCTTCAATTTGTACCTTTCTCTTTGTCTCTGACTGTTTTCTAATCCTTCAATCCTGCTGCCCCCCACCCATCTCTCCTCCTTTCAGGTGACAGGTGTCCTGCCAGCCATGATCTTTCTTTCTTGGCCTGACTGCCGACTGCCAAAAACCTCTTATGTCCATCTCCTATGTTCCTGCCCTTAGGCTTTTACTTCATACACACCAGCTCAATTGGATTCGTTCTCAGTTGAAAGACACCAGTTGATTTTTTTCTTGTTGCTTGTATTTGCAATTGTCTACCATGTTTTCTGTGTTTTGTCTTTTTGTGTACCATGTTCTCCATTTTTTGTCTTTGTTGCTGTACACATTCGCTAGCTTTCTTATAAAGGGGTCTAATGCTCTTAGCTTAGACTTTTTGGGGGGCAACTAGATCAAACCATCTTAAGCGTAACAGCCCAAAATGGTCATGACTTCTGGTACTTGACTGAGGAAAGAAGGCCACAAATGACCTGTCTTTTTTTGCCTGTCCTTCTAATTGTTGTTTCTCTGGTCCACCATTGTCTCATCTATCCGTCTGAATGTTTTATTGTCCTCTATTGCATTTTTGTTCCATTTTTATATATACACATAGGCACAGGAATGGCTGTGTAGTTAAGAAGTTTGCTTGCCAACCACATAGTTCTGGGTTCAGCCCCACTGTGTGCAGCACCTTGGGCAAGTGTCTTCTATTATAGCCTCGGGCTAACTGAAGCCTTGTGAGTGGATTTAGTAGACAGAAAGTGAAAGGAATCCATTGTATGTGCAAGTGTGTGTGTGTGTGTGTGTGTGTGTGTGCCTATGTTTGTTCCCCCATCACTGCTTGACAAACAGTGATTATGTCCCTGTAACTTAGTGGTTCAGCAAAAGAGACTGAAAGAATAAGTACTAGGCTTTAAAAAAAAAGAAGTCCTACAGTCAACTTGTTTGACTTAAAAAACCTTTCAAGGTGGTGCTCCAGCATGGCCACAGACAAATGACTGAAACAAGTAAAAGAATAAAAGTATATGTATGTAAACAGAATTGTAAGCCTTCATATATGACTATAGAAAACAGTATAATATTATGGCATATATGCATGTGTGTGTGTGTGTGTATGTTATATCATCATCATTGTTTAACATCGCTTTTCATGCTAGCATGGGTTGGGCGGTTCGACCGGGGTCTGGGAAGCCAGGAGGCTGCACCAGGCTCCAGTCTGATCTGGCAGTGTTTCTACAGCTGGATGCCCTTCCTAACACCAATCATTCCGTGAGTGCTTTTTACATGCTACCGGCACAGGGGCCAGTGGAGACTGGCAAACAGCCACGATCGGTTGGTGCTTTTACATGTCACCGACACGGACGCCAGTCAGGCAGCGCTGGCATCAGCCACATTTAGATGGTGCTTTTTACATATCACCGGCACGGGTATCTTAAGTACAATTTCCATTTGATTACCATTTTGATGTTGGTATTGACGTACTTGACTCAATAGGTCTCCTCAAGAACATTGGGTCACTCTACGATCCAAGGTTAGCACACCAGGCCGTCCTGTGAGCCATGTATATATATATATATATATATATATATATATATATATATACAGATATGTATATACATATATATAACTCATACCAGCAAGAGATATGGATGCTAAGTGATGATGATACACGATGAGCTTTCACACAGTTTCTGGTCACCAAATTCCACTCTCAAGGTATTGGATCATAGTAGAAATATAGTAGAAGACACTTGATTAAGGTGCTATAAGCATGGGATTGAACTTGGAACCATGTGATTGTGAAGTGAACTTCTTAACCACACCACTGTCTCTGCAGCTTGTTTAAAAAGACAGCACAAAATAAACAGCAAAACACATTTTCATGTTTGTAATATTCTGAGAATGGCTTCTACCAAAGATTGAGAAAGTAAAAGTAAAAAAAAAATATGAAAAGTAAATTTAGGGATATTTCCCTTATGTTAAAAGTTAATCCTATTATAAATATCCATACAGCTGGTGCTTAACTTTTCATTGTATACGCAGCAGCAACAACAACAACCACAACCACAACAATAATGACAGTAGTGGCGGTTGTGGTGGGAATAATGATGATGAGAAGAAGAAGAAGAAGAAGAAGAAGAAGAAGAAGAAGAAGAAGAAGAAGAGAAGAAGAAGAAGAAGCAGCAGCAGCAGCAGCAGCAGCAGCAGCAGTAGTGTTGATTTGAATGAAGCTGATGCAGATAGACCCTCCCCAGAGTAGGACATCAATCTATTCAAAATAAATTTGCCAGAAAATCCTGCTATTTCCTACTCCCACAAATTATTCACTTGACTGTGAGTGAGATGATCAAGAGTTTGAGCAAACAGGTAGAAAGAAAAAGTTTAATTTCTCAGTGGAAAACAAATAAATATATTCCTTTGTAAAAATACACTGCATCTAATAAACATTTGACTGATGAAATACAGGACTGGCTGTGTGGTAAGGAGCTTGCTTTCCAACCACATAGTTCTGGGTTCATTCCCACTGCATTGCACCTTGGACAAGTGCTTTCTACTATAGCCTTAGGCTGACCAAAGCCTTGAGAGTGGATTTGATACATGGAAACTAAAAGAAGCCCAACGTGAGTGTATATATATATGTATATATGTATGTATATCTATGTATGTGTGGCTTTATGTCTGTGTTTGCCCCACCACCATCACCTGACAATCGGTGTTGGTGTTTTGTGTCCTCATATCTTAGCAGTCTGGCAAAAGAGACCGATAGAATAAGTGCCAGGCTTAAAGACATAAGTACTGGGGTTGATTCATTCAGCTAAATATTCGAGGCAGTGCCCCAGCATGACCACAGTCCAATGACTGGAACAAGTAAAAAATTAGAGATAAAAGATAATAGACTTGCTTTTACAAAGATGATATTTTAAAAGCAGAGCATTAAAAAATATATAGTAAGAAATACAGACACTTGTGCAATAATGGTTTCAAATTTAAGTACAAAGCCAGCAATTTTGAGGGGAAGCGCAATTAGTCTATTGACCTCCAATATTTAACTGGTACTTTATTCTATTGACCCTGGAGGAAAGAAAGTATTTGAACTGAGAACGTAAAGAGCTGGAACAAACAGAGTGAAGCATTTTCCCCAGAGTCTAATGATTTTGCCAATCCACCACCCTAAATAATAATAATAATAATTATTATTATTATTATTATTATTATTATTTCTACTATAGGCACAAGGCTTGAAATTTTGGGGAAGAGGGCTGGTCAATTACATTAACCCCAAAATGATGAGAGGCAAAGCCAACCTCAGCGGTATATGAACTCTGAATGCAAAGACAAATAAAATGCCACTAAGCATTTTGTCTGGCATGCTAACAATTCTGCCAGTACGCAGCCATAATAATAATGATTTCAAATTTTGGCACAAGGCCAGCAAATTCAGGTGAGGGGCCTAGTCAATTACATCAAACTCAGTGCTCAACAAGTGCTTATTTCATTGACCCATAAAATGATGAAAGGCAAAGTCAAGCTCAGTAGAATTTGAACCTTGTATGAAAAGCAGTTTCATACTGGCACAGTTTCAAATTTTGGCACAAGGCCAGCAATTTTAGCAGGGGAGACTAGCCTATTACTTCAGCCCCAGTGCTGCTTGACTGGTACTTATTTTATTGACCCTGAAAGGATAAAAGGCAGAGTTGACCTCAGAAGGATTGAACTCAGAATGTAAAGCTGGAAGAAATGTCACAAAGCATTTTGTCTGGTGCGCTAATGATTCTTCTAGCTTGCTGCCTTCAGTCAGCAAGCCTTTTATTTTAAGGTGGTGAGTTGGCAGAATGGTTAGCATGCCAGGCAAAATACATAGTGGTATTTCGTCTGCTGCAACATTCTGAGTTCAAATTCCACCAAGATTGACTTTGCCTTTCATCCTTTCGGGATTGATAAATTAAGTACCAGTGAAACACTGGGGTCAGTATAATCAACTAGTCCCCTCCATACAAATATGAGGCCGTGTACCTCCAGTAGAAAGGATTATTACCTCTGCCTTAGAAAAGGTAGAGATATTGTTTTCAGTCCTGTTTGTTTGTCCGTGGGCAAGATATCTCAAGAACCACAGGATGGATTCAGATGAAACTTTCAGGGATGTTTGGCTCCATGACTGGCACAAACTGATTAGATTTTGGGATCAATCCAGCACCGGACAAGGATTCGAGTTTATTTGTTATATTTACTTCACTTTACATGTAGTATTATGATCTTACATTGACTTTCAAGTCTTTCTCTGATTATCTCCCTTGAAAGCACGCTCATGGTTTCCATGTAAGTTATGGCGGCATTGCTGTTTCCAAAGTTTTATTTTCATTTCTTTATTATTAATTTTACTCGCATCTCTATCTTAGTAGAAACTGGTGGATAAAGAAATCAAACTACTTAAACGGCAGCAAAACTGTTCAGAAATTAAATAACACTAACATAATCAGTAACAATAATAACTTTGATTTATCCTTGACAATTTTTAGTTTTACCAATTTTGAATATATTGCTCCTGTTTAAAACCTCTTACCTACTTGACAATTGCATTTCTAGCTCTGCCTTCAAGGAAGCTTTATTTCTTGGACTCACGTTTCTGTGCGCAACAATGTTGTTAAACCTTCGTTAACAGCACCGTATGTAGGTTCTTTCCATTTTCTTTCAGGAATGGATAAACTTTTCACTATAGACTTTAATGGTCATAAAGACACTATATCAGTGGATAGACTAAAAAAGGCCTTCATAGAGAAAACTGTCCCTGTTCCTACTGCAGATGACACACACGCGCAGCATTACAAACATTGCTTGCACAACTACCTTCACATCCCATGACTAACATTAAGATCAATGAAGTACTGGACAAGGAGTCTGAATTATTATTCCAGTTTTTTTCACTTAATTTATGAGAGCGATCAAGTTCATTTTTAGTATTCTTGTTTGTGAGAGCAGTCAAGTTTATTTCAGATATTCTCATTTTAAAAACCATCTCCAGCTAATCAGTGAGAGGACATTGGTGTTGCCATGGCAGAGGTTTGTGCACTTTGAGTGCTCTTGTTATCATTAATTTGGGGAAGGTGGTAAGCTGGTAGAATCATTAGCACACCAGGCAATATGCTTAGCAGTATTTTGTCTGTCTTTACATTCTGGGTCCAAATTCCACCGAAGTTGACTTTACTTTTCATCCCTTCAGAGTCTATGAAATAAGTACCACTTGAGTACTGGGGTTGATGTAATCAACTAACCCCCTCCCACCGGAATTACTGGCCTTGTGCCAACATTTCAAACCATTATTATTAAGGTGGTGAGCTGGCTGACTAATTGGAATGCCAGACAAAATTCTTTGTAGCATTTCTTCAAGCTCTTTATGTTCTTAACTCAAATACCACCATTGTCAACTTTGCCATTCATCCTTTTGGGGTCTATAAAATAAAGTACCAGTTAATTTTTCTAATTCACCTTTTCTAACTTTCAAACTTAGAAAGTGATTTAGTGATGACATGATTTTTCTTCCCAATATTCTAGTTTTACACAAAAGTCATGGCATAAAGCTAGGTTTCATTCCAGAGTCCTTATTGTCCCTGCTTTTGAGATAAATTTATAGTAGTATGAATTGGTTTGTTTAGTAGCAGTGAAGAAAACAAGAATGTGGAACCAAATAAGAAAAGTAGGTCTAGCGAAGTTTGTATTATAGAATCTGGTATAGTGATGTAATTGGAGTGGATGGCTTTATAAGTTATTCTAACTTTCATAAGTGTTCATTTCTGGTGGCTTACTTTGGATTTTTTACTATTTTCATTTAGTCCCACTGTGTGACACCTTGGTCATCTCCTGCTATAGCTTTCACCCATCAAAAACCTTGAGTGGATTTGGTATACAGAAACTGAAAGAAGCCTATGATGCATGCATGCATGTATGTATGTATGAGGTGGTATCAAAAAATTCCTGGACTAGTTCTGTAGTGCACCAACAGATGGCAGCACATGGTTGCATGCACAGTGAGAGCTAGCAGTGTCCTTCATTAGGTAGTGTGCTGAGTGACATTGCCATGTTTAGTTTGCAAGTTGTGAAATTTGTGTTTTTGTAATCACATGTATGCTGTAATCTGTGATTTTGTCATGGACAGGAACAAAGAGCCAACATTAAATCTTGCATTAAACATGTGAAGTCTCCTACAGTGACATTGAGCAAGCTTACAGCAACAAGGTAATTGGTCATGTGGAATGTTTTGAGGGGCATGGGTGCTTCAAATGTAGAAGACTGTCCTTGGAAGACAATGAGTAATCAAGAAGACTTGCCATGAGTATTACCCCCAGAAATGCAATGTTGTGCACCAAGGATTTGTCCCCCAGGGCCAGACCATCAATCGAGAGTTCTACTGCGATGTTTTGAAGTGTTTGAGGGAGGACATTTGGTGAAAGCAACTGGATCTGTGGAGTGCAAAGTATTGGATATTTCATGACAACAATGCACCCTGTCACTGAGCTCTCCTCACTCATAAGTTTCTCACCAAAAACAACATGGTGTTGCTTTCACACCCACCCAATCTGCCAGATTTAGCACCTGTGGGCTTCCATCTCTTCCCCAAGATGAAAATGCAGCTCAAAAGTCACTGTTTTAACACCGTTGTCAAGATGAAGAGCAAATCACAGAAGGTCCTCAACTCGCTTACAAAAAAGTGGCAGCAATGCTGGGACTGGTGTATTGCTGTGGAAGGCAACTATTTCAATGGAGATGATGTTAAAACTTAGTTATTTTTTATAAAACATAATTATTCTGGGAACCTTTTGGTACTACCTCATATGTATGTATGTATTTACATAACGTATGTATGTGTGTTTGTGCTTATCCTTGTCTACATACCATATCAGTTGTAAATGAGCATCACTGTCATACAGGTGATGTTGTTCGTTGCTAGTTGTCCTTGAAAAACATGTCTAACCAAGAGAAAATATTACCATATTTGGAAACAGGTGAGGGTTGGCAACAGGAATGGTGAGCTGGCAGAAACATTAGCATGCCAGCGGTATTTCGTCTGCTGTTACGTTCTGAGTTCAAATTCCGCTGAGGACAACTTTGCCTTTCATCCTTTCGGGGTCGATAAATTAAGTACCAGTTACGCACTGGGGTCAATGTAATCGACTTAATCCCTTTGTCTGACCTTGTTTGTCCCCTCTATGTTTAGCCCCTTGTGGGCAATAAAGAAATAAACAGGAAAAGCACTGGACTGCAGAAAATGTACCTCAACAAATTTTGTCTGAACCATGGGAAAGTAGATGCTAAAATTTTGCCTTGGTTCAAAAATCACACAAAACCATTTACAATTTCTACCAATACTTCTGCTTGTCATAAAAATATAAACTGGTCTTTCACTTTAAAGCAAAACTTGTTTTTTACTTCCCAAATCTTCCTCCATCAATCACACATTTTCTTCAGTAAAAATGCTTTCCACCTTTACAATTTTCTTTCAAAGAATAGCCTTCCTCGTTGCCTCCTTTTCTTTTGCATGTCTCATATACAACAGAAGGAGTCTTTGTTGTTCTCACTCATTCAGAGTTAACTTCTGCAGTCATCACTACATTTGTCACATTCATGAAACTTAATGTTGATGTTGCCAACTATATTTGTTAGCAAATTCTTTACAGTAGCAATGATGGCATAACAAACACATACACAAAAAAAAAATAATAAATAAAACAACTCTTTTTCTCATTATTAAAAACATATTTTGCTTAGTTGTCACGCAGAAGGAGATCAAGGATTTTAGGAAAAAAACATTGCACCAACAACAACAATAATGATGGTGATGATGATGATGATGGTAGTAATGATAATAATTCATCATAATGTTCAGTCATATTTGGAAATGAGTCTTAAGTGTTGTTGCTTATTGCAGGTACAGGTATGGCTGTGTGGTTAAAGAGTTTGCTTTGCTTTGGTCTTTAGTTCAGTCCCACCAAGCTGATCAATGTCTTGTGAATGCATTTGATAGTCAGAAACTGTATGGAAGCTTTGTGTGTGTGAGTGTGTGAGGCAAAACAGAAAGTGAAATCTGGTGCAGTCTTCTGCTTAGCCAACCTCTATCAAACCATCCAACCAATGCCAGCCGGGAAAATGGACATCAAATGATGATGATGATGATGATGATGATGATATATATATATATATATATATATATATAACTCACTGTAAGCTGCAAGCTGCAGTGAGTTAATTTAGAAATTCAAAACAACAATGTAACCTTCATTTAATTAAAATGTGGTTGACAGAGCTATTAGACAAAAGAGACAGGCTTGGAAGGACTGGAAGAACGGTGGTAGCAGGGAATTGTATCAGACAGCCAAAAGGGAAGCTAGGAGACAGGTTTATTTAGCCAGAGGGGAAGCGGATAAGAAAAAATTTGCCAATGCTCTGAGCCGTGAGGATGAAAGACTTGAGGTATTTCGTGTTGCAAGACAGTGTGTGAGAGAGAATCGTGACGTGGTAGGAGAGAAGTGTGTTCGCATGGATGATGGTTCACTTGCGCTAAATGAGGATGCAAAGAGAGAGGTTTGGAGATGCCACTATGAAAGGTTGCTGAATAAAGAAAATGAGTGGGATAAAGAGAGTCTGCCGAATGTTGACCCAACAGAGGGACCAGCTATCCGAGTTGATAGTTCCGTGGTAGCTAAGGCAATTAGAAGCATGAAAACAGGGAAAGCCCCAGGCCCATCAGGAATTACTGCAGAGATGCTCAAAATATCTGGCAGTGTTGGATATAACCTAGTCACCCGTATAGTCAACCAGGTGATACACGAAGGAGTCATACCCAATGACTGGTGTAGCAGCATACTAGTCAACTGCTACAAAGGTAAAGGTGATGCCCTAGATACAAATAATTACAGAGGTATCAAGCTGTTGGATCAGGTAATGAAGGTTACGGAGAGGGTCATAGCCCAACTAATTAGAGAGAGAGTTAGTTTAGATGAGATGCAGTTTGGGTTTGTCCCAGGGAAAAGCACCACTGATGCTATATTCCTGGTAAGGCAGCTGCAAGAGAAATACCTAGCCAAAGATAAGCCCCTGTACCTGGCTTTCGTTGACATGGAGAAAGCCTTTGATAGGGTCCCCCGATCCCTCATATGGTGGTCAATGAGGAAACTAGGGATAGATGAATGGCTGGTGAGGGCTGTGCAAGCCATGTACAGAGATGCCGTAAGTAAGGTTAGAGTTGGCAACATGTACACAGAAGAATTCAAAGTAGAGGTTGGGGTCCACCAGGGTTCAGTACTCAGCCCCCTCCTATTTATCATAGTCCTCCAGGCAATTGTGGAGGAATTCAAGACAGGTTGCCCCTGGGAGCTCCTCTATGCTGACGACCTCGCTCTAATTGCTGAGTCACTATCAGAACTGGAGGAGAAGTTCCAGGTGTGGAAGGAGGGTTTAGAATCGAGGGGCCTTAGAGTCAACCTAGCTAAAACCAAAGTACTAATAAGTAGAAAGGTAGACAATCCACAAATATCCTCAGGAAGATGGCCCTGCTCGATCTGTAGAAAAGGTGTGGGTAGAAACTCTATAAGATGTACCCAGTGTAAGCTATGGACACATAAGAGGTGCAGCAATGTCAAAGGTAGGCTAACTAGGAAGATAGTTTTTGTATGTGGCAGATGCTCTGGAGCATTGACCTCCGAAAATCTGCAGAAAACAACTTCCGTCACTTTCCGGGGGGAAAAACTAGAAGTAGTTGATAGCTTCCGCTATCTAGGTGACCAAGTCAGTAGTGGGGGTGGGTGCGCTGAAAGTGTAACTGCTAGAATAAGAATAGCCTGGGCAAAGTTTAGGGAGCTCTTACCTCTGCTGGTGACTAAAGGCCTCTCGCTCAGAGTAAAAGGCAGACTGTATGATGCATGTGTACGAACAGCTATGCTACATGGCAGTGAAACATGGGCCGTGACTGCTGAGGACATGCGTAAGCTCGCGAGGAACGAAGCCAGTATGCTCCGATGGATGTGTAATGTCAGTGTACTTACTCGACTGAGCGTTAGTACCTTGAGAGAAATGTTGTACCTAAGAAGCATCAGTTGTGGTGTGCAAGAGAGACGATTGCACTGGTATGGCCATGTGGCGAGAATGGATGAAGATAGGTGTGTGAGAAAGTGCCAATCCCTAGCAGTTGAGGGAACCCGTGGAAGAGGTAGACCCAGGAAAACCTGGGACGAGGTGGTGAAGCACGACCTTCGGACGTTAGGTCTCACCATGGAAATGACTAGAGACCGAGACCTATGGAAGTATGCTGTGCGTGAGAAGACCCGGCAAGACTAGTGAAGCCATAATCCGTGGCCCCTACCTGGGACGTAGTCAGTCCACCTGTGCATACCTTCCTTCTTGTGACACTTGTGAAGACCTGTTGAGGCAAGTGAGAATCGAATCAAATCAAATCAAATCGAACCAAATCAAAATAGATGTACATCAATGGAATTTGTACCCTTGTGGTACCAGTGCTGGTGGCACATAAGAAAACCACCCGAACGTGACCGTAGCCAGTAACGCAATGACAAACACCATCCGAGCGTGGCCGTCCGCCAGCCTCATCTGGAACCTGTGTCGGTGACACATAAGAAAACACCATCCGAGCGTGGCCGTCAGCCAGCCTCGTCTGGCACCTGTGTCGGTGGCACATAAAAAACACCATCCGAGCGTGGCCGTCTGCCAGCCTCGTCTGGCACCTGTGTTGGTGGCACATAAAATCACCCACTACACTCTCGGAGTGGTTGGCGTTAGGAAGGGCATCCAGCTGTAGAAACACTGCCAGATCTGACTGGCCTGGTGCAGCCTTCGGGCTTGCCAGACCCCAGTTGAACCGTCCAACCCATGCTAGCATGGAAAGCGGACGTTAAACGATGATGATGATGATGATGATGATGATCCTCAGCCTGATGATTAGCTAACCTGAGTATCCCTCATTACATCAGAGGATCAGTTAGCTAAGAAATATATGTAGCCTGCATTTTATACATTCCACTCCCTGAATTTGTATGTGTGTGTGTATATACACATGTATATATGTATATATATATATACACACACACACACACACACATATATATATATATATAAACACATACATATGTATGTGTGTGTGTGTGTGTGTACATATATACATATATATATACACACACACACACATAAGCACTATCCAAATGTGATTGATGCCAAGGACCCCTGGCTGGCTCCTGTGCCAGTTGGCATGTAAAAAATACCTACTACACTCTTGGAATGGTGGTGTTAAGAAGGGCATCCAGCTGTTGAAACATTGCCAGATCATGTTGGAGCCTGGTGCAGCTGCTGGCTTTCCAGACCTCAGTCAAACCAACCAACCCATGCCAACATGTAAAAAAGTAAAGTCTAATTCTTCAATTCCATGTGACACGGGCAATGCTAGGTATCTCTGCTAGTATATACTTATGTGTGCATCATCATCATCATCATCATCATCATCATCGTTTAACGTCCGTTCTCCATGCTAGCATGGGTTGGACGGTTCGACCGGGGATCTGGGAAGCCAGAAGGCTGCACCAGGCTCCAGTCTTATCTGGCAATGTTTCTACAGCTGGATGCCCTTCCTAACGCCAACCACTCCGTGAGTGTAGTGGGTGCTTTTTACGTGCCATGTGTGTTTATATATTTACATATATGTATATATATATATATATATATATATATATATATATATATATATATATATATATATATGTATATATATATGTATATATATATATATTATATATATATATGTATATATATATATTATATATATATATATATTATATATATATATATATATATATATATATATATATAAATAATATAAGGGTAAATAATTATTAATTTCAAAATCAACAATTATTTCTGGGTAGATTTCAGTATGGAAATATAACCATTATCGGTAGGAACCTTTATAAAAAGTTCTATATACATATATACATATATATATATATATATATATATATATATATTATATATATAAATAAAAAGGGCAAGCAACAGGTTGCTTAGCCACATACCGAAAAATTAGAAATAGCAGTCAAAGACTGCTTATTTCTATTTTCTACAAATATAACTCCACATATAACATATACATGTAACTCACATATGTAAAACAGGATGAAAAATAACGAAAACAAAGTCTTCGGTTAGTTACGGACACATTTCTGGGTCAGAATTATAAACAAATCCATTCCCGTCTTCAGCGTAACATTCCTTTAGATAGATTTACAAATGTTAATTTACATACCTCTTGCTTCCCGACCTCGCACCATCGGAGATAGCATGAGACAATTAACACAGGCTAAATCCATATAGACAAATGAATTCATATTTTCCCTCCAAAATTTTACCATGTGCTTCACAAAAGGACATTAAAAGATAATGATCGCTATACACACACACACACACACACGCAATTATCATCTTATAATGTCCATCTTCTGACATTTCAGAGGACTGCATCATACTCTAATGTCTGTTTTGGTATCGTTTCCATGGCTGGTTGCCCTTCTTAATGCCATAAACACTAATAAGGTTGCCATTTAACTTGTAAGACTAAGATCCCTTCAACTGCGTGGAACTACAGTAGAAAGAGAGGCAGCTTTGGGTTAGATGAGAGGTTAAAATATGAACAGTTTGGCATCCAGAGTGCCAACTTGCTTCCAACCACACTGTTCTGGGTTCATGTCCCACTGTGTGGCACCTTGGGCAAGTGTCTTCCACTATAGCCTCGGGCTTTAGTCATCCCCAGACTATAGTAGAAGGTACTTGTCCAAGGTGTCGCACAGGGGTACTGAACCCAGAACCATGTGGTTGGTAAACAAACTTAGATTCAGTGCAGCCACTCAGTGTGTGGACTTTTGAATCATTTTCTATTTTTGTAGTAATAGTTTGTTATGTTGAAAGAAAGAAAATGACATGAAAGGGCTATTTTTTTTAATACTTTAGTGAAGAATGAAGGCAGAGCCTATGGCTCATTACAGTGCCTCCAAGACTAGCATGAGAAGAGGGGGAGAGGGGGAGGGGAAGAAAGGGAGGGAGAGATGGCAGAACATATCCTCAAATCAGGGTTCTGGTCAGAATGCTTGCAAGAGAGTGGACTACAGTAAAAGCAATCAAGGTGTCACATAGTGGTGTTAAACCAAGCGACAGATTCGATCTGTCACCTACATAAATGAGGGTGGGATATGAACTCAGAACCCAAAGGCATCCAGTCCAACATTTCTGATAGTTCTGACAATCCACTGCCTTGGATTGGTACTTTTCTTAATTGATCTTGAAAGGGTAAGAGGTAAAGTTGACCTCAATGAGATTTGAACTCAGAACACACAAAGTTAGAACAAATAGCGAAAAAATATTCTGTCCAATGCCCCAACTAACTCAGATGTTTCAAGAAGGAAAATTGTTTAATTTAAAAATAGAAGACAAACTTACCCAAATAAAATTGTTTACTGATGGCCGAAACAGTTCTGGATCAAATTTGGCAAGCTGATTACAGAGAGAGAGAGAGAAAAAAAAAAAGGAAGAAATATATGAGCGGAAATTATTTTATACAAAAACAAAAATATTTTAACCATAATTGGAACTCAAAGGAGACACAAGCACTTTCACACACAAATATACACATGAAGAAATTTCTGTCCACCAAATTCACTCTTAAGGCTTTGGTTGGCCTGAGGCTCTAGTAGAAGTCACTTGCCTGAGGTGCTGAGCAGTGGGACTGAACCCAGTACTATGTGGTTGGGAAGTGAACTTCCTACCTATACAGTCATGCCTGCACAAAGAAATATGGAAATGAAATATTTAGGCAATTTATGCACTCACTCACTCACACACACACACACACACACTCATGCATAAAGCAAATGAGTATAACCTAATTGCATGTATCATGCTTTCACTAATTGTTTTAGGTGATTGTGTAGTAATGAGTGGACACAGATACCCTCTTGACCTCGCCCTCAATGCCCCAGCAAAAACATGGACTATAGGCACAAGGCCTGAAATTTGGGGAAGGAGTATAGTTGATTTCATCGACTGACAGCTGGTGGTCAAGAGAGCTGCACTAGAACTCACCTAGTACTCCTTTACAGCTGAGGAAACTAGAACAACATGAAATTAAGTGCCTTGTCCAAGGACACAACATGTTTACCAGCCATGACCTTAAGTTTATGAGTCCAACAACCTAACCACAGGGCTACATGACTTCCTGATCCCTCTATTATACTTTAGTATCTCAATGCCTTGCATAAAACCACCACTTCTTGACTCCAACCTTAGTCAGTTACAGGTCTTTTCTTTGACCTGTGAGTTACTTGACTGACCAAAGCCTTGAGTGGATTTGGTAGATGGAAACTGAAAGAAGCCCATTGTTTCCATGGGTGCATGTGTGTGTGTCTGTGTGCACGTGTTTGTCCCCCACCACCGCTTGTCAACTGGTATCATTGTGTTTATGTCCCTGTAACTTAGTGGTTCAGCAAAAGAGACCAACAGAATAAGTATCAGGTTTTAAAAAATAAGTACTTGGGGGTCAATGCATTTGACTAAAAGTTCTTCAAGGCTGTGCCCCAGCATGGCCACAGTCTAAAAATACATATAAATAATTGTGTGCAAACAGTTTGATGTATGACTGTTACTGTAAGAGTTAGACCTCCACATAGATTAGCATTATCCAGTCAGATTCTAGTGTAGTGGAACATCCAGTGTTGAGCTCCAAATAACTGCAATGGTGAAACAAATGTAGCAACTAATAATACTCATGACTGTGTGGTAAGAAGTTTGCTTCTCAACCACATGGTTCTAGGTTCAGTCCTACTGCATGGCACACAGAAAAGGTGGCTTCTACTATTACCCACCAGCCAACCAAAGCCTTTTGAGTGGCTTTGGTAGACAGAAACTGAAAGAAACATACATGCATGTATGCATATATATATATATATATATTTAATAAAAAAAAACATATATCAGAATGAAGCACACTGTAGAAAACAGAGCAGTAATTATTACAACAAAATTTTATGTAGCGTTATCCAAGGTTTTGCACCCACAAAGCCAAAGCCTTGTGGACAGCTCATCAGACTCTATATAGAGTCTGATGAACAGTCCACATGACTTAGGCTTTGTAGGTACGAAACCTTGGATAACTCTATATACAATTTTGTTGTTTGTTTGTTTGTTTGTATGTATGTATGTTTGTATGTATATGTCTGTATGTCCTTTTGATTATGGCCTTGCTTGACAACCAGCGTACCAGAGTGGATTTGTTCATGTCCCTCATAACTCACAGTTCAGCAAATAGAGACCCATAGTGTAAGTAGAAGACTTTAAAACATAAGTACTAGGGTTGATTTGTTTGATTAAACCCTTCAATGCGGTACCTGAGTATGGCTGTAGTCTAATGACTGAAACGATAAAAGAGAAAAGATATATCATAAAATGATGATGATGTTGCTCGTGTTTTTCCTACATGTCTTGACCAACAGAATTTCAGTGATCATTGACTACACTGATTTCTCCAGTCAGTGGTCAAAAGATGCTTAAGAAATTATGAATACATTCCCTGTCACAGCTACCTTCTCTAAGTACATAACAAAGAAAGTATATATTTTCTAAAATAGGTTTCAGAAAATTACCATACATAGGTAATAAATAATAGACACACAGTTGGCTTCATGACTGGTTTGCTAGTAAGTTAATGTCTCAGATTTTGATAAAAAATTCAGTTGATATAGATTTTACAAATATGTAATATTTTCAGATATCCTTGTGTTTGCTGTGTGATTATTAGGCAGGAATATTATATAACATCCTTATATTTATTATACAATACTATGTAGGTGAATCAAGGAATATCTATATTTTCCAAAGAAAGAATTCACTGCTCTGTAAACATGTTGATGGATGCCATAATGCTTTCGATAAACTATTCACAGTGAACTATGTAATATCTTCAGAGATCCTTGCTTCTTCTTCTTCTTCTTTACCATCATCATTTTAACATTTATTCTTCCATGCTCACAACGGGTTGGATAGAATTTTTGAGATGGATTTTTAAAGGCCAGATGCTCTTCCTGTTACAACCCTCACCTCTTTCCAAGCAACATAACATTTCCCCTTAAACCAGACACGGTTTCATGGAAGGTTGGAAACCAAAGGACACTGCTTGCATCATGATAACTATAACAACACCACATAGGTAAATCAATAACCATATTTTCACAAAACACTCACTTAAAGAAAGAATTCACTGCTCACTTGTTTATGGAAACCATAACATCTTTGATAAACTACACAAAAGTACACTTCTATAGCGAACCGCACTGCAGGCAAATTCCCATGTAATGGCGAAGTCATATTTATTTGTGGCACACTGTCACCATCCATATTTAGCGAGTAGATATTAAATCATTCTTTCATCCCTGCAGACTGATAAGATACTTGCCATAAGTTACACAATAGCGAATTATGTTCTCAAAGAAAACATTAATTCACTAACATCACAGCACATGTTTCATGATAGTTTTCAAAGACTGAACCTCGAATTAAATGTTAATAATGCTGACTTTGCTGCTGTGTTTTACTCTGATTTGGTACCATTTCTCTGATTATTATTTTTTTTTTGTGCGTGTGTGTGTGTTTGTTTGTGTATATAAAGGAACATGTTCACAGAAACAAAAGGTGCAGATAATAATAATAAAGTGTGAGTTAAACCTTTATGCATCCACAGAACACAGAGCTTAGCGGGGGCATACAACAAATACAAACTAAACAATTAAATAATGTAAGTTATAATAATAACGATGGTTATTTCTCATACTGGCAAATGGCTACAAATATGAAGAGAGGATACTTCAATCAACTCCTGAACTTATTTTATTGTCTCAGGAACGATGAAAGATAAAAGTCAAATTTGGATGGACTGTAAATGAAAAACATAAAGGCTTAGAAGTGAATATTGACAGCATATATTGGGTCATCCAATAAATAATGCAGTTTATTTATACTTCTTTTATTTTTCAAAATTAAGATAAACAAAGTTCTTTTTTAATCTAAAATATACTCTCTTTCATTTTCTACAATACTCTTCAATCTATCTGGTAGACTTGCAAGGCCCCTCTTCCAAAATTCACTTGTCCATGACAAAAGATACTCCTCCACTACTGTTCTTACCTCATCTTCAGAATTCATATCTTTTCCGTCCAAATGATTTTAAAGACTGCGGAATAAATGATAATCAGATGGGGCAATGTCTGGCAAATATGGTGAGTGAGGCATTATTTACCATTCAAACTGTTCCAGCCTTTGGAATGTTATCCTTGCTGTATGTGGTCAAGCATTATCCTGATGGAAGAACACCTTTCGTCTTGGAACCCAAGATAGTCGTTTTTCTTCTACCGCTGACTTAGGCTGCACAAGCTGCTCACAGTAGATCTCCTTTGTTATCATTTGGTTTGGGTTTAAAAGTTCAAAGTGGACTAAACCTTCCATATCCCACCAAACAGATAACAACACCTTACATGGGTAAAGACTTCTTTTAGCCTGGGGTGCTGGTGTTTCTCCTTTCCCTTACCTACTGTCTTCAATGCTTGATATTTTTATAGAGAACCTATTTCTTGTCACCAGTCACTATTTGGTCCAAAAAAGGTTCATTTGTGAGGTGAGATGTAACAGTAAAGAAGAGCACACATTCACTTGCTGTGTACAATTAGACTTGGAAAGTTTGTAAGGAACCCATTGACCCAATTTGACTTTTCCAATGACATGCAGATGTTGATGAATGGTTGAATGACCAAATCCAAGCTTCTCTGCTAGTTCCTCAACAGCTACATTGGGATTTGCAAGACATCCTTGTCAAGTTCTACAGGTCTTTCAGGTTGAGGCTCGTCTTCTAGGTTGTAGTTTCCCGCTTGGAATATTTGGAACTACTGGCTTACGCCTATTGTCCAGTCCCCATATACTGCATTGATATTCCTCACACTTTCCATTGCATTGTTGCCTTTATTGAACTCATAAAGCAAAATATGCTGAACATGCTCCTTTGTCATTTCCATTATAACTTTGAAAAATAACTGTTAAAATTGAACTGCACCCTTCAAAACTTGCACTAAAAATAAGAACAAGGTAAAATTATTACCTGCTTTTATAGCAAGTTGATGCAGGTAGTTTATCCCATCCCCATCCAACTTTTAGTTCATACAATTGATAAAACTACATTATTTATGGGATGACCCATATGATAGGCTTCTACACAGTTTTAGTCTACCAAATTCATTCACAAGGCATTGGTTGGCCCAGGGCTAGAGTAGAAGGCACTTTAACAAGGTGCCAAGCAGTGAGACTGAGCCCAAAACCATATGGTTAGAAAGTGAGATTCTTAACTGCACAGCCATTCCTGACCCTGGAAGGATGAATGACAAAGTTCACATACACACACACACACCACCACCACCACCACCACTGCCACCGCCACCGTCATTGTCGTCACCACCACCACCACCACCATCATCAGGGATTAGGTGCTTTTTACATAGCACCAGCAAGATCTCCTTTGGCATGGTTTTTATAGCTAGAAGCTGTTCCAAACACCAACCACTTCACACAGTGAACTGGGTGCTTTTTATGTAGCGCCAGCACCGGTGAGGTCATCAAGTAACTTGCAAGACAAAGATCCTTTGAGAGGAGAGTGGTATTGAAGGCAGTTAGTAAGTGCCAGGTGACAAGAGGTTAGAGTGTGACAGAAGGACAGAAGCAGATGACTTGCTGGGGAGGAGATACAGGATTACCCCAGTCAGAGGAAGAGAGAACAAGGGAGATGGTGGCGATGTGCCAGGGCATACTCTTAAGGTGTATGTATATATATATATATATATATATATATAATATATATATATATATATACATATATATATACATATACATATACACACACAATGGGCTTATTTAAGTTTCCTTCTAACAAATCCACTCACAATACTTTGGTCAGCCTGAAATATAGCAGAAGACACTTGCCCAAGGTGCTGTGTAATGGGACTGAACTCAGAAACACATGGTTAGGAAGCAAGCTTCTTAACCACACAATCATGCCTGTTGTCATTAAATATGCGTACAAATGAAGGGGGCGAGCTGGCAGAAATGTTAGCACATCGGGCAAAATGCTTAGCGGTATTTCATCTGTCTTTACAGTCTTAGTTCAAATTTCACCAAGGTTGACTTTGCTTTTCATCCTTTCAGGGTTGATAAATTATGTACCAGTTGCATACTGGGGTCAATCTAATCGACTGCCCCCCCACCTCCCCCAAAATTTCAGGTCTTGTGCCTAGAGTAGAAAAGAATATGTGTACAAATGTACAAATATTAGAAGAAAACAATCAGCCATCTCCTGTATAGGAATAGACTCAAAGTCTATACTATAAATAACAAACAAGTGGAAACATTGTTACTTATAGTGCACAGACATTGTTGAGGAATTGGCATGAAAGATGGTTGAATAAAATGTGCCAAAGCAACCTTGACAAGGGAAAAGTTAACAAAAACCTTGATAAAGAAACAGAGATAAGAAAATTAGGACCAAACACAGATTTATAAAATTAGTTAGGAAATATAAACCAAATGGGGAAGTCACATATTTACCACCTCAACAAGATACCAGTTCTTGCCTTGCTTTCTGTTGTAATCCAACATCGGACGGTTATAATGTCCACTCCAGTATAGCAGTATAGTTAGTTAGACAAGTAAGACACAACTATCTATGACCGACAACTTACTTCCTAACGTTACAGTATTTGTAACAACTAGCACATACCACTCATCATGTGGGAGGAGTGTTACATTATTATCATTATCCCCATAAGATCTACTCTTTTAAGTTTTTCTTTGATCTTAGGGAGTGCAATTTTATTTCTTTTTACTAGCAATAATTTTTGCATCACCTCACCTCCAATTTTCAAGGGTTTGTTTTTCATACAGTTACAAATTTAATGTTTTTTTTTAGTTTGGCATCCACTTCCAACAACTCTATACATTTTCTTTTTTCTACTTGTACGTCTGGATTCAATTATTTGTAGTGGCGTTAGTACTTGAAAGGTATCATGTCACCATCCCATTGGTTCTTCCAATCTCTTGGGTTCACTATCAACAAATCCTTTTTTTAGTTGATTCATGTGTCCCTTGTATATCCCTTTTCTTCCTTTTACCAAGTATAGCAATTTTCCTATTCATTTGGTAATCACACCATCTTCCCAAGTTTGTTTTCTGTTCTTATATACCCTAACAAATACATTTTTGCCAATTTTGAAATATCTTGCTGTATTATCCATTGCAATTTTTCTTTTCTTACCAGGTATTAATTTGTCAAAGACTGATTCTATTTTCCTCGCAAACATCAGCTCTGCTGGTGACATACCTGCAGGTGTGTTAGGATTTGGTGTCACACAATATACTCTTAAGAAATGTTGTAGAGCTACCTCATCCATGACTTCCGTATTCGATTTCCTTAGAGCTCTCTTGAATGTAATCGGCAAAGCATACTGCTTGTCTGTTAGATCTGAGTTGGTTTGGCACCATAGTTACATGTTCTACAGCAAATGTTTTACAAAACTTTTTAAACTCAAAAGACACAAATTGTGTTCCATTGTTAGATACTATCATGTCTGGGATGCCAAATCTTGCAAACAGCTCTTGTAGAAAGTTTGTCGTAGTCGAGGAGGTTGGCTTTTGATGATTACAAATTTCTGGCCATTTAGAGAAACTATCTACTAACACTAAGTAGCATGACTCGTTTAAGGAACCAGTGAAAGCAATGTGTAGTCTTGACCATGGAGCATCTACTTTTGGCCAAGGTTCACTATTTATCATCACTAATTTTGCTACTAGAGCACATCCTCTGCAGCCTTTCACTACATTTTCAATTTCTCTGTCCATTTTTGGCCAGTACACATAGCTACACATTAAAGCAGTCATCCTCAAATTACCAGGATGTCCAACATGGAATTCCCTCAACATTTTCTTTTGCAGTGTTTCAGGTATTACTACTCTCTGTGCATACATCAATACCCCATCACAAATTGAGTATAGATTCACATCTTTGTTTTGTTTCTCACTAATCCTGCTCCTATTTACATATAACCGTTCATCATCCAGTAAAAGATCACCTCCTCCAATGCCCTCTCCTCTCTTGAAAGTTTTTTTTTTTATCTTGCAAGTACTTGGTGACCCTGTCAGTGCAGGTGCCACTTAAAAGCACCCAGTCCACACTGTAAAGTGGCTGGTGTTCAGAAGGGCATCCAGCTGTAAAAACCTTGCCAAAACTGACCTTGCCTGTGCTTGTACCATGTAAAAAGCACTAAGTCTACTCTGCTGAGTGGTTGGTATTAGAGAGGGCATCCAGCTGTAAAAATCCTGCCAAACCAGTTACAGAAGTTTGATGCAGGCTACTGCCTGGCTGGCTCTTGCAAAACCATCCCACCCATGCTAGCTTGAAAGGCGGACATTAAACGACACCAATGATGATAATGATAATACATACATATATATATATATATATATACACATATATATATATATACATATATATATATATACACACATATATATATATACATATATATACATACATATATATACATATATATATATATATACATATATATATATATACATATATATATACATACATATATATATACATATATATATATATACATATATATATATATACATATATATATACATACATATATATATATATATGTATATATATATACATATATATATATATATATGTATTATATATATATATATATATATATATATATATATATATATATATATATATATATATATATTTGTTGAAATAGAAAGATGAATTTTCTTGTTACAGATTATTCAAAAGTTTAACCGATACCTGGGTAGCAAAAATCACAGCAGAAAAAAGC
This sequence comes from Octopus sinensis, assembly GCF_006345805.1. NCBI lineage: Eukaryota > Metazoa > Mollusca > Cephalopoda > Octopoda > Octopodidae > Octopus > Octopus sinensis. The sequence continues at coordinate 139,931,242 of NC_042998.1, read as the reverse complement.
ACGGTTGGAGATAAGACCATTTGGTGTTGCAACCATGTGTTGGTGCGGATAATTGAAGTTTAATATTATTAGTGAATGGAAGAAATGGAGTTGAACGAAAATTGAACAGAATTCCTTTTATTACATTCTACACATGTTTCAAAGGCCACAAATTTCCAAATTCTGATTAAATAAGGGTACCATATTGTGGCTTTCTCTTCAGGAAAAAACAGGAATTCCGTTGACAGAACAAAACAAAACAGAGGCGCAGCAACGCAATTTGAACGAGGACGCTCCTTAAGAGCCCTGGGCTCTTAAGGAGCGTCCTCGTTCAAATTGCGTTGCTGCGCCTCTGTTTTGTTTTGTTCTGTCAACGGAATTCCTGTTTTTTCCTGAAGAGAAAGCCACAATATGGTACCCTTATTTAATCAGAATTTGGAAATTTGTGGCCTTTGAAACATGTGTAGAATGTAATAAAAGGAATTCTGTTCAATTTTCGTTCAACTCCATTTCTTCCATTCACTAATAATATATATATATATATATATATATATATACACACATATATATATATATATCATCATCATTGTTTAATATCTGTTTTCCATGAGGCTAGCCCTAAGGAAATCGAATACGGAAGTCATGGATGAGGTAGCTCTACATGGGCTAGCTTGACAAGAGCTGGTACGGTCAGGCACTGCACCAAGCTCCATTGTCTGTTCTGATATGGTTTCTACAGCTTGATGCCCTTCCTAAAGCCAACCACTCCAGAGTGTACTGGATGCTTTTTATGTGGCACCAACACCAGTATCAATTCTGCTGTGGTAGACAGGTCTTCTTGAGTACACACACATTTATGTGTATGTATGTAAAACTAACTTGCTCAGTACTACAACACACTCAGTTTTAGGGCTTTGTCTTGTGAGCTACTTGGTGACCTCACCAGTGCTGGCGCCATGAAAAAGAAGCACCCAGTCTACTCTGTGAAACGGTTGGTATTAGAAAGGGTATGCAACTATAAAGCCCATGCCAAAACAGACATTGGAGTTGAGCCCATGCCGGCATGGAAAAGGGGATGATTAATAATGACGATGCTGATTATGATGATTGAGTATAACATACATAAGTGAAAAGCAAGGCTAGGAAAGATGATTACAGAAACTTTTGATTAATAATTAACACTGAGCTAAATGAAAAGAAAATATGGTAAGACATCAGTATTTTTGCTAATTGAATTAACAAGACAAGATAGGAAAAGAAAGAAACAAAAAAAAATAATTAATGATTGTATTTAGAAAATATATTACCCCAAATCTGACATGGCAAGATTGTATTTACAATGAATACAAGGAGGAACGGAGGCAACTAGAAAATTACAATGAAATATCTACTGTAGGACTTGAGAAATTATCTGTTAAAGAATAAAAGGAAACTAATAGGAGAAACTATGATGATGATGGACAAAACATAAAAACTTTATCATCTTCAAGGAAGTCAAGAAATATCTAAAATAGGAAGAGGGAAATGTTGGGAGGATGAAGAAATAAGGATAGGAGCTATTAAAAGCTAAATTATATACAGACAATAACAAGGAAAGACCATCTACTTCAACACTCAACAACAACAACAATGGCAACAGCACCACCACTACTGCCATTTTAACATCTTCTTTCCCATGACAGCATGGAGAAGATGTTACAATGGAAGTGGAGGTGATGAAAAAAAGCTTCCCCAGCTAGTAGCTGATATTTATTTTCAACTGAGTAGATTGAACTAATGCAAAATAAAAAGTCTTGCTTAAGGACACAAAGAGCTGCTCATTTGGTTACAACCATTAGCCTGTAACCCTTACAACTTAGCCACAAACCGTGTAAAATCTACAACTGTTCTGTTTGTTCTCTTATTCACTTACTTGTTTCAGCCTTTGGCTGCATCCATGCTGGAGCACCATCTTAAAGGGTCATAGTCGAAGAAATCCACCCTAGGACTTATTCTTTGTAAATCTAGCACTTATTCTATTAGTCTCTTTTGCTGAACTGCTAAGTTAAGGGAATGTAAACATACCAGCATTGGTTGTCAAGCGATAGTAGACACAAAGACAATGAGCTTCTTTCAGTTTCTGTCTACCAAATCCATTCACAAAGTTTTGATCAGGCCAAGGCTATAGTAGAAAACACTTGCCCAAGGAGTGACGTAATGGGACTGAACCCGGAACCATGTGGTTGGGAAGCAAGCCTCTTACCACACAGCCACACCTTCACCTGTTTTTTTTATTTATTTAAGCAAAATGCCTTTCCTATCACCAATCACTCTTTGGGATGGACACTGGGTATTTTAGTGTGAGACTAGCACTAAACAGGTTGCTTGTTTGTTCAAAGATTTAAAACATTTCAAAGAGAGTAAAACTAAAAGAATAATATTTTTCAAGGGAAACTTAGTTGAAACACAAATATTCCTTTCTACTATAGGCACAAGGCCCGGAATTTTGGAAGCAGGGGGCTAGTTGATGGATGAAATGCTGCTAAGAGTTGAAATACAAATATTGGCATCAAATTTTTGACACAGGGCCAGCAATTTCAAGGGAGGGGGGCTAGCCAATTACAATGCTCAACAGGTACTTATTTTATCAATCCCCCAAAATGATGAAAGGTAAAGTCAGCTTCAGCGGAATTTGAACTCAAGATGTAAAGATGGATGGAACACTGCTAAGAGTCGAATTGCAAATATTGGTTTAGAATTTTTGGCACAAGGCCAGTAGTTTCAGGGGTTGGGGAAAATTGATTACATCGACCCCAGTACTCAACTGGTATTTATTTTATCAAATCCAAAAAGATGAACGGCAAAGCCAACTTTGGTGGAATTTGAACTCAGAACATAAAGGCAGCCGAAATGCTGCTAAGAGTTGAAATACAAATATTAAAAACTAAAATGTTATTTGTACAACAGACAACAACTTTAACAAACAAACAAACATTTTCTCTCAAGATTTCTCCCAGAGGATGCAAAGTTCTACATCTAAACATAAGTGCCAGTGGTGATTTAGAAATAGCTAATAATGTTCTTTCTTTTATGATAAGAAAGTGTTTAATAACTTATCACATGGTGTGCAATTTAGATGTAAACAGTAAACACACAAGATGCAGAGTAAAACAGCAAACCCTCTGCTTAGCTGTATTCATGTTAGACACTGGATCAAATGGATCGGATTTGAAGGAATATGAGATAAAGGGAGAACCTGTGTGATTGATAAGACTATATGTATGTATGTATGTATGTATGTATGTATGTATGTATGTATGTATGTATGCGTGTGTGTGTGTATGTATGTATGTATGTATGTATGTATGTATGTATGTGTGTGTGTCTGTGTGTATGTATGTATGTATGTATGTGTGTGTATAAAAGTTGGAGGATGTATTTAGCATCCAAATGCTTTGAGTGTTTGGCAAAAAAACAACAAAAAATGGTTTGGAAACGATACTTTATTGTATCAATCACACCTAGATTAAAAGGAGTCAGAAAAGGATCCACAGCAATTGCCCTTCCTTGAACCAACTAAATAAAAAAACAAAATGCAATTATGTCTATGATCACTAACTCAAACCATTAATCAGTTGACCATCTGTGTTTCTCCTTTTGAAAATCAGAAATAAATAAAAGTTGTCTAAAGTCAAATCTTACCTGAGCAGCCGTAAGAGAAGGTAATTTTCCCTCATCAGGCATTTCAGTAAATGGTTCCTCTAAGATATTCTTTTTCAACATTTGAAACAGCAATTTGATGTGGGAATTACGGTTTTTTCTGAAACAGATAGAAAGAAATTTATGCTCTAATACAGTATTTCTGAACCGTTTTTTGTCTATGGACCCTTTTGATTCCTATTTGACTCTACTGGACCTTCATAACCATTCAATGTTTCAAAAAATCCTGTTATATTTTTGTAATTAAATATTAGGATTTGTATTTTTAAAAAAACTGTTAACATATTTTATGCATTGTATACATATAAGAAATTTTAATGCAGATATATTTTAAAAACCAAATCTTATATGGGCCCCCAAGAGCCATGTGGACCCCAGTTGAGAATCACTGATATTATAAGAATTAGACTATATTTCTTTTGTAATTTTTACCTATTGATCAGAAGCAAGTGTACCCTTAGTGTTGCCCTTGTTATCATCATTTAATGAGTACTTTTCCGTGTTTGCAAAGGTCGACCAAGACTATGCTGGGGTACAGTTTTTCTACAGCTTATCTCTCCTACCTGGAACCAGCACTCACCTTTTCTCAAGTATGGTAACAATGCCTCCCTCCACTCCAATATATCAGTTAACAGCATCAGAGAATCACAAAATGTTGTAATCTGATATATTCTGTTTCACTGAGATTAGCCAACAGAAAACCTATCCCTAAATATACATGAAAATTCATATCTCAGGTGCAAACATGGATATGTAGCTAAAGGAATTTGCTTTCTAACCATGTGGTTTCAGGTTCAGTCCCACTGTGTGGTACCTTGGGCAAATGTCTTCTACTATAGCCATGAGCTGAGCAAAACTTTATGAGAGTAGTTGGCATATGGAAACTAATGTGTCTGCATGTGTGTATGTATGTGTGTGCACGTGTTTGTGTATGTGTGTGTATGTGACTGTGCGTGACTGCTTTTGGTCCATCTTGACATTATTTAATAATTGTACATGAGTGTCACTTCATGCACATGGTATCATTCACGTCCAGTTATGTCAGGTCGTAGGTGAGGAAAAAATACCATGCTTGGAAACAAGTGAGGGTTGGCAACAGGAAGGACATCCAATAAAAAAGAATCTCACTTGAATTCTGTCCGACCCAGTCAAGCATGAGAAAGTCAACATTAAAAACAACAATGATGACAATGATGATGATAATGATGGCCATCACCACCACTACTATGTTATCATCATCATCATCATGTAATATAGTGGCTTAAAAATGACACTTAGTTGAGAGTTTTATTTCTCATATTTTCAATGAATAATATTTTCTTGCATTTGCACTACATTAAAATCCATTAACAGTGGGGCACAAATAAATGACTGAATTGATTTCAGTACATGTGCTAACCTTTATTTCACTGACCCCAGAAGCAAGAATGTTAAAGTCAGCTCTAGAGAGATTTGAAATCAATAACAGAGGAACAGAGTTAGATAAGGAAAGGTGCTGCTGCCTATCTGTTGGAATGTACAATGTTGATTACCTCCACCTTAGTGAAGGTGGAGGTATTGTTTTCAATCAGGTTTGTCTGTTTGTCCATGGACAAGATATCTCAAGAACTACTGGATGGATTTAGATGAAAATTTCAGGGATGTTTAGCATCATGACTAGCATTAACTGATAAGATTTTGGGATCGATCCAGTACCGGACAAGGAATCTGGATTATTTTTCCTGTTTTTTTTTTTACTTAATTTTTGAGAGTGGTCGGGTTCATTTTTTGTATTCTCACTTGTGAGAGCAGTCGAGTTTATTTCAGATATTTTCATTTTAAAAATCATCTCTGGCTAATCGTTGAGATGACATTGGTGTTGCCTTGGCAGAGGCTTGTGCTCTCTGAGTGCTCTTGTTTCAATTAATTTTGAAAATAATGAAGATAAAATTTAAACTTTTGGCACAAGGCCAGCAATTTCAAGGAGGTGGGGTAAATCAATTACATTGACTCTAGTATTCAGCTGGTACTTATTTTATCAACCCCAAATGGTTGGAAGGGTAAGTTGACCTCAGTGGAATTTGAACTCAGGACATAAAAACGGATGAAATACTGCTAAGCATTTTGCCCGGCATGCTAACAATTCTACCAGCTTGCTGCCATAAAATCATTATTAAGCTGATGCTTGGGACATAAATGAACATCCATCCATCCATCCATTCAACCTCTCTGACCACTATTCCTGAAAGGGTTGTGGTGGGGTAGAGTCATCAGACACCTCCTCTATAGAGTCCTATCTGCTATTGGAACATCACTGAGACACGAAATTCTAATTTAAGTCACTTCAAAATAAAAAAGTTTGTACCATAGAATCAGGAGCAGTATCAGACAGGTTGGTATCAAAAGGGTTAAATGAAAATTTAAAGAATTGTTACTGAATATCATACCTAGATGCAATTCCAGACACAGGTAGACAGAGCTTTCTAATCCACACAGCTGCATAATTCCGATCTGTGAAAGAAAAATACATACATATGTATGTGTGTGTGTGTGTGTGTGTGTGTGTGTGTGTGTGTGTGGTGTGTGTGTGTGTGCATGTATATGTATATATTTGTAAAAATGAGTAGAGATGGCTTTTGGTGGGGATAATTTTTATTTTAATGATAATGTCTACAGTTACTCTGAGTTTCGAGCTTGAAACTCATTAGAATAACTGTAAACATTATCATTAAAATAAAAATTATCCCTCCAAAAGCCATCTCTACTCATTTTTTCAAATATATTATACTGTACCAAGAATTTTTTTTTTGTATTCTACTGTATATATATATACATACATACATATATATATATATATTACAATTTTGCTTAGGCATAGTAATACCAATTACAAGTTGTTTTCACCACCATCATCATCTTCATTTAATGTCTGTTTTCCATGCTGGCATAGGTAGAACGGTTTGACTGAAAACTGGTAAGCTGGAGAGATGTACCAGGTTCCAATCTGATTTGGCATGGTTTCTACAGCTGGATGCCCTTTCTAATGCCAACAACTCCAAAAGTCTAATTTTATAATTTTGTTTAGGAGCAGCAATACTAATAATGTTATATATATATATATATATAACAGATGTGGCTGTGTGGTAAGAAACACAATTCCCAACTACATGGTTTGGTTCAGGGTTCAGTACAAATATATTTTATAACTTCGCTTAGGCATAGCAATACTACTAACTTCTTATATACATATATAAATATATATGTATTTCTTTTTATCTGCTTACTTGTTTCAGTCAGGACACTGTGGTCATGCTGGAGCACTGCCTTGAAGAATTTTAGTTGAATGAATCAATTCTAGTAATTATTCTATCAGTTTCTTTTGCTGAAACACTAAGTCACAGCAACATAAACACACCAGAGCCGGTTGTCAAGTGGTGGTGGGGGACAAACACAGACACAAAGACATAAACACAAACACAGATATATATACATATATATATTTTTTTATATATATATACATAACGACCTTGAACCCACAAGAGTAAACAAGAGAGACAGAGACAGGCAGAAACAAGGAAAATGCCACTTGTATTTGAACACTATACAAATATTCTTTTAAAAAAACTTTTCTTTTAATTTTTCTAAATTTAATTGTTTAATTGTTTCAGTTGAAAAAGTCTCAATGACTGAAACTGGTACTGAAATGTTTTTTATAAAATTATCTTAGCATTTTCTATCTTCACTTTTTTTCCATATATATATATATATATATAACAGACATGGTTATGTGGTAAGAAGATTGATTCCCAACTACATGGTTCAGGGTTCAGTCCCATTGTGTGGCACCTTGCGCAAGTATCTTCTACTATAGCCTTAGGCTGACCAAAGCCTTGCAAATGGATTTGGTAGACATAAACTGAAAGAAGCCAATTGTATACATGTATATGTGTATGTGTATGTGTGAGTGTGTGTCTTTGAGTCTGTGTCTGTCCCACACTGCCACTTGACAACCAGTGCTGGTATGCTTACATCCCTGTAACTTAGCAGTTCAGCAAAAAAAAAAACAATAAAATAAGTTCCAAGCTTTAATAAAATAACTACTGGGATTGATACATTCCTCAAGGGCAGTACTCCAACATGGATGAAAAAAGTAAAAGATAAAAGGTATATATACGTATGCATCTAACATAACATAGATGTTTTGTCAGAACACCAAATACTGTGTTTTAGCCTTGGAAGATCCTCTCCAACAGGAACATTGTAAAGTAAAAGCCACCTTTGATCATGAATGGCCATAGGATTGCACCTAGAAAGTTCCCCTCCAAGACACAAGTCTGGGCAAGGTTGTTCATGGAAAACCAGCAGTTGCCCATGCATATCAGCCCTCCCTCTCCATGCCATCAATGTTATCATTTTTACAGTTGAATGAACTGGAGCAACGTGAAATAAGTGTCTTGCTAAAGAACACTACACACAGCCTGGTCCAGGAATCGAACTCACTACTACATGATTGTGAGCCTGCCACTCTAACCACTGAACCATTGTAGCAGAAGAGAATTGTCTGTCATGGACACCAGAATTTCCACATCACATGATTTCAGTCTACTGGTCCACATGTCAGTCAAATCTCACTGCTATGATATATAGAATACCTACATCTTTTCATCAGGCTTATTAGAATTTAATTATTAGCGACAGAAACAGTGTCAATACCAAAAAGTAATTTTTATATTCAACTTAACATGGATGCCTTGTTAGAACAATGAATATGGTGTTATGACTTTGAGAGATTCTCTCTTGTAGGTTGCTTGGTGCAAATATATAGACTTAGTGAATGCAACTGAGACAGCATTAAATTAAAAAAAACACACATATTAAAGTGAAATGAATATCAAAGCAGCAACTCATGAGAATGACAGGCATGTTTCACCTTACTCAGGGATATAACTATTTGTCATCAGTTAAGATGAAATTTGTGCTTCAATATATAGGAAATAATGAATAAAATATTGTACTGAACTGTGAACATCTATGAAGAAATTTTCTCTCAGATAAAAACACAATATTATGCTTTCTAATAGTGTGTATACATTTAGTATGAGACACAGATGACAATTTTAAGTTAATGTTGTTTCAATTATATACACTGAGTTTTTATTTTGCCTGGCAAGCTTTCTGCACCTGTAGTAGGTGTCAAACATGCATTGATAAGCTCCAAATAGGGCAAAGCATATCTGTCATTGTCAGGAATCACTGCTGTGACAATCCTTGTTTTGCCCCGATATATATTGTTTTTAACACATGTATACACAAACACACACAAACACAATGTAATAGATAAGAAAACATCAAAACTGACATGATAAAATAGGTACACTCCAATAAGTGCTCATACTGATCAAATGCCTAAAATCCAACATTGAGTGAAGGGATACAAGATCTGTGGAAATAAGAATTGACTAAAAGCAATGCACAGGTTGAGCTTCTGATGAGAGGGAAGGCTATTCACATAATTTATACCTGTGCTAATTCAATTACCTTAACTTAAACTAATCTACATTTGTATATATAGGTATAATGCAGGTAACTGCTCCTAATGAAAATATACCCAGAAACAGCTGTAAAGAATGACCGAGACTTTCCTCTCACTTACTTGCAAGGTTTCAACTAGAATTTCCAGGATTTTTTTACTTATTTTTTACTTCAAACATGAAGGACTATTAAAATTCTCCTCTATCTCTTCAACAATGTTTCTGTATGAATTTCTGGAATTTACACCTGTCTATGAAGAATCACTATAAAGTTTCACTCTCTGGATTCTCTTGGTTTTCTGCTAAATTTATATATTTTTATACTTCTTTCTGTATAAATATATTGTAAATGATATGAGCCTTACAACTATCCATCTTTTATCACACACACACACACAAACACACAAACACAAGAGGGTACTGAAAAGTTCCTGGCTTTAAGGGTATTGTGAAAGGCCTGGTTGAAGGCCCAACCTTCCGAGTTCTTAAAAAAACTGAAGGACCACTGCAAATAAGTGTGTAAATCTGAGAGGGGAATATGTTGAACAAAATCAAAATTAACTGATCCGCTTGTATTTTCTTTTACCCTAAGCCAAGAACTTTTCAGCACCTCCTTGTACATATATATATATATATATATATATATATATATATATATATATATATATATATATATATATATGCATATACATACACACACATTTATAAATAAATGAGCTCAAACATTAAAGCTCAAGTGTTTCTTTAGAAGAAATACAACAAACACAATTTTATGTATAAATCTACAGATAAAAATTTACTCACGAGTTTTATTGTGGAGGTTCATCACATATGGTTTGATTTCAGTCAAGTATTTTTCAAATTCCTCATCCATTCTTGTATGCAAAGGTTCATGGTGATCCATAATTAATGACAGATCTATGTAATGATATTCTTCAAAGCAAGACACGCTAAAAGAATTAATCAAAAAGAATGCCAACACCATTAACAAGCAGCAGCTGATTTTAAATGTTCTTGATATATATTTTTTGTTGCTTTTTATCATTTTTTTTATAAGAAAGAAAAGACAAGATTCTCCAATATATGTTAACCTTTTCATTACCATATTTCTGTCAGAATACATTGCTTTTGTTTGGAATTTACTAAAATAACTTTGTTGTTATTAATCTGATATTTGGAGTATAAATTAACATGGAACTTTGTTGGAAGATTTTCATTTACATCACTTTAAAGTGAGAAATTTGTCATGGAAGCAGGGGCAGAGTTAGGAAGGTTGATATCAAAAGATGAAGAGGAGGAAACTAATAATAATAATAATAATAATAATAATAATAATATAATAATAATAATAATAATAATAATAACTATATATACAATGTATAGAAGGTGGTAGAGGCCTTATACAGCTGGTAAACTATTATAAAATAACAACCATAGGACTGCAAAAATATCTACTTCAGAAGCAAGGAAAACTAATACAAATAGCAGCAAAACACAAGCAAAACAAAAAACTGTTCTCAGTATTTAAGGAAGCTGACAAATACAAACAAGAAATCATATCACCTAACAAATAATGATGATGATGATGATGATGATGATGAGGAGGAGGAGGAGGAGAGAAGAAGAAGAAGAAGAAGAAGAAGAAGAGAAGAAGAAGAAGAAGAAGATGCAAACTAAAACTAGAACAGCAATGGGCCATGATAAAACGATGGCAAGAAAAGCCCCTTTGTAGCAAATACTGGACTAAACTAAATGCAAAAGAAATAGACAAAGAAAAATCCCAGCAATGGTTGAGAAGCTCAGGACTCAAAGCAGAGACAGAGGGATTTTTAATTGCAGCACAAGACCAAAGCCTCCCCACCAAAAATTACCAAAAACATAATGAAAAGAAACACAACAAGTAACTGCAGAATATGTGGAGATGGACAAGAAACAATAAATCATATTATCTCTGGCTGCCCAGTCCTGTCTAAGAAGGAATATATTCACAGACATGATAGAGTAGGGACCTACATACACTGGAAGCTATGCCAACATTATGGAATAACAACAGAAAAAAGATGGTATAGGCACACACCAGAAAAAGGTCACAGAAAACGAGAAAGCAACCATACTCTGGGATATGCCAATACACTCAGATAAGAGAAATTAAGGTCAACTGATATAGTTGTCAGAGATCATGAAGAAAAAAAATGCCTTCTAATTGATGTATCAATACCAGCAGATGACAACGTGTCTCTAAAAGAAATGGAGAAACTTTCAAAATACAAAGACCTGGAAATAGAGGTAACTCGAATGTGGAATCTAAAAACAGAAACAATTCCTATCACAGTAGGTGCATTAGGTATGATAAAAAAATATTCAGACAAATACATAGCAAAAACACCAGGACTTACAAATATATATAACATACAAAAAATTGCACTACTGAGCACTGCACACATCCTACGCAAAGCACTTTCAATACAGTAACCATCAGAGCATCACAACAAATCACAGCACATACCCAAGGCACACAGAGCTACAGTCAGTAGGGAAGTGAAAGCACGCTATAAAAATAAAACCACTGAATAATAATAATAATGAATGGCTGTGTGGTAAGTAGGCACAGGAGGGGCCGTGTGGTAAGTAGCTTACTGACCAATGACATGGTCTAAGGTTCAGTCCCATTGTGTGTCACCTTGGACAAGTGTCTTCTACTATAGCCTTGGGCCGACCAAAGCCTTATGAGTAGATGTGGTAGACAGAAATTGAAAGAAGCCTGTCGTATATATACATGTGTGTGTGTGTATATTTATATATATATATATATATATGTGTGTTTGTGTGTATGTGTTTGTCTCCCCACCATCGCTTGACAACCAATGTTGGTGTGTTTACATCACTGTAACTTAGTGGTTCGGCAAAAGTGACTGATAGAATAAGTACTAGGCTTACAAAGAATAAATTCTGGAGTCAATTTGTTCAACTAAAGGTGGTTTTCCAGCATGGCCACAGTCAAATGACTTAAGTAAAGAAAAGAATTTGCCACCAGGGCAAAGGATGAGGGAGATAATACAAAGACAGACATAAAGGGTGTGGGTTTACATATAAAGGAATGATAAAATAAAAAGTATACATGGTATACATTAGAAGGGAAGTATACATAGTATATGACACTATAAAAAAAGGGGTAAAAAAAAGCAATTGTGATGGGTTCCCTGATACAGGATGACCATTCGAGATCACTCCAAATACCAAGGATGAGAGCCCTCTCCAACTTCTTTCTTCTGACTCACAGGTCTACACTGAGAATGGTGTCCTCAGCTCTTGCCATTTGCGCAACTTCCACCCACCTTTTCATAAATTCACTCAAAGACAGTCCCTCCCTCTCTACCCTCACTTTCCTTTTCAACTGATACTGGAAAAAGTCGATGAGGGCTTTCCCAAAGAAGAATGTTTCTGTCCTCATTCCTTTCAGCCTCATCCACCAAATAACCTCTTTCACCACAGCCACCAGACAAAGAAAATCTGCCTTGCCAGCCCAATTAAAGGAGGGCAGAGGGTTAATCATCATTATGGACTTAGCTGTAGATGGATCTGCCCTACAAATGACAGCAGTTGTTTGACATAACCCCAACAAGTCAGCAATGCCCAGACACTGAACGAATACATGCAGAATGGTTTCGTAACTCTGCGAGCACATCAGACAAGTCCATCTGACAGTACATCCATGCCTGTAGAATTCATCTCGAACTGGTAGTGCCCCCTGGTAGCACTGCCAGGCTGAAGACATCTGGAAATTATCCATAACACTCCTCGACTGGTAAGTCCTCCAGAATAGACTTGCCAGTTCATCTTTGTCAATACCTAGAGTCTTCCTGAGGATGACATCACACTTCCCTGCTACTAATCCTCTGTAAATATCTAAAGTAGAACATTGACCGATCCTATTGCCCGACTTGTAGAGGACAATGAGCACCTGATGACATTCTAAACGCCAGGCACCCAGTCTCGGCCTATCCTTTACCCAGTACTGCAGCTCCGTCAAGGAGATGAGCTGCGGAAAGGCGTGTCTCACAAACAGAGCCCACACACATTCATCTTCTAGAAATTGCTGCAGGTGGCATGTGTGTGTCTGTGCATTAAGAATCATGGCATGCCTAAGCCACCATGCAAAAGGAGTTGGCATCCTTAAAAATGGATGCGAGAGTATGTTTTCCAGAGATCTTTGTTTCACTAATGGCAGTTACATCTAACTCAAGTGCCCTGAGAGTGTTGAGGAAGTGACATTGCTTCCAAGCTGATCTCAGGTCACCCACAATCACACACTCCATTCTCAGCACAACCATGCAAGTCGGAGAAGGAGAATGAAGAGGTTACTCAGCTTGATTTTCAAGAAGTCCAGAAATTCTGAGCCTCTCTACTGGCATAAATGTTTTAAAATGCCCTTCCAACAGCCTTTTATCAATAGATTTTTTTAAAATCCTCACACTACCTGGGAATTTTTCTCTTATAGTTTTATAAATGTCTGACAACGTTTTATTTAAGAGTCTGTCCTTAGGGATTTTGAGGATGAATTCCTCAAATTCCTTTCCTTCTGTCTTTATTTTGTTTTTGTTTTGACTTACAAAATCCATCAATTCACTGTTACACTTGTTCACAATGATGAAATTGATGGATACATTTCGTCTACAGTCTAATGAATATTTTTGAAGTTCTGGAATTGGTTGTTTCTGTATTTCTGTGATTTTGTGCTGCTGTTTTTGAAGTTGTTGATCTTGTTCTTGCAGTTTTTGTTGGAGTGGTTGTGAATTGTGTTGCAGTTGTGGTTTCAGAATAAGTTTTGAAGTAGGGCTGTGTACTCTCCTCCTCTTTCACCTTCCCACTTTTGTCACTGTGATCCAATGATCATTCAGCTCTTCTTTCTCCATGTCATTGCAGTCGATGTTGGTTTGGGAGGAAGAGCATTCAAGAGAAACTTGCTTTTTCACGGCAACCGGAGGTAGAACGCCTTCTTTATCTTGGTTTGGGAGTGGGTATGAACATAGGTGTGGGAGAAGGTATAGGAGTTTTGTGAACATGTTTATGATTTAGCCCTTGTGTTTGTAATGTTGGCAGCAGTGGGACTTTATTTTGCCTTGTTTCAGGGCATAAAGCCTTTAAGTTATTTACAAACCCACATGTGTGGCATCTTGGTTTTCCACCCTCCATCAGCACTGACAAGTGAGTACCGTCGGGGAGAATGATTAGATCGGGTAGTTGGTTGATATGGTCCTGCTTGCATTGCAAGGTAAGTTCCATACCTATACCTAACCAATTTTGCTTAGATGGTTTCTTGACCTCCAATATTGTGACTTCGTCTTCTTCTAAACCTGGTAAGACAGCCGCCACTAACCAGATAATGGGTATTTCTGGTGGCGCATTCAGCACCCTAATCTTGGCAAGGCATTGGCCATGATAACTGGGGATTAAGAAAAAGTTGTCATTCCTCAAAGTGGTTGCAGAAGTAGTGGGGAAGCATCATGCCCTGATGCAGTACCAGGCAGTGGCTCTCATGGCTTCTGATCTTAACTGATTGGAAGTGTTATCATGTACATGTTTTGTCTTGGTATGAAAGATGGGCTACAGCAAATATCCTGCTCAATACCACAGATTTGCTCGTCAGTTATTTGTAACCAGTTGACCATGTTCCTTAGTGGCTGACGATATGTGCATCTCTGATCACGAGCAGAAGTAGTGGAGCATCATAGCCATGTGTTGAGAGGGATCCTTTGGGGTTTGAATAATTCACTTCTGGAAACATGGGTGTTTCGTTCAATATCCTTAACCCTTATTCAGGGACATTTTGAGCGGGATGGGTTACTCAACCAGAAGAAAATTCTAACTGGGTCCCACCTGTAAGATCATGTGCTGTTTATCTTGATATGAGATCACCATGTTTCGCACATATGGTTGTGATCTATGTGCCTAGTATACCCTTATCAGACAGGTAATCATGATGGGTATACTGGGCTTCGTATATTTTACCCCAGTGTCACTTTGATGGCATGTACTGCTCTCTCACTCAATAATAATAATAATAATAATAATAATAATAAGCCGAAGAACTATTCAATGACCTCTCAATGACCTGCATATTATGGTATTATCTTTGCGGAATGACTCTCAGAATAGGATCCAAATATTGGTACATCATGCTCAGTATGGAACTTAGTAAAATGTTCGAAGGAGAAATAATACAAAAAAACATATGTTAAAAAGAAAACAATATCGGAACAAAGATTATTGGTACAAAGCAATGCTGTATCAAATTTATACGTAGTACCTGACGTACCAACATTTTGCAGAAACTGGGTACTTGATACACCTACATTTTGCATTATGTAATTACTTTGTGTACACTTGCAACAAAGAATGTACAGTTATACAGGAATTATATCTATAAATAAGATGGATATGTGAGTGCATGCATGTATGATAGTGTATGTGTGTGTGTGGCGAGCTGGCAGAAACGTTAGCATGCTGGGAGAAATGCTTAGCAGTATTTCATCTGCCGTTACGTTCTGAGTCCAAATTTTGCTGTAGGTCAACTTTGCCTTTCATTCTTTCGGGGTCGATAAATAAAGTACTAGTTACACACTGAAGTCGATGTAATCAACTTAATCCCTTTGTCTGTCCTTGTTTGTGGGCAATAAAGAAATATATATACACACACATATATATATATATATATATATATATATATATAGGTGTAGATACAGGCATGGCTGTGTGGTAAGAAGCTTGCTTCCCAACCACACGGTTCTAGATTCAGTCCCACTGTGTGGCACCTTAGGTGAGTATCTTTTACTGTAGCCTCAGGCCAACCAAAGCCTTGTGAGTGGCTTTGGTTGATAAAAACTGAAAGAAGCTTGTCATAAATGTGTATATGTATTTATGTGTGAGTGTCGTTGTGTCTGTATTTGTTCCCCATCACCACATGACAACTGGTGTTGGTGTGTTTATGTCCCCATAACTTAGTGGTTCAGCAAAAGAGACTGATAGAGTAAGTACTGGACTTGAAAAAAAGTCGATTTGTTTGATTAAAACCTTACAAGGCAGTGCCCCAGCATGGCCGCAGACATATGGCAGAAACAAGTAAAAGGTAAAAGACAGAGAGAGAGATGAAATGAAATGGAATGGAATGGAATAGCTCTCGTATGATATAATGATGAACATTAAGAGTAGAACACTTGCTCCAAGAGTTTCTAAACTTTGATACACCAACCTCACCCTATAGACTAATACTGCAGTGTACATACCTTTACAATATTGGCACTACCTTTTAACAAGGTACCAGGTTTTGTATAATGTAATGTAAAGCATGAAAAGAAAAGCAACAACTTAATTTGTAAAGTCAAAAGCAAACCATCAGAATCTGTTTATCTAACTCCAACGTTGTGATGATAAGTGTAGAAAACACAGGACAAGACAACATGCCTCAAAGATTTGTCTCCATTTGTAAACTCACACCTGGCCAGAGATCAAGTTAGTTTGCCTACAGCTCTACTCTAAAGAAAGTCAGTACAGTGAAATATTTAAAATGATTGAGAGAAAATTACTGGCAACTGTATTAAGTGGAGATGTGAACTGTGAGGAAGAATAAAAGGCAAGAAAAGCAGAGAATAGTGGGTGTCATTTTTGAAAGAAGAGCGGAGTAACTAAAGGCAAAATAGTTAATGCTTGGATAATATCACCATCCTCACATGCAACAAAGAATGATGGTCAAAGATTATTTTTGATCTCTGGGCCTCTGAAGTTTATTTCACAACTGAAGTAAACCTAATATCTTCACATGTGTATGTTCTCTCTCTCTCTCTCTCTCTGTATATCTATCTATCTATCTATCTATCTATCTATCTATCTATCTATCTATATATATATATATATATATATATATATATATTATATATATATATATATATATATATATATTTATACATATATATATGTATATATAGGCACACACACACATATATATATATATATGAAGTGGAAACAAGGTACAATAGCTCATGTATGATAAAACGGTGATCATTAGAAGAATACTTGCACCAACAGTTACTAAAAATGTCCAAGATTTCAGGTTTAACCCAACAACGTTAGCATAGAAATACTGAAAATCAAATGATATATAAACATACTTGTGTGAGTAGTTAAATAGCGAAATGCAAATAAAGAAATAACACAGTTATTATATAACTACATCAAAAATGTATCTTGAGAATATATATATATATATATATATATATATATAAACACGTATATGTAATATTCTTTATATACATATTTGTAAAGTTCTTTTTATACATACAGACAGATGTACATGTCTGACTATAAATGTGTCTATAAAAATGGCCATCAGATTAACTGCTTGTACATACATATGTATACCGAATTGACTATCTGTATGTGAAAGGACCAGAAAAGACAGTAAGTTTAAGGCACTTGCTTATGCAGCAGTGAATGAGTACAGTTAAAGAACCAATAAGAAGCACTTAAGAACTGTCAAGTTCCAGCTATTATATGATCTTGCTTCAGAGAGGATCAAGGAAGGCAGTAACCTACACCACAACCCGCAGCAGATTAAACAATACATGAAAGATATCAAAATCAGATAATAAAAGTAACATTTAGAACAAAACAGCCAGAAATAAATGCAATAGATCTAAGGAAAAATTAATAAGCTGTAATATGAATAGAATAATAATCCATCTTTGCAAGCAAGGATAATGGATGAATTGTTGTTGAACTGTCTTCCCATTCTTCTTCCTAATCTCATTGTAAAGAATGTAAAAGGAATAAAGCAGTACAAAGTTACAGCTGCAAGCCAAACTGAATTCTGTTTGATGGAAACTTGCTATGTTAATCGTTTACTACAACAACAGCAACAGCAGTGGCAGGAACAACAACAACAACAACAACAACAGCAATACAGCAATAAAATAAACAACTGTGTAAACTATAAACTGTTTGCTTGTTTGTTCTTTTGGTCAACATAGTCTGTCTTAATAAGGAAGCATTCAAACATTGAATAAAACAGATAAACAGTTTCAATCCTACTCAACAGAGATATGTTACAGAGGACTGAAAGAAAACAGCTCAAAAAAAAAAAAAAAAAAAAAATCCCCCCCCCCCAACTCATATGCTGAATCATCAATAAATCTAGATGCTTCCGCAGTAAAATAGCCATGATACATAGCATCGGAGATAAAGCGGATAAAAGAAAAGTATCCATGAATTCATGGAAGGTGTAAACATCACTCATAGAAACAACTGATTATGTATCGGCACCTTAGTGCAGTAATGCAAATGATACTACTAATAGGTGCAGCTTCATGGCTGCACACTGTTACAATGGCAATGATGATGATGAATTTTCAAAGCTATGCAATATAATGTGTCAGTATAAATGTTTTGCAAATGCTTAGTCACAGCAACTCCTTTCCTGGTTGTCAGGTTTGTCATCATCATTTAACATCTGCTTTTACCATGTTTGTATGGGTTAGATGGAATTTGATGAGGTAGATAGATTTTGCTGCAGCTGGACACCCTTCCTGTCACCAACTCCTATTTGTTCCCAAGCAAGATAACATTTCCCTATGACCAGACATGTTTTTCACAGAAGACAGAAAAAAAAACCTTGCTTGTATAGCAATTATATTCATTTACAGCCATCATGTGATGTCCAGTACTCACACACATACACACAAACTCAACAGGTTGCTCTCCACTCTCACAGAATCAAACAAGACTGAGTACTCTGAGAAATAAAATAATAAGAGCACCCAGTGAACGCAAATCTCCACCAAGGCAACACCAATGTACTCTCAACAATTAGCCAGAGATGATTTTTAAAATGAGAATATCTGAAATAAACTTGACCGCTCTCTCAAACAGGAATACTAAAAATGAATCTGACCACTCTCAAAAATTAAATTTAAAAAATGGAAAAATAATCCAGAATCCTTGTCTGGTACCGGTTTGATCCCAAAATCTAATCATTTTGTGCCAGTCATGAGGCCAAACATCCCTGAAAGTTTCATCTGAATCCCTCCAGTAGTTCTTGAGATATCTTGTCCACAGACAAACAAACAAACACGACTGAAAACAATACCTCTACCTTCTTTCAGTTTCCATCAATCAAATCCACTCACAAAGCTTTGGTCGGCCTGGGAGCTATAGTAGAAGACACTTGCCCAAGGTGCTACATGGTGGAACTTAATCCTAGACAACAAGACTGGGAAGCAAGCTTCTTAATCTCACAATCAAGTCATTAATTTAGGTGGTCCACTTTTATTCAGGTCCCTAAATCAATTATTGTCAATTAACAGTCTTAACAGAGTTAATATTGAGAACCTTTACAAATCTAATTAGAAATGCTTATGTGATGAGGAAAAGACGACATTAACTCAATGGCTAATTATTAGGTGTACTTCCAGCCTGGGATCAAAAACTAAGATGTGGAAATATTGATCCCATTTGGCTATGTCCAGGCAGACATGTTGAATAAGCTAGGAACCTCACCTCGTCACTTTCCTTGTATTTTTTACAAAACATTTTCTTGAATTCCAGTTTTCAACATGAAAATATACAAAAAAAACCCCATCAGCTTTTCAAATTTTTACTTCTTCTACCCTCATTTTTTTCTTCTGCATACACATATAAAAACATATATACATTCTTCGGTCAATGAAAATAAAAAATAAAAATTAAGATATAGGTTGGTTAGTGGTCAGTGGAGGTAGTTTGAAAGTAGGAGTGGGGATAGAGAGAGAAAGGTGTTATAGTATAAATGATAGAGGAATTCCTCTATCATTTATACTATAACACCTTTCTCTCTCTATCCCCACTCCCACTTTCAAACTACCTCCACTGACCAACCTATATCTTAATTCTTCTTTTTTCTTTTCCTTATTTTCTTTATTCATACCTTCAGGGGTTTATTCTTTATTTTTATTTTTGTTTTTACTAATTTTCTTTCTTCATTGATTGACCGTTAAGCAAAATAAACATGTGTTTAGGGCATCAAGGGAAGGAGGGGGCACCACAGAAATGGTAAATGGCTTACGGCACAAAAGTAATCACTTTAAACTTTCTATAATAATATTCAGGATACCTTTATCTGTACTAAGATTAGATGCAGACGTGTTATCTAAGATTCATTTTGAGGATCTGATCAAAGACTTTGCAATTCAAAAAAGCAGGAGGGAACTTTTCAAATATAAATAAAGTGGAAGTTTACAAAAATAAACATTATTTTCCCTCTTACTGATTTGTTTCGTATTGAAAAATAAAAATTTATTTTATGGTTTGTTATTGTTTATATTTTGAATTACATAATCTGTTATGGGAGTACCAAAATTTTTTAAGTGCTTAGGGCCTCGATGGGTCTTAAACCGGCCCTGCATCAACTCCAGTGCTCCACAGGTACCTATTTCCTCAATTCAGAAAGGGTGAAAGGTAAAGTCGACCTATCAGAAGTCAGAACGGAAAGACAGAGGAAATGCTGCTGAGAATTTCGTCTGGCGTGCTAACGATTCTGCCAGCTTGCCGTCTTTTAGTATTAATCGTTATTTCTGTCAATCTACCAACCTCAAATAATTAGCAATATGTTAAATAACAATTTTAGCCTTGGGGTTTTGTGATAAATTTCATTTCCCTCAAATATTTAACATTGATAACTTTATAAACTTACCTAGGATAACGTTTTTGGTAAGCAATTTTCATTAATTCACCTCGCTATTAAACAAACGCAGGAAGAACTTGCCCTCTGTCTCAGGCCAATCTACAAATCCATAGAATATTTGAAATAATTAATATTTTCTATCAACATAGTCAATAGAGTAATTTTCTTAGGTATTGACTCCACTTCCTTTACATAGTTAAGTGATATTCAGTACCATATTTGATGGCATATAAGATGCACAGGAAAGACTTCCTCCCCCCCCCCATTTTTTTTTGGGGGGGGGGTAAAAAAAAACCCCGTTTTTCCGATACGGAGATTCCGGAAAATTGTCAAAAACCAGCATTTTGAAATTTCGGCACCCTTCCCCCAATTTCTTCATTTTTCACTTTTTTCCCTAACCCTTTTTGTTTCAGAATCATAATTTCCGTATTTTCCCGCATATTGTGAAAAAAAATTTTACAAAAATTTTTGGAAATTTTATTCAGAATCATAATCTCCGTATTTTTCCGCATATTAAAAAAAAAAAAATCTTAAAAAAAAGAGGGTGGGGGTAATTTCAAAATGCCGATTTTTGCCAATTCGTATTCTCCATAGCCGAAAACGAGGGTTTGTATAGAAAATAAAAAATAAAATAAAGGGGTGTTTTGGGATGGGGTACAAAAGAAATCTTGCCGATGCACATTCCTCCCACCCCCGAAAAATACCTCAGAAAAATCAACCCAGGTCCTATATTTGACTTGTGACCAGCTATAAATACCGTATTCGATGGCATAAAAGAGACTCGGCCATATTAGACGTAACCTGATTTATTCAGGAAAAAGTGAGTACAGGAACAAATTATGGGAGGTCCAACTATCCTAGAATCAAAAGAAATGTCAACGAAAAACTACCCGTATATAGGATTCCGGGGTGATTTTTGAAGATGGTTTTTAATTTCGTTTTGAAAACAGCGCGTTTTATATGTCATTCAAATACAGTAGATTTCAAAGTATAACTTCTGTTTCTGTTATAACAGCCTACTCATCCGCAAAGTACACATTACGGTCGTTAAATAAAATCAAAGATACATCAGAAAATGCAGTTCTAGATCATCTATGTCTGTATAAAAAGACGGTGTGTTCGGCATTTCAGCGTCAACACGGCGTTAGTATATATAAATTCTCCTCAGTGAGTCAAAGCATGTACAGTGTATATGTCCTCAGGGGTTAGAAAGAAAAGTTTGAGGCAGGAGTGATTTCACGACTCTTAAATTAAATTGAAAAGCTTGTCCCATTGGCCATTTAATCTTTCTAAACTTGAACTTAAGAAACATATGGTTACAAGTGCACTCCTACAAAAAAAGTTGCTAATTTATTAATGGAGGTAAAGAATACGCACACCGCCTGCTTCAGCGTAACCTTAACCGCCTAGTATGCGTATTCTTTACTTTCGCCAATTTATTTTTATTCTCGGCCTAATCGTAACCCTGAGACCAAACCTAGGTTCCGTTATTGTATTATTGCCCGCGTCACTATCGCCAATAAGCACGTTATCTGGGTGCAAGCCATTCTATTGCCCCAAACTTTCTCCTCTTTCTTTGTCACCCTCTTCATTTCCAAAGATACTTCTTTGCTTCTTCACTTTTTTAATGTTCCTTCTTGCTTTCCTAAAGCATATTCTACGCAATATTTTCCTACATTCCTTCATCTTTAATAATATGTCCCACTTACTTTCTTGATTTTTTTTTTTTTTTGCATGTTATTAGCTGGTTTATCGTTTCTAATTCGTCGCAAATGTTAAAATAAATTCCACGCAAAGACACATAAACAATAGAGAGCCTTTCACGGCCAATTCTTATTTACATATCACGTATAAACCGTAAATCCTCGAGTATAATACGCAGGGGATTTTTAGGGGGCTGTACCTCTGAAAAACCTAAACCTTGTGTATAATACGTACCCCTTCTCTAACTTGAGTCAAGGAGGTCTATATAACGTGCTTGGTTTGTAAAAATGTATACGTTAATGTCCTTTATTATTATTGTATATATAACATAATGCAAACGTGTAACCTTTTGTGCATTTTGTTTGCAGAAAATAAAGAAATAACGTTTAATAAATGTAACTAACTGCAAGTTATGGATGACTGAAGGTATTTTCGCAAATAGAGACCCGGACATTGCTTAGAAAATAATTTTCATTTTTAACCTCGTATATAGTACGCACTAGGGATTTTGACCTTTAAATTTTGGGAAAAAAGTGCGGATTATACTCGAGGATTTACGGTATAAGTACGTTATATCAACAACAATAACAAAATAATATAAACAATAGCAACCTGGAATAACAAACATTTTTATAAACTACTAATTATAAACAACAACCAGTTAATTGTCCTCATTCCTTACTATTAAAGATAAGAATATAAAATTCAGTGAAGTTAAAATCTCTCTTGTAAACATAAACAAGTGCAAGATCCATTAAAACAAACCTAATTTTGTTCCAATTTATCCTTTAATACAAATTCATAAAATATTTGCTTGAAACTGCGATCAGGAATGGAGAATCAATATGGCCATATATATATATATATATTATATATATATATATATATATATATATATATATATATTATATATATATATATATAGAGAGAGAGAGGAGAGAGAGAGAGAGAGAGAGAGAGACATATACACACACATGTATAATTTCAAACGAACGATAAAACTAAGTGTTAGAAAAAAATTCAATTTCTTAAGAAAATTCTCAAGAAAAAATTCAAATTCATAAGAAAACATTAAATATAAACAAGTTCTGATTTTATTTTGCCTTTTAGCAGGCTAGTTATATATTTTTCATATCACTAACCTGAATATAAATATATATTTTTACTTCTTGCCAACTGTCACTGCGTTTCCACGACAACCACAAATAACACGTCAAAGCACCGATTAATGTGTATTTGTTTTTCCTTTACTAACTTAGACACTTTATATTTAGAAACATTTATCCAATTAATGATTTTCTCAAAATATATGGTATCTTCGTATTATTAAATTTTTTCTTTAAATGAAAAATATTTGCTTCAAATCAATCGAAAATATCAAATCTGAAAGAGTGTTTGTTGCCAAGGACGCTTTTACTTCGGTTTAAAATCCTCCTTTAATTGCAGAGAGTTCCAACTGAGACGCTCTCACCTTATTACCTCCCTTATATTCACTTGCATTTTTTTATTGCTTTCATTTTAAGACGTTTCCTCTGCCAATTCTCATACCACAAGCATAACCTCTGCGTGGTCGCTCAACTGGCTAGACACAGCAGCTAGATCTCCTCTTCTTCCGCTCACTCTTCCTGGGAGGGTCGTGTGGGTAGTCTTCAGGCACATCCTCCATAGGGCTCTATCCCCACGACCCTTCTAAATTTCTCTCGAATTATAATCCACTATCTTCAAGATATACAAAGGAAACTTGGTGCTACTTAAATACAGAGGTCTCGACGCATCTACGTAACCGTAACCTTAAAAACTAACTTTAACCCTAACAAACACTAAAACTAACCCTAACGAGTATGCGTGTAAAAACATCGTTATGTAGATGCATCGGGACCTCTGTATTTAAGTAGAGCCGGAAACTAAAGTAGGCACGACAGATTAGCGCCCCACTCTGTTTCTTTATAACTTTCTCTAAAAGAGAAATTTTCTGTTTTTTAAAGAATTTTTCCAGACACCGGCTTTGTTTCGTTATAACAATGGTTATTTTTAAAAGGAATTTTTACATATTCGTTATTGAAGGTACATTGCGAATATGTTGAAATTTTAAAAAATATTTAATAACTGAGGGGTTTCTAATTCTTTACTTCCCAGTGATTTCCGTAATTTTAGCAGCTTTCAGTGCATAATCTACACTCACGAAAATGAATGTCAGCAAGGTGTTTAGAAATACGCATTCTAAATAGATTTATTAGAAAACGAAGTCGGAAAGGACACGAAACACCTAAAAAAAAAAAAAAGTAATAGCGTTATCAATATAATCGTAATCTTCACACTCGGAAATGTAACTTTCTGCGGAATGCAGATGTTTAAATCAAATTTGTAAAATTTCATTAAACATGTGTTCCTCAGAAACTTGTACAGAAACAAACTCGGTGAGGCATCAATCTGCAGTTGTGCCCTTATATTAACGAGACATGCACCAGGTCTACTCAATTACACCAGACCTGGGGTTATATAACAACCCACCACACATATATGTGGTTATATGTTGAAGCACTGAACTCAACACGTTTTTTATTAATTGTCTCTCTATTTCCTCTTATTCTTTTCTGTCGAAGAACGTAATCTCGAAACGCAAAAGACTTTTCCATTTTTCCCCGAGTGTCAAACTAATACACTTGTTTGTTGTTCCTACACCTTTGTTTTTCTATAAATTTGAACTATATATATATATACATATATATATATATACTAGCAGTATCGCCCGGCGTTGCTCGGATTTGTAAGGGAAATAACTATATAAGCATTTTTAGAGAGTTATAGCAAAAAAAATGCATTAAAAATGGAAAAAAAATTATGGTAAATTTCTTTTTAATCGTTGACGCATCGTAGACATTTTTAGAGAGTTACTTCCCTTATATAATAGCGAAAAAATGCATTAAAATGGGAAAAAAATGATGGTAATTTTTTTTTTTAATCGTAGACTCATCGTAGACGCGCGCTAATACCCAGAAGGGCTCGATATGAATGACGACTATAAGATACCCGGTTTTGGTTAAACTGCACCGCAAAATGTGGGAGTAGTTAGGAATCTAAATCGTAGGAGACAGACACACAACTTGACTTTTATATATAAAGATATATATATATATATATCTTTGGACATACGACAGTTTAGCACAATAGCAACGATTATATATATATGTATATAATCGTTGCTATTGTGCTAAACTGTCGTATGTCCAAATTTGCCCATGCGTTACTTTCAATATTTATTTTTGCTTGCAATAGCCGGTTCTTTTGGTCAAACTATGGTATCTCCAGCTGCTTCAGATGCCAAGATATCAAAAATTGTCCAAGTGTAGTACAACGGTTTTACTATGGAATGGTGAAACTATTTTTTCTTTTTCTGAAAAAGCAACCGTTTTGGACTTACGACACTTTTGCATAATAGCAACAGTATATATATATGTGTGTGTGTGTTCTACGCTATCCCTATCCCTGTAACTCAAAACTCTAGACGGCTATTTTGGCTTTGGCATACGGAATCGGAGAGGTGTGGACTGAGTAGCATTGAACTTGAATGAGAAGAGTAAGGTAGAAGTTAAGTTACGGAATCTAAATTTGGAAATTTCCAAGCGGTGGGCGGGGCTTGGTGCAAGAGGAAAATATATTATGACAGACGCTACATACATTCGTACGTACATACGCAAATACACAGATACGTACACACACGCGCACACACATACATATACAGACACCAATACGTATACGCATATTTAACTTTTAAATGTTGAGGAAGGAAAAGAGAGGTGAGTGTGAAGAATAAGTCTTCAAGGAGAGAGGAGGTCGGTAATTTGACAACAGTTGTTCACATGCAGCGTTTCCTCTGTCTATCACAGAGATACATTCACACTCAGGTACATACATACATTCTCTCTCTCTCTCTCTCTCTCACACACACACACACACGTAAAACGTATAAAACCCAAATGATAGGTAAGGGATCATTTAAGGATTAAAAAGAAAGAAAAAGGTGTAAGAAATCGATATTCAGTGGTAGGGGATTGGTAAGTTTACATAAGTTGTCGTTCAGATCGTCAACACACCACCTCTCTCTCTCTCCGATAATCTGCGTAGTTGCTCATCCTGCTGGAAATAACAGCCAAACCTCCCTCAATGTCACACGCTAACATTCAATAAACGAAAGGACACATTGGATAAGACGGAAAAAATACACACATATATGTACCCTATAAAAGAACTTTCTTTTTCTCTCCCACCTCTCTCTTTCTCTATCTTTCTATTTGCATTTTATTCTCTCACTGTACTCACCCCTTCTCCCTTTGTCGTTCCTCTCACTCTTTCCTCCTGCCTCCCCCTCTCTCACATTTAGCTATTTGACAAACAACTTTTACCATACATGCATTTACAAGATGGTGTTAATAACGATATTGCAGGGTCAGAGCTTGGAAAACTTTGTATTTTCTTCCAGTTTTATAGGAAGCCCAAGATGCATGCATGAGTCGATACAAAGTGCTATGACTTATATACGTAATTGGGGACATCCTGATCTTTTCTTCACTTTCACTTGCAGTCCTGCCCTGCAGGTGGACTTTTTTTCTGGATCTTCTCTCAGGAACTGGCAATAGATTTGTCACTAAGCTGTTAATTGCCAAAGTTAACAACAGCTTTGGTTGTTGCTTCTTCAGGTATTGATGAACAGCTCACTATGCTTTCAAATTGCCCTTAAATTTAGCTAACAATAATATACCATCTTTTTGTTTATGCTCCTTCTGGCAAAACACATAATATTGTTTATAAGGAAGTATTGGATTTATTGTAAATAGTTAATAAGAGTAAAAAATAACACAGTTAAGAGATGAAGTGGTGCTGAAAAGTAGGAAACCTACAAATGAAATATAAATATATATGTAGTATGGCAAAATAGTATCATATAGGTTGGCAAAACAATGTTTATGTATGTTTATATATATATATATATATATATATATATATGATGTGTTTGACAGAGCACATGGAAGTAGGAGACCCAGAAAGACATGGGATGAAGTACTGAAGCTGAACCTTTCAGGTGAGATGACAAAGGATCAAGATATGTAGCATCTGGCCATACTCAAGAAGACCTATACCCTGCAGCAGAAATGTTAAGGCCGATCCTGCTGGTGCTGTAAAGCATTTGTGGTGATGCCATGTAAAAACGTTTATGCAGTGCCTCATAAAAACATCTAGCACACTCTGTAAAGGGGTTGACATTAGAAAGGGCATCCAGCTGTAGAAACCATGCCAAATCAGACTGGTGCCTGGTGCAGCTCTCCAGCTTGTCAGCTCTGGTTAAACTATCCAACCCATGCCAGCATGGATAACAGATATTAAATGACAATGATGATGATATATATATACATACAGTAGAAATATGTTACAAAAAGAAACTATAAAATACACGTGGAAATGTAAGAGTAAAATATGAAAAATCAACGAAAATGCATATTGCAAATAGAAAAAGGCTATTTATGACAGGTAGTGACAAATATATACATTTAGATTAACTGAGGTAGTAATATGAGTCATAAAGGTCATTATTATGAGATGATTATAAGATGATAATAAAGTAAGAGAACAAAACGAACCAGTGGTTTACGCGAGGGCTATTCATTCTTTTAAATTTGTTTACAGTAATGTTAGGAGTATGCAAATAAAGCTCCTATTTCATTATGCCAGTCACCATCTAATGATACTGACTAGTAAGTCAGTTTTTGGGGGTTGCATCATGGTTATTCCAATATAATGTAGGATAAATATAATAATAACAATAATTCTAGGATGGAATTTATAAATATCTAATACATCACTACACGTGTTTCCACAAATCACATGTTTTTAACATCAGAGTTAGTATCCTTGGGATTAGTACAGTATAGTCTGTATTATATGTGGGCATCCGATCAATCATCATCATTGATTCATTTCATCAGGTGACACTGCATTATTGGATTAATCACAGAAGGATGTTTATCCCTTCTTGCCAATATGAAGGTCAATCTAGCCATACTGGCCATAGGTAGATTGGCCTTTATACTGGCAAGAGGGGATAAACATCCCACTGTGATTAATCCAATAATGTAGTGTTGCCTGATGAAATGAATCAATGATGATCGACTGGATGCCCATGGATAATACAGATTATACTGCACTCATCCCAAGGATCCTGATGCTGATGTTAAAATCATGTGATTTGTGGAAACGCATGTAGCAATGTATTAAATATTTATAAATCTCATCCTAGAATTATGATCATTATATATATATATATATCAATAATATAATTTAAGAGCAAACATTGAATTCAGTTTAATGAACTTTATATAGCCACGCTTCTACACTTCATTACATATAAATGGTACCATGGCTTTCAAATATCAAAAAGACAAACACCAGATAAAAATCATATAAAAAAAAATATAAAATACACAGGAATTTTTTAAATGATTCACAAAGATGTGGATTTGTAACCCGATTGGATCCATATCACGCTCCTGCAATTATTATGGACGACGGCTATATTGACTTTTAAATTTTATATATAATTTTCATAGTTGGGTATAATTTTATTTTTGTATACTTTTCTCTTTAAATTTTTAGTTGATTTACTTACTGTAATAATCTTTTTTAGATAATTTTTAAGCGATTTTTATATGTTTTCTGGGCAGGTCCTGTGTATTTTATATTTTTTTATATATGATTTTTACCTGGTGTTTGTCTTTTTAACATTTGAAAGCAATGGTATCATTTATATGTAATGAAGTGTAGAAGCGTGAATATATAAAGTTTGTTAACCTGGTGTCTCTGGTTCAATATCATTTGAGCACTTCTCTCCTGTAGTCCTATATATATATATTCATCTTTTTCAATTGAAAGAAACATAATTTATAATTTACTTTTGTTATATATGTATGCATGTGTGTGTGTGTGTGTGTGTTATATATTTCTACTATTTTTACCACCTTTCCTTCTCTCTTTCTCTGTCTGTTTGTCTCTGTGTATTAACAACACACATATATGTACATATATATTTACTACTTGAAATATCTGTGACCAGACTAAGATATGATGAGTCAACATCTGCAGTCTTTGAAATTGTGTACTGAAACTGAAAGCTACTAATGAATTTCTCAACTTCAGACTGAAAACACCTGGAGTGTCACATCAAAGACTTGTACTGAAAAAGAAAAAAGATCCTCAGTAATTCTTTGCAGGAACCATGTTGCTGTAATTGTACAGCTTAGGTATGTCCAGTGCTTTAATATTTCTTTACAAAGTATTGGATAAATGTCCTACGTAACTTCCATATCTTTTTCTGAAAATACCTTCATATTTTTTTATATTTTAAACATTGTTTTTTTTCCAAATTGCAAGTGTTTATCATTTTTGTCTCATTCATTTCAAAATATATACCTGGGGATATTTTTCATTTTCAATATTTTTTTCTCCAAAAGTTCATTCTTTGAAAGCATCAGATCACTGATCTACACAAAAAATAATCTTAGGGTCAGGGATTGGCATCAGGATTTCAGAGTAGGGTTTAGGATTAGAGACAAGTTGGGGATTAGAATTTTGAGATAAGGCCCTTATATTTTGGATTTAAGGTCAGGGTTTGGTGGTAGCACTTAGAATGAAATTGGGGGATTGAAAATATTTAAATTTGTGTTACAATGTTTTGCAGAATCATCAAAATCATATATGTTTAAAACAATGAAATCTGAAAAAGTATTCTTAGAAAATGATTTTTTAAAAATTGTCTTAAACTGTGTTGAACGTTTTTTTTTTTTCCCCCAGAAGATTTATTATAAGTTAAATAAATTAATAAAATGCTTTGCAATGTTACCATTTATTCCCTAAGTCTTTAACTTGGGTGACGCCAAGTATTTCAGCTAGTAACTTATAAAACTCTTGACAATCAGTTGGTTATTTTCACTGTTGTATAATGGTGTGAGGTATGGGCTGAGTTGCACTAAACTTGAACGAGAGGGGTAAAGTAGAAGTTAAGTTAAAGAGTCTAAATTTGGAAATTTCAAAACATTGGGCAGGGTTTGATGATAGATGAAAATATATTATGATGGACACTGCATGTATGCATACATACAAAGGTACATGTATGTACACACACTCCCAAGTAATTGAGGAAGGGAAAGGGTGGCTATGAAGAATATGTAGCTGTTCAGCACAATGAAATGCACACACACGTCTACTATATGACAGTGTATGTGTCTGCATATGTGCGTGCCATGTCTTATAACTGCCTGTGTGTCTACCTCTTTCAGGTCTTTTCTGTTGCTGTCACAGGTTTTGAAATTTTAAAATTAAGAGAAAATTTTCAAATTTAGCGCACTGAATTGAATCTGATTTTGTTATTCACTTGTTCTAGAAAAAATTTAGAAAAATGTTACAAAAGTTTAAAGTTAGATCATTTTTACCCAATCAGAAGTTTAATAAATTTAAATGAATATAGTCATTTGAAATGTTGAAACTGAGAAAATAAAAAGGAAAAATTCTTGATGAATATTTTATTTTTGCAAAAATTTAAGAAAAAACCCAGTACATTAAATTACAAAAAAAAAGCTACATTATACTACTGTGGTTCAATCAATGTAAACAATACATTTTTTGTAGCAAAAATTCAAAAACGAAAGTTAGAGGATTTAGGGTTACAATTAAGGTTTAGGGTTACAATTAGGGTTTAAGGTTAGTAACATTTTTAGAGAGCATTTTTCTAAAATTTTTCTGGAACAAATGAATAGCAAAATCAGATTCAGCCTGAAGTCTTGGTGTGAATGCTTCACATGTGGCATGCAGCTGTACTTGTGGAATCAAAGCCCATTCCTGGCACAGTTTTACCTTCAGAGCATCGAGCAAAGCATGAGGAGGGTTTGAGATCGTCATCTCCAAAATGAACCAAACAGAAAAGTCCAACGGGTCAAGATCAGGGCTTCTTGAGGGTCATACATCCTTGCCTATGAATGATGGAATGTTTTTCTGAATCCAGTGCTGTGTCTGTTTGGAGCTGTGTGGTGGTGCTGAGTCCTGTTAGAGGCTCCAAGGTTTCGCCTTGAAAGTACTCAGTCACCCATGGAAGTGGTTCAGCTTCCAGAATGTCACTAATGTATTGCTGGGTGTTCACTTTAATACCTGAGGGCACAAAAACGTGGTGCAACCTTCCAGTGGCTGTCACAGCCACCAAAACCATAACTGACTGGGAATTTTGATACACTCCATAGTTGGTCATTCTGGTGGTTTACTGTCTGTTTGATGTCAAATTTCTTTCCATCAGTGAACAGCAGGCTAGACAGCATGCCTTCAGTAATCAGATGCAGGATAATATGAATTCTTTCCAGTTTCATGGCCTTCTTGCAAGAGCTCATGATGATGGATCATCTTGTAGGGGTGGGTCCTGAGATACTCTTTCAGCACTCAATACATCGATGTTCGGCTTATTTTTGCTGTAGCAGCCAGTTTTCTGGCGGAATGATGTGGATTTTGCCATATCTTTTCTCTGGTACTTTTAATAAGCTGGGGTTCACATGCTTCCTTTTTGTCCACATTCAGGTCGATCAGCAGTGGAACCAGTCTCTTGAAATTTCTTTACAATTTTCCAGACTGTTGTTCTGTTAATTTAAAGATTTTTTTGCCATAGCTGTTTTACTTTTGCCTCTTTTGTGGAAGGTTATAATTGCATTTTGGTCTACAGTCATTTTCTAATTTATAAATCTGAATTTATTTAGTCTGAAACAAAAAGATGGCACACTAAGCTTTTATAATGATGTATAATTTTCATATCTTATTGCATTTATTGATGGTTATATAAAAGCCCAAAACTTCAGTTGCTTTAATTTCAGGACACCCTGTATATGTGTGTGTGTGTGTGTGTGTGTATATAAAATATAGATATTACTATCATTATCATTGATAAATAATAATAATAATAATAATAATATAAGTGGCCAGCAAGCATTAAAGTCAATAAAAGGGCAAATCGATAAATTCTATAATTAAAAGTAAAAAGCCCAAGGTTTGAAATCATATAATACAGGAATATCTCTTACCTCATTTGCGACTATCAGCTGTGATGGTAAGTTAATTTCTTTGCTTCTCCCTCAATTTTTGCAGGCCTGTTATGCTTTCAGTAGAATGGTGGTTTATTAAAGTATTTTTTTACTCTTATTTACAGCAATGTGTACCCTCAATTATAATTATTGATTAATTATAAAATATATATATATATATATATTTTTAAAAATGTGTACATTTAAACACAAGAGAAAACTACCTTTTAACAGGTAATTTTTACATGATAGAAATAGCAGCCAACACCGCCAAAACCACGATTTAATAGCAATTTTAGAAGTTAGACCATTGGTAGTGATATTTATAACGAATATTCGCTACCCTATATATGTATATATATATATATATATATACTTTTATTCTTTTACTTGTTTTATAATTTGATTGGCCATGCTGGAGCACCATCTTGAAGGGTTTTAGGTGAACAAATTGACCCCAGGGCTTATTTTTTAAGCCTAGTACTTATTCTGTCGGGATCTTTTGCTAAGCCACTAAGTTATGGAGATGTAAACACACCAACACCAGTTGTCAATCAGTGATGGTGGGAGGGACAAACAGGCACAAAGACACACACACACATAGATATATATACAGTGCCATGCAGTGGTACTGAACCTGGAACCATGTGGTTGGGAAGCAAGCTTCTTACCACACAATTGATAAAATAAAATATTTCATTCATGTGTGATCTATGTTTGTATTCAGATATTGATTTTTTTTTTTAATCTTGATTATCACTAAACAGTTTAATTAAGATTTAAGATTAACACTGGGAATAATAAGATGAATGCAAAACTGAAAAATTTTTTTTACTATGTCACAAAGATTCACGTCAAGATTTACAAAAGATTTGACTCCGTTTTGTTTGTTGTTTAGCTCAGAGTACCCACTTCTGCTCTATATTTCAAATCCAATCTATTTACTATGACTGCATAACGCAATGTGTCAGTTCCTTTTAAAGACAAGAGGTCATGATCTGAAGGAGATTTTGGCTGTTATTTCTAGCAAGTCTGACGACTGTCTACATGTGCTTTCATTTTTGTTATTAATTAGCTTCATGTCAAACTTGATAAAGGTTACGTTTGATTAAAGATGTTCCACTTGAGATCATTCTTTTATTCTTTCATTTAGGCAGCCAATGACAGAACATATACATGGTTGTCTGATCTGTTAGAAATAATACTGTCGCAAGGGGTTTGCTTTGCTTGAGTTGAGCTGGTCAATAAAGACATATTTTGTTGGTTGTATCGATGGTAGTGGTAGTTGTGATGGTGGTGGTGGTGGAGATAAAGATGATGATGATGTTGATAGTAATGAAAATGATGATAACAGTGGTGGCTGCGATGGTGGTAGGGGATGATGATGATCACACACTCTGTGTGAAAAATTGAAGCAAACTTTCAAACATTTAACTGTAATATTTATTGCCAGGCATAAATATATTTGGTGTTGGTGAATTACAATGAATAACATTAATAATTATTGACTGAGAGAAAAGGAAATCTACTTTGAAATTACAGAAAGCTATCTGTGTGACATCATGTGATCAGTCCAAAAATACACAAAGTCATCTGTGCAAATCTCTGAGGCAATCTGTGGTGTCAGCATTCTGTTGGCCATCTGCCTGGCAAGACTAGAGGCACGTGAGTCAGTCATCTGCCTTCAACACTCAGTCAAAGACGAAACACTTGTTATAAGAGACAAGAAGTCAAATTTTAGAACATTCAAGGAAGCCATATCGTGCCACAGTCTTGCACTGATTAATTGAGTTATAGACTGATCATTTGAAACTGTTGGGGTTTGCTCTTGAATCTCTGCTACAATACCAAAGCTCCATCAAATTACACCACAATTTGTTTTTAAATTAAAATGCAGTTTACCATTCTAAAAAAGTGAAAGTAAAACTCATTAGAAACTGGAATTGGTGATTTATTTAAAGAAATGAAAATGATGCAGAGAATGTATGTAAGGTATGGCTGTGTGATAAGAAGCTTGCTTCCCAACCACATGGTTCCAGGCTCAGGCCCACTGCATAGCACCTTGGGCAAGTGTCTTCTACTATAGCCTTGGGCTGACCAAAGCCTTGTGAGTGGATTTGGTAGACAGAAACTGAAAGAAACCTGTTGTGTGTGTAGTGAATGGGAAAAGCTTGGTTTGCAATATTTGCAGTCATGTATGCTTGTCAAGAGCAGGGCTCATTAGCCACCAACAGAGCCACAAATGCAAAATATAAGTTAGTCTTAGAGCATACAATGTTCCTGAAGGTCAGCAATGGTCATCCTCAGTCATGAGTGGACAGCCATCATATATATATATATATATATATATATACACACACATACATACATACATACATACATACATACATACATACATACATACATACATACATACATACATACATACATACATGTATTTATGTGTGTTTGTCTATGTGTGTCCCCCTGCCATCACTTGACAACTGATGCTAGTGTGTTTATGTCCCTGTAACTTAGCGGTTTGGCAAAAGATACTGATACAATAAGTACTAGGCTTACAAAGAATAAGTCCTGGGGTCGATTTCTTTGATTAAAACCCTTTAAGGTGGTGTTCCAACATGGTTGCAATCAAATGAGTGAAAAAAGTAAGAGAATAAATAATAGAATAGCTTCTTTACAATTTCTGAACCTATTTTGCCCCAAAGCATCACTTGTATCACAATGTCATTTGAGTTTTTCTTGGAAAACACCCATTGCTCTTTGATAGTCTGAGTAAGGAATTTCTTATCATTTGACTAAAAAAATTTAAAGAATGATGGACAGCTTCGCAATTATATATGTGACCTAAACTTGCATTGGAAGCTCATCCATCAAATATCAAATGACTTTATATGGGTCTTTTTATTGGTCTTTGTTGTTGGGTATGCTAAGTTGCAGTGGTGTATCTCAACTGATGTTTTAGAAATGCTCATGTTATCCCTAGAAGATATTATACCACAAGAGCCAGTGTTTATGAAATTATGAGATTTTGTTATTGTCATCTGCAGTGCATTTTATTTTCACTTTTTATGACACTAAACTACCTATTGACTTGTTTTTGTTTTTGTGGATTTATAAGGATTGAATTTCTTTTGCTAAAATGAATCTGCTACAGAAGACAAATCTCATCCATTATTTATTGGAAGAAGGAAGCTAACTGTATAAACAGCTGGAATTGTAACCTTAGTGTTAATTTAGAATCAACTTCATAATTAGAATTTGAAATTTATGTTGCAGTTGTTTTCATTGACTTCTAAAGCGACAATAGAAATGAGTAAGGGTCACAAGTTAAAAAAGAGGCTTCTATGTGAAAGGGCTTCCTCTAACTTTTCCTTCTGGCATACCCTTGATCAAGGCCAGTGGTGTCACAGTATCCTGTGTGAACAAAAGAGAGAAAATCACTGGATACCATAAAACTGATTGTGGACTTGAATTATTTGTTACTAGTCTTGATCCATCGCTATGCTGTCGGGTAATGTCCTAGTCGTGGTGAAACAGATCCTTCAACAGAAGGCTACTACAATGATCACATTGATATACTCAACAACAATCTGTTTTTTTATCTTGAAACAAATTTTAATTCTCTCTCTCTCTCTCTCTCTCTCTCTCTCTCTCTCACTGTTTTTCTCTCTCAGCAACAATAACAACCTGTCATTATAGTAAAAGTCTTTTTTTTTAGTCTATGTTGCATTGTCTATATGTTGAAACTCACACAGAAACACACACATACACACACAACCAAAAAGATAACTATATGTATTATATATATATATACACACACATACATATAGTTATATTTTAAAGTTTGTGTTGCATTGTGTTGACAGACTTCCACTTAAAATTCCTGCATTTTTAATCAAAACTTGTTAGTTACTATAATGGCAACGCTACCTATCTATCTATCCTTCATGCTCTCCCCCTCTCTCAACAACGTTTTCTTCTCCCCTTCTTCTAAATAAACATTGTGACAGGGGTTATCTCTCCTTTTGATTCCTCCCCTTATTCCCTTCCTTCACCTGTTATCATGTGATGGACAGACAAGCAGAGCTCAATTTCTCTTTTATAATATAAGATTAGTTTAATTTAAGTTAAAGAGTTCAAATCCTATGGTTAATATTGCCTCCTTTGATAAAATAAAGTACTTAGCAAATATAGGAGTCAATATAATCAACAGAACCCTCCCTAACATATTTTTGGCCTGGTGCCTTTGTAAGAAATCAATTATCTTTAATTTTATGTTAAAAGTTTCAGAGAGATAAACCCATATATCATTCTGAATTGATAATGTTGCATGAAATATGTTTTTGGCTGTAAACATGGCTGAAAAGCCCTTGTTCACAACAATAAGAGAATATGAACATTTTTTGCACTCATAGGTTGTGTCTGATTAGTAATACCCTCAAAATTCTAGTGAGTGTTTTTCAAACCTCATGCACCTCCACTGTTTCTCTTCCTTACAGTTAGGGGTATATGTGCCTCAGTTTAAGAATCTCTGTTTTATGTGATTGTTTTGTTTGACTTGCTCGAAATTTGAAATCAAATTTCACATAAATTACACCCTGCTGACTTAAAAAATAGGAAGGACATCATCATCATCATCATCATCATCATCACTTTCATCATCGTTGTCATCATCATCAACTTCATTGTTGTCATCCTCATCATCTATTTCTTTATTGCCCACAGGAGGCTAAACATAGAGGGGACAAACAAGGACAGACAAAGGGATTAAGTTGATTACATCGATCCCCAATGCATAACTAGTACTTATTTAATTGACCCTGAGAGGATTAAAGGCAAAGTCAAACTCAGAACGTAACAGCAGACGAAATACCACTAAGCATTCCACCCGGTGTGCTAACGATTCTTATTTCTTTACTGCCCACAAGGGGCTACACACAGAGGGGATAAACAAGGACAGACAAACAGATTATGTCGATTACATCGACTCTAGTGCATAACTGGTACTTAATTTATCGACCCTGAAAGGATGAAAGGCAAAGTCAACCTTGGCGGAATTTGAACTTAGAACGTAACGGCAGACGAAATACCGCTAAGCATTTCGCCCAGCATGCTAACGATTCTGCCAGCTCGTTGTTGTCGTTGTCATTATCATCATCTTTGTTATCATCATCATTATCCTCATCATCATCAACTTCATCATCATCAGCATCAGCATAATGTTGTCATCATCATCACCACCACCATCATCATCATCATTTTAACAGCTACTTTTCCATACACATGAGCCACAAGGAATTTGTTGAGGCAGATTTTCTACAGGTGGATGTTTTTGCACATCATCTGTATTCAGTGCCCACCTCTCACTACCATGTAAGCATAACTGCCACACTATACATACAAGATCAAGACCAATCTGGAATTGACTCACTGCCCCCAGCAAAGCATCATCCAAAATATTAGGCCTTATTGATAACCAGCCCAGATCAATACTGCATACCCCTTTCTTTCCCCCTTGACACATAACCTACACTGCTAGATACATCTAACATACCTCTATGCTTCGAGTGCATCGGGGCATCTTAGCTTCTCAACATTAGGAAAAATAACAATGGGAAATGTAGAAATAAAAAGATCACTTTTTGTTTTCATAATTAATTGGCAATGCTTGAAATTCTTAGCTCTTGAGTCACTCTATATCTTCTCCCAATTAATAACATACATATATACATACACACACGTTTTTAGTTCTATTTTCCAGTTTGTATCACTAAGCCTATACAAAAAGATGTTATTTTAATTTTTAAATCTCTCTAATAAATCAAATAAAAAATTTTATAATTTCAAATTTATTACATCATAAAATCCAATGACTTGTGTTTAGTTAAGGTCAAATCTGCTAATCTTACCAGGAGTGTCTTTGCCAGAATGCTCATTGCTGAGAGTGTACCAGCCTGTATGTATTACAGAGTGTGTGAATAGTTGGCTTCCAGTGAGATTGTAATCGGAAAGCTAATCTTAAAATAACAAAATCACATTAAATCAATTGCAATGTTAAATTACCATCAACAACAGCAGAAACAACAAAAAAAAGTCAAAGAAGATTCTAGAAAACTATAAAGTTTTATTTGTTTTTCCTCGTTATTATACTTTTTAAAAAATTTAAATTAACTATTTTATTGAATTTTAAATTTAATTACATTCTATGTTCAATACCATTGTTGTAATTGCTTTGCTCAAGGCGCAGGAAAGGATATAAAAAGATGCAACAAAATTATTCATTAATTTTTACACCATTCATTTCCCTCTGTCTGCGATGTTATATTGGTTTATTAAAGAAAGATTTCTCTACCACTATATAGTCTTCTCGATATTATACAATTAGAAACAAAATACTTTATTATTTCATTGCATTGTTTTCCTTATTCATTTAGAGTCAACTTCAATACTTAAATGGTTGATTGGTTGGCTGGGTTGTGTTCTCATTGAGAAGATTATAGCAGTCAATGGAAGCAGTCACAGCCATTGCAACAGTAACAAACTTCCCAGCAACCACACAAACAACATCAGCAGTTACTATTACAACAACAACAGCAGCAACAATGACAGCAGCAGCCAATACCACAGTCTCGGAAGCAATCCCATTCCCTACCATCTGTAATTTCAATGATGGTAGCAGTGATGATCCCACTAAAGACTACAGTGCTTTCTATTGCAATAGCAGAAAGCTCCTCTGTAGTAATTCTGCCCAGAGGTTTTCCTTCTGTTGTGCCACATTCCTGCATTGGAATTCCAAGGGGTGGTTGGAACTGCATATTCTGTGGAGATCCTGAAGTTATCAATGAGCCAACACTTTAGCATTTAGACTGACCGTATCTGACTCAAATATTCTGTTCATACTGGTCAGATATGGTCTCTCACACATATCCAAAAATGTCATTCTAAAAATAAACAATTGGTGCAGGAGTGGCTGTGTGGTAGGTAGCTTGCTTACCAACCACATGGTTCTGGGTTCAGTCCCACTGTGTGGCACCTTGGGCAAGTGTCTTCTACTATAGCCTCGGGCCGACCAAAACCTTGTGAGTGGATTTGGTAGATGGAAACTGAAAGAAGCCCGTCGTATATATGTGTGTATATATGTGTGTGTGTGTGTGTATGTTTGTGTATCTGTGTTTGTCTCCACAAC
This sequence comes from Octopus sinensis, assembly GCF_006345805.1. Taxonomy (NCBI): domain Eukaryota; kingdom Metazoa; phylum Mollusca; class Cephalopoda; order Octopoda; family Octopodidae; genus Octopus; species Octopus sinensis. The sequence continues at coordinate 139,891,348 of NC_042998.1, read as the reverse complement.
ATCGCTTGACAACTGATGCCAGTGTGTTTGCATCCCCGTAACTTAGCAGTTCGGCAAAAGAGACCGATAGAATAAGTACTAGGCTTACAAAGAATAAGTCCTGGGGTCGATTTGCTCGACTAAAGGCAGTGCTCCAGCATGGCCACAGTCAAATGACTGAAACAAGTAAAAGAGAAAGAGAGAATCATATCATTGAAATCTTGAAACTCTAAGATAATATATGATTAATTTAAAACAATGTGAGTAAATAAACATTACATTTCACAGAATAATCTGAATGTTAAAAGGTTAAAAGTTAAAATGATTACCCTCTGGGTGGCAGAAAAAAACTAAAAGTTCCAGTAGGGCTGCATGACAAAGAACTTAAGGTATGTGAACAAGTTCTTCTTGGGCTCTTCTGTCACAATATTCCAGAAACCAGTGAGTAAAGCTTCTTCCGGGGAAACCATGTCTGGCCATAGAAAATCTACCTCAACAAATTCCATTTGACTTATACAAGTATAGAAAAGTAAATCGTTAAATGATGCAGATAGCACAAAAGATGCACAGGCATATTAATTGCACCCCAGTTTCAGCAGCACTTTTTCAGGAAAAGTTTTTTGTGCATTAAAGTATGTAATTTTTAAAGCAATTTAGTTTATGAAAGTTCCAGGTTTGCATGTCGGACTTTGCATATAGGATATTTTATTCTTGTACTTGTTTCAGTCATTTGACTGCAGCCATGCTGGAGCACTGCCTTGAAGGGTTTTTTAGTCAAACAAATCAACACCAGGACTTATTTTTTTTAAAGCCTAGTACTTATTCTATGAGTCTCTTTTGCCAAACTGTTAAGTTACAGGGATGTAAACACACCAACACCAGTTATCAAGTGGTGATGAGGGGACAAATACAGACACAAAAACACACACATGCACATACATAGATATATACACATATATATATGTGTGTGTGATGGGCTTCTAGTTCCTGTCTACCATATTTGCTCACAAGGCTTTGGTTGGCCCAAGGCTATAAGTAAAAGACACTTGTCCAAGGTATCACACAGTGGGATTGAACCCAGAACCATGTGGTTGGGAAGCAAGCTTCTGACCACACAACCATACCTGACAATTTTTTTTGTTAATTAAAAAAAGTGTCTTATATGCCATCAAATGCAGTATTTTGTAACCTACTGGACTAAAATGTGTTTTGTTTCCATTTAAGTTTCAGGCTTTTTCTTCAAATGAAATGAAGCTTAACATCTGAGATATTACTGGAGTTACTTAGAAAATGATGCAACAAGATCACAATGTAGTAAATATTGCACAGAATCTATACAAACAAGAATCGATTACCAAGATAAGTTGTTCAATCAAAGACATCCAACCAATTCAAGAGGAGCCTCCACCTGACACCACTTCCACAAAAAATGAATAAATAAATAAAGGATGAACTTTAAATTTAACAAATTTCCTCTCTCCTCTAATGTCTCAACAAGCTGAATGAGCATATTATCTGTGATTTGCAATGTTATTAAAAGATTTAACACCTTAACTCTTACATCTCATTTAGATCTACTTTTAGTAAGTTAGTTTTGGAGGCCTTTTTTGCCTTTTTGAGATTATTTCCCCTTCTCATTTAGAGTTGGTGCTAATTACCTCTAGGATACTGATTTATGGTCTTTCAAAAGGGGAGATAAGTTCAATACATCAATAATATATATTATATAATATTTGATGAACTTTTATACATTTTTATTGTTCAAATACATGCCTGAAGCAAATTTTACATCATATATATATACTCACACTCACATACACTTTGTTAAATATCTTTTCTATCATATATTCTTAAATAAATATGAATATAGTCCACTCCAACTGAATTATATATATATATATATATATATATATATGTGTGTGTATAGCCACTCTGATTTTTCAATTTTTCAATTAGTATTGTCTCCCGATTCATACAAACCCATTTGCTAGCTCACGATTAACAGAACCTCTTTACTCAGCTACGGTGTTATATTAGCTATCAATAATGATATTCCCTCTGATTTTTCTGATTTTCAAACCTATTTATCTAATGTTTATTTATCGACAATGCCGTCCCCAGTCAAATTCCCTCACACCGCTTATTGTCACGTGTCCCTTGACCTCTCTCTCTAACTAACCGTATCTCTCTCTCGCTATGTCCCCCCTTCCCATAACCATCATCGCCATGGTCCTCTATGCCCCCCCCTCCCCAAAACCATCATCGCCATACATAAAAGAGCCATCGCATTTATCGTTAACCCCACTCGCTTCAAAATATCTAAAGAATACGCACAGATCACGAATGGCTAAAAGTTAAGTGAATCGTCCAACCTCGCTACGACTACCTTCTTTCTTGCACTTACCCTTATTCTTTCTCTATTCTTCAATTTCCATCTCATTGTATTGTCACTCATTCTTTCAGTATTCCCTCATTACCCTGTCTAGCTCAAACATTTTTTTTTTTCGTTTAGACTTGTCTCCAGGTTCATAGCCACTCTGATTTTTCATTTTTCAATTAGTATTGTCTCCCGATTCATACAAACCCATTTGCTAGCTCACGATTAACAGAACCTCTTTACTCAGCTACGGTGTTATATTAGCTATCAATAATGATATTCCCTCTGATTTTTCTGATTTTCAAACCTGACGCTAAATGATGATGATGATGATGATGATATATATATATATATATATATATATATATATATATATATATATATATATGTATATGTATATATATATATATGTATATATGTATATATATATATATATATATATATATGTATATATATATATATATATTATATATATATGTATATATATATATATGTATGTATATATATGTATATATATATATGTATGTATATATATATAATATATATATATACATGTAAATATATATATATATATCTACATTCACACGTGTGCATGCCTCTGTGTGTGTATGCATGGATACATGAAAAAGTGCATCAACAAAACACTGTTATGCAAATCAGATTTTCTGGTTTAGTGAATTCCTTAATTTTAGCCTTTAGCATATCTATATATATATATATTCACTCTGAGATCAAATAATAGGCATGTCCATGCTCTCTTAAAAGCTGTCTCAAATAGCAATGATGCCTGTCAGATCCCTCTACAATTCTTCTTTTCTGCCCATGAAGATCTTATAAAGCAATTTGTTTAACTCTCTTCAATGTCTTCAATTACACACTATGTGGCATGGTTAAAACTTGCAATACATTAATAGAGTATTTACCATTATACCATCAGGCATTTAGATTATCCAAAACACATTGCTTAGAACATCAATAATTTGTGTGCATGTGTGTGTGTGTGTGTAAGTAAGTATGCATAATCATACTGTAACACATGGACAAATATATATACAGAGAAAGGGCGATAGATAGATATAACTATATACATATATCTTGTGTGGGCATGAGTGTATACATACATATATCTATCTATATCTATATATATGTTTGTGTGTATTTATGTATGTATGTGTATATATATGTATGCATCTTTATTTGTATGTTTGTATTTATGCATATATATATATATGCATAAATACACACATACATATATACATATATATACATGCATACATACATATGTATACATGCATACATATGTATACATGCATACATACATATATATATATGCATACACACATATAATGCATACATACACACATACACATATGTGTATATATATATATATATATATATATATATATATATATATATACATATGTACATACACACACACACACATATATGTATATAGACAAACATATTTAATTATAAATATACATAAGTATGATAAGTATGTATGTGCGAGTGAGTGAGCGAGTGTGCTTGTTTAAAAGAAAACACCTTGCCAACTCAACACAATTTCTTTCTTTCACTTTTTATTATTGTTGTTGTTACTATTTTTACATCTTTTTCTCTTTTTCCATCTTTTAAATTTTAAATTAGGAGAAAATATTGTAAAGAACAAAAACAACAACAACTACAAAAGTGGAAAATAATTAATAAATAAAGGAACAAACCAGAATACGGTATACAAGAGTTTGAAACTCATAAAAAGCAAGGGAAAACTTTTAGCTTGATGAAAGTTAAACTCTGATGAAAGAATCACTATAAAAGCATCTCGCCTCTTTCATCTCGGTAATTATTACTGTAAATAATTCACATAACTTGGGAAATATATTTCTATTTAGGGATTAAATTTTTTTACACTTCCATCTTGCTTTCATTTTTTTTATTTATCCAGTTTTCATTTTGTTCTTTTTGGCTCATTTCTTTTTTATTTCCCCCCACACATATCTCATAAGGATCAAAAGATTTTGTTATTGATTCCATAAGATGTAGTTTTATTCCACTACCTCCGCTTCCTCCTCTAGTTTCTTTCTACATCAACTCATTAATCAATACAGGACAGGACCGAACCAACAAGGGAGCTTTTCAAATATAAGTCACTCAGGCTACTTGCTGCGAAGTTGGAAACTAAAAAAAATAATTATCTTGTTTGCCAAATCTACTTTTTTGCAGGAACTGGAACTGGTTGAGTTGTTACAAATGATGACAAACCTGCTGCTTCACTGTCCTATTGATCACCGTCATCATTTAATGCACACTTTCCCATGCCTGCATGTGTTAGACAAAATTTATTCAGGTGAATCTTCTACAGCTGGATGCTCATCCTGTCATCGACCCATATCTGTTTCCGAGCAAGGTAATATTTCTACATGACCAGGCATGTTTTCACAGAATACTGGAAAATGAAAAATATTTGTTGTATGACAGTAACATTCATTTACAGCAGGGGTCCTCAACCATGTTTTAACTATGGACCCCTTTGATTCCTATTTTATTCTGGTGAGGCCCCAAAGCCATTCTATGTTTAAAAACTAGTTTTATAAAAACTTCTTTCAAAATTCCTATTTTGTTTTTCACACATTTCCTTCAGTAGGTTGAAATATGTAAAATGTCAGAAAGAAATCTAGTTTTTTGCAATACATACTAATACATACATCTGAAGCAAAATTTTTCAGGGGTCCTTAAAATACTATTCAGATCCCCAAACTATTATTTTGTTGTGTGGACCCTGCAAAATCTTAAATGGACTCTCAGGGGCCATATAGGCCCTGGCTGAGAACCACTGATTTACAGGTATCATCCAATGTCAAGCAAAGAAGATGCTAACACATACACACACAATATATATATACACACACATATATATATGTATGTATGTATATGTATGTATGTATGTATGTATGTATGTATGTATAAACTGCTTTGATCTGTGTCCCTTGAATTTAGATTTCAATGGTTCAAACCATCAAAATGTAAACACCTCAAGAAATACATGAAAAATACATAATAACTTCTTACGTGCTTTTGGATTATTAAAATATCTTTTTTACAATGTAATTGCTTCAGTTTCAACACAGCCTCAGATCATGACACTTGCTAGTCAAATACAACTCTGAAATGTTGTAGTTAACAAACAATAACCTCTTATCCCTCAGATTACTCTGTCAAAAGTAATGCTTATTTGTTCAAATTGTTTTGAATTTATCATACATAGATTCAAAATTTCAATGATATGATTGTTTATTTTTTAGAATGATATTTTAGGGTAGGTGTGAGAGGCCAGATCTGAATAGTTTTAGTATAAAACAGGAAGAATATTTGATCTGGATACAACTGGTTTAAATGCTAAAGGGCCAAGTGATTATGTGAGTCTCATATCTGAAGTATTGAGATTTAACTTTTAGCACACTGTAGGTACATCATGTCACTGTATGAGTTTTCTCCCCTGTAGTAACAGGGCAGTGGAAGAGGAAACAATTCTAGAGAAAATGCTGTGTGCTAAAGGTTAACTCAATTTGGTGTAATCAAGATCCAGATAACTCTTAAATCAAATCATATAAATTCTAGACACCCAGTTTCTGGATCATGTCATGGAGAAATGTAACCCCTTGCTGCATAAAATAAGGGCTTGGTACAACTAAGAGTTTCTTTTCGACTGCCATTCTAAGGTGAATTGGCAGAATCATTAGAACATCAAACAGACCACCACTCAAGTGTTTGATCCACCTCTTTGCATTTGAGTTCAACTTGCATTGAAGTCAACTTTGTATTTCAACCTTTTGCAGTTCATAAAGAGGTGCCAATCCACAACATTAGATTAGCAGAACTGTACAAATATTGAATCAGAAGATATATATATATATATATTATGTAGATACATATATATATCATATATATTCATATATAGATTATATATATATACATATATTTATTATATATATATACATATATAGATTATATATATATATACATATATGTATTATATATATATATATATATATATTATATATATATATATATATACACATGTATATGCATATATGTATTATATAACAAAAACACAGCAAACAGAAAATTTAACAAAAACATAACAAATAGAACATTCGTAGCTAATTCCTCGTCAGTCAACGTCCAAAAGATCCTTACAATTTTGTTCCCTTTATCATTGAGATTGTTTACTTTTGATGGTGCCAGTAGCAAAAAGCCACTGGGAATAGTGAACAAACATACAGGGTAATGACAAAAAACAAACATGACAAAGTGAAATAATAATAATTATTATACATATATAACAAAAAAGCTCTTGCAGCTGCCAGACTGGTCTGTATGAGTAACACAAAGAGAAATGAAAATGTCCTGTAGGACTGGAGATGAGAGAAGGGTAGATAGAAAACCAGAATGAAGGAAGTAAGCAAATTGTGTAGGAAAAATGGTGTAGGAGCACAAAGAAGCGTGAACTACCTGGTCAACGGCAAAGTTAAAAAAGGATGAGAGAGGTTTAGATTGTCACAGGTCATAGGGTAGTGGGAGTATATATATATATATATATATATATATATATATATATATATATATATATATATATATGCATGTTTGTATGTATGTATATATATATATATATGAATATATATATATGTATATATAGTGATGTATTTTTGCCATTTCAATATGGCTAACCCCTAAGGGTGGATGCTACTGTAGTTTTTGGCCCCAGGAGGACACACTCCTCCGGCTGGCCATAGACACACTTTCTGTGTCCTGTCAGTATTTGCAAAGGGAAGTCATCCTTCCCTTTGCAAATACTGACAGGACACAGAAAGTGTGTCTATGGCCAGCCGGAGGAGTGTGTCCTCCTGGGGCCAAAAACTACAGTAGCATCCACCCTTAGGGGTTAGCCATATTGAAATGGCAAAAATACGTCACGATGTGTTACCGCTACTGTATATAACTCACTTTGATATTTATCATTGTTATGTATATATATATATATATATATATATATATGTATGTATATATATGTATGTATATATATATATGTATTATATATATATATATATATATATGTATATATATATATATATATATATATATGCATATATATGTGTGTGTGTGTATGTATGTATTTGTGTGTGTGTATATATACATATATATATATGTATGTGTTATATATGTATGCATGTATGTATAAATGTATATATACATGTATGTATATATATATATATATATATATATATATAATATATATATATATATGTATCATAAACATTCTTACACACATACACACACATATAGATGTATATATGTATATGTATTATATACTTAGTTACACACACACACACAGAGTATATGTGTTGTGAATTAATTTTGAGGATGAAACCTCTTAATAATAGCACGCTGATAGTAGACGAGCCTGGTATCTGGAAAATCATATTCAGACATTTGAAATGTCAAGACTATAATCCTAATCCAGTCAGTCAAAACTTATAACTGTCAGTATAGATATCTGGAAATGAAGCCTCCATTTGTATAAAAATCTTACAATAAATATAAAATGAAATAAAATATTTCTATACAGTGCGAAGCAAATGAGTTAATTAATTTAATTAATGTTGTATAAGAATGTTGTATTTTTGTCGTGTTCAGAAATAGACAATTTTAGGTTAAAACTTTGAAGGAAAAGCATGTGAATCTGACAAATTTGTTTTGCAATTTTAAACCTTGTCGAAGAACTTTGATTAAAATTTTGGTAGTGGTGGTGGTGGTGGCAATGGCGGGTTAGTGGTTGTTGTTGTTGTTGTTGTGGTGATGGTGGTGGTGGTGGTGGTGGTGGTAGTGTTAGTGGTAACTGCAATGACCATCATCGTCATCATCATCATCATCATCATGACGATGACAATGATGCTGACAAGGAGAGGAGGAGGAAAAAGCAGTAATGGAGGAAGGGAAGATGGAAAAACAGGTGGAGGAGGTGGCAGCGGTGGTGTTGATGGTGGTGGTGGCTGTGGTATTGGTGGTAGCAATAATGATGATAAGGCAGGGTAGAAGGGAAGGTGAAAGAGGAGCAAAAGAAGGAGTTGGAAGAAGAGGAGAGAAGAAGGAGGTATGTTACAAGAGTTGAGTACAGAAAATGCAACAGGAAAAAAAACAATAAAAAATGGTAATTAGAATGGAAAATATAAATATTTGTACATTGTAGTACAGTAGTTATATATCATCATCACCACCAGTATCATCATCATCATCATCACCATCAGCATCATCACCGCTATCATCATTCACCACCACTAGTGCAAGCATCAAACCACCACCACCACCAACATCATCATCATCATCATCAACATCCATTTAATGTTCATTTTTCCATGCTTTCCTCTTGTTAATCCTCACATGTTTCCAAACAAGGTAATGTTTCCCCATAGCCAGACATGTTTTAGCAGAAGATTGGAAATGAATTACACAGCTCCAATGTCTGTGACACTTATTTAGAATTAACATGCTATCTCAAAGCAAAGGAAATATAGACATACATCCATGTAAATTTACACATGAATGTTTATGTCTATGTTTGTGTGTGTGTGTGTGTGCATACATATGTGTGTGTATATATATATTTATATATACATACACACACACACATGCATATATATGATTTTGGGTCCAGTCCCATTGCAGCACACCTGGGTGAGTGTCTTCTATAGCCCTGGACTGACTAAAGCCTTGTGAGTGGATTTGGTTAACAGAAACAAAAAGAAGCTTATCATATGTATGCACACGTGCACACACACACACACACACACACACACATTTAAACAGCTGTAGAAATCATACCAGAGAAATGGAGCCTGGTGCAATTCCTGGCCTTACTAGCTCTAGTCAAACTGTCTAACCCATGCCAGCATGGAAAACAGATGTTAAATGATGATGATGATGATGATGAAAATGAAGGGTCATTTTCTATGTCTTGTGAATAGTCATGACTGGTGCTGGCATCATGACAAAAAAAGCCATCAGTACACTTTGTGAGAAAGGTTGGTGTTAGGAAGGATATCCAGCCATAGAAACCATGCCAAAACAGACACTGGAGCTCAATCCAGTCCTCTAATGCTTTGAAATGTACAACTAATGTCAGCAAGGTAGACAGATGTTAACTGATGATGACGATATACACACATGTGATGTTTGTCCTTCATATCTCTGAAGATGACCAAATTAGCAGCTTTAGTGTTTGTGGGCCTTGAGGTGGCTTATTAGGCCAAAAATGGCATAAAATCCCCTGATTATTGTGTGGATACATTATAGGAGAATCAAGACCTGGTGGGATTCTTACTTTCTATGCAACCCCACTCCCTTTAGTATATGTGTATTTAACCATCCATCCATCCATATATATATATATATATATATATATATATATATATATGTAGTTTAGTAGTATATCGCTTATGGTTAGCCAGAAAGGTACCATTGGTTTCACATCTACTATTGCACATGGTAATATAGGCAACTCATCAAATCTGCTGGCTGGAGGCACATAACCTCAGGTGCTTTCTTGATTCCAAAAAGTGAAATTTTTATTTGGTGCCTTCATGATAGTTTGTTTATGGTGCCTTTTATGTGTCTTCTCAAGCACAGCATATTTCCAAAGGTCTTGGTCACTAGTCATTTCGTCGGTGAGGCCTAAAGTTCAAAGGTCGTGCTTCACCATTTCATCCCAGGTCTTCCTAGGTCTACCTCTTCCACAGGTTCCCTCAACTGCTAGGGTGTGACACTTTTTCACACAGCTATCCTCATCCATTCTCACCACATGACCATACCAGCGCAGTTGTCTCTCTTGTACACTACATTTGATGCTTCTTAGGTCCAACTTTTCTCTCAAGGTACTTACACTTTGTCGAGTATGCACACTGACATTACACATCTATCGGATCATACTGGCTTCATTCCTTGCGAGTTTACGCATGTCCTCAGCAGTCACGGCCCATGTTTCACTGCCATGTAGCATGGCTGTTTGTACACATGCATCATACAGTCTACATTTTACTCTGAGAGGGAGGCCCTTTGTCACCAGCAGAAGTAAGAGCTCTCTGAACTTTGCCCAGGCTAGTCTTATTCTAGCAGCTACACTTTCAGCGCACCCTCCCTCGCAACTGACTAGGTCACCTAGGTAACGGAAGCTATCAACTACTTCTAGTCTTCCTCCTTAGAATGTGGCGGAAGTTGTGCTCTACACATTTTCAGTGTTTATTGCTCCTGAGCATCTGCCACATACAAAATCTATCTTCCCAGTTAGCCTTCCTTTGATATTACTGCACCTCTTATGTGTCCATAGCTTACACTATGCATACATATATATATATATAAATCAAAATAAGCAACAAGGATATCCAGAGATAATGCAGTACGATTGTTTCATGCAACTCCATTTAATTGAACAATGCAATCATTACATCAATTTAAAATGTAGAGCAATCTTAAGTTGCACAAAGACATAGAATTTAATGAAATAAGAACAGATGGACACATAAGTATAATTATACATAAAATCTCCTAGAAGTTAAGGAGATAGACAAAGAATATGTTGTACCTACAACAGCATATGACTATGCTGTTGTAGGTACAACATGTTCTTTGTCTATCTCCTTAACCTCTTGGAGATGTTAGGTATAATTATACTAATGTGTCTATATCTGGCTGCCCTCTCTAATGCCTGCAACTTTACAAAATGTACTAGGTGTATTGTTTTTGGTTTCTTTTTTGTGGCTCCAACATTTGTGAAATTATCAAATAATTTGCAAAACTAAAGAGGCCCTACAACTGAGAAGATTAACAGGAGAGCAGGTAGTGACTTTAAATTAGGTGTAGCTGTGTGGCAAGAATATTGCTTTTCAACCACATGGTGCCTTCTATTATAACCTTGGGCTGGCCAAAACCTTGTGAGTGGATTTGGTTGATGGAAACTGAAAGAATCTCGTCATATGTGTGTGTGTATGTGTGTCTTTGTGTCTGTGTTTCCCCACCCTGTCTCCATCACTTGATGCTAGTGTGTTTATGTTCCTGTAACTTGGCAGTTCAGCAAAAGAGACTGATAGAATAAGTACTTGGCGTACAAAGAATAAGTCCTGTGGTTGATTTCTTTGACTAAAGAGTGATGCTCCAGTATGGCTACAGTCATAGATACGACTATTTCCTTACATGTTGAAAAAATAGATGCTTTGATGGAACTTCTACAATTCACCTTGATTCGAAAAAGCTGTGAGTGAGACGAATAGAATAATTTTTTAAAATTATTGGACTATAGTTTATATAAAAATTATTGGACTATAGTTTATATAAAAATTATTGGACTATAGTTTATATAAAAATTATTGGACTATAGTTTCGGGTTACAAATTAAATTAATTAATTTTAAAATATTAATTTAATATAAATTTGTCAAGTATGACCCTCTTCAGCACTATCTCTCCATATTTACAAAAAATATGAATAATTTTTAAAATATTACCTTATTCGTCCACAGCCATTCAAATTTCAAGGTATAACTTCCGTGCTGCTGGCACGTAAAAAGCACCATCCGAATCGTGGCCAATGCCAGCGCTGCCTTGACTGGCTTCCGTGCCGGAGGCACGTAAAATGCACCAATCCGATTGTGGCCATTGCCAGCCCCGCCTGGCATCTGTGCGGGTGGCGCGTAAAAAGCACCCACTACACTCACGGAGTGGTTGGCGTTAGGAAGGGCATCCAGCTGTAGAAACACTGGCAGATCAGACTGGAGCCTGGTGCAGCCTTCTGGCTTCCCAGATCCCTGGTCGAACCGTCCAACCCATGCTAGCATGGAGAACGGACGTTAAGCGATGATAAAATTATTTCAGAACAAGAGGATAAGGAAGCTATCCTCTTCAACATGCTTCTGCCTGGTGGCAAATACAAATATAAATTAAATTATTCATATTTTCCATAAATATGGAGAGATAATGCTGAAGAGGGTCGTACTTGACAAATTTAGATGAAATTAATTTTTTAAAATTGATTTATTTAATTTGTAAGGTTAGCCCAAACCTATAGCCCACTATTAACCCACAGTAATTTTAAAAAAATTATTATATTCGTCTCACCTGCTTACAGCTTTTTTCATACCAAGGTGAATTGCAGATGTTTCATTGAAGCATCAATTTTTTCAATAGGTAAGGAAATAATCGTATCAATCTTCTTCTCTCCCTCTCTTTATATATGTATATTTATATTTACTGCCAGGCAGAAGCATGATGATAGTTTCCTTATCCTCTGGTTTTGAAATATATATATAAAGTTAATCCAAACAAGAAAACAAAGAGAAAACACAACAACGCGAGGATGTGGAACAAATATAGTATTATTGGACGCTCAGGAAAGAAGGAAAGAAGGAGGGTTTAACGTTTCGAGTAGATGATATATATATATATCATTCTCCTCCTCCTCCTCATCATCATTGTTTAATTTCCGCTTTCCATGCTGGCATGGGTTGGATGGTTTGACTGAGGGTTGGTAAGTCAGAAGGCTGTACCAGGCTCCAATCTGATCGGGCAAGTTTTCTACAGCTTGATGCCCTTACTAATGCCAACCACTCTAAGAGTGTAGTGGGTGCTTTTTACGTGTCACCAGCATGAGCGCCAGTCAGGTGGTACTGGGAACAACCACGCTCGAAAGGTGCTTTTTACGTGCAACTGGCACGGGTGCCAGTCAGACGGTACTGGCATCAACCACGACAATGATTTCACTTGACTCAAAAGGTCCACTCAAGCACAGTTCATTACCCAATGATTGAAGGGTACTCTTAAATGAGCTGGTTATGCTACACTAGCATAGGCCACGGTTACAGTCTCACTTTATGAATTTTTAAAGTATCTCTATAGATTTTCTATAGAAATCAAAGCCAGTACTGATTTGAAATGTGGTAATAAATCAGTGTTGGCCCTAATTTCTATTGAAAATCTGTAGAGATAGCTTTAAAAATTGATTTAATAGTACTGCTAACTCAGGAGAGGCACAGTACTGACTTATAAGGTTTTACTATTCTTGGTTGTATATTATGGTTGCGCGCTGGCAGAAATGTTAGCACGCTGTGCGAAACACTTAGCAGTATTTCATCTGCCGCTATGTTCTGAGTTCAAATTCCGCCAGGGTCGACTTTTCCTTTCATCCTTTCGGGGTCGATTAAATAAGTACCAGTTATGCACTGAAGTAGATATAATCGACTTAATCTGTTTGTCTGTCCTTGTTTGTCCCCTCTGTGTTTAGCCCCTTGTGGGTAGTAAAGAAATAGGTATTCCTACCAGCAATTAATGTATACTTTTATGTCTTTTATGTAAGTAATGGTGCATAGCCTAGAGGTTAGGATGTTGCACTGGCAATGGCAAGATGGTGGGTTCAGTTCCCCGATCAGGCGAAGTTTTGTCTTTTTGAGCAAAACATTTCATTTCATGTTGCTCTGTGATCATTTTGATATCTGATGTGTGATGTGCTTGTACACCTGAACAAGCAATGTCAAATTGATGGAAGGAGCAAGCTTATGTAAAAGCAAACATTTGATCACTATTAGCAAATCGTTTGTGTAGTTGTCCAACAAGAAATTGCAGATCCCTCATATGTCGTCTAATGGCAGCAGAGTCCATAACATCTCTACCCACATTTTACATTGACCCTTCCCCCCACCGTTATCTCTCCTCCTCCACTCCCACTCTCCCATGCACTCTTGCAACTTCTACCTACCTAGTTTTGTTGCCTCCGACTTCTACTCACCTCGTACTTTGAAAGTGCATCCAAACACCTCATCACTACTAATTTTATCTTTTTTTCTGTCAGCTCACTCCACCCCAATCACTCCTACTCTCTCTACTGAAATATGGGTAACCAATGTAGCTCCTCTACTGCAAGAAACCTCTTCTGCTCTGGCCCCCTTCTCTCATACTCTAACTCCTGATCCAGCATAAAGCTACTCATCTTGAGGTTTGTACACTTGTAATCTGCATGGCAGCCTCATTAGTGTCGGTGACATACAACAAAAATTATGCAGTACACACAGTAAAATGATTTGCATTAAGAAGGGCAGCTAGTTGTAGAAACTAAAAGCAGATATTGGAGCATAACCCAGTCCAAGTCATCAGACGCTAACAAGCTGTCCACCCCTTGCCAGAATAGAAGCTGGACATCAAATGTTGATATATGGTTTATCCCCACTCACCCTTATAAAATATGAGGATGCCATGTATCTTATCTATAGCAAGGGTCCTGCACTTGTGCCTCAGTCATTTATACATTTCAACACCTTGTATAAAGCCACCTCCTCCACCTCCATCTCAAATGCCACCCATCCACTTTTCTATTTCCTGTCTTGTGAGTTAATGGCAGCAGAATCAGAAAAGCACCCAGGACATACTGTAAATTAGTTAGCATTAGGAAGGGCATCCAGTCATAGGGGCCATACCAAAGTTAATACTGGAGCTCAATGTATCTGTTCCATGCTGGATTCTGGCAAACAATCCAAACCATGCTAGCATAGAATAAGGACATTAAATGGTGATGATGATGATAAATATATCAATCTTTCTATCTATCTATCTATCTATCTAGCTATCTATTTATCTATCTATCTATCTATATATATATACACACACACATACACATACACACACACATATATATACATATGTATACACATATATATACATAAATATATATACACCTATATATATATATATATATATGCACACATATGTACACATATATATACACATATACATACATACACACATACACACGCATATATATATAGACACACAATGTTATTATGAATTTCTGTGCAATTTTCTCAAAGATATATAATAATAAATCTATTTAAAAACATAATAAAAAATTCTTTCACTGATCTTCTTGTTTTCACATATTAATTCTTTAATTCCACAGTAGAATTATTCTGTGAAAAGATGAGTGAAAGAATTTATGACATTTTGTAAATAGATTTAATTTAGAAATGATTCATTTTCCACATTTTCAACTCTCATTACGTATACAAACTGTGATGTGATTCTCAAGTTGTAGAAATATGTTTTGCAGCAAATTGTCATTTATATCTTAAATCCCATTAATTATTCTAACTGGCAAGCCATCTATAGAACGAGGTTTAGTTGAATAAACAGTTGTCTTTTATATGTGCCCATAAAATGAAGTTGAAGTAATTAAGAAATTGCTAAAATATTAATAAACAATTATAATAAATATTTTTTGATTGACAGCAATAAAATAGATGTATCAGGCTATTAAATGTCCTCTACAGATTAATTCTATTGTGTGTATATAGAATTAAAGTTGTAAAAATGAAAGAATTTTAAGAAATCTAAGCATTGCGCAATGACTTTATATTGACCCTAATTTCATATATACACACATACATATGATTATATATACATACTTACATACATACATATATACATACATATATACATACATACATACACACACACATATGATTATACATATATATATATATATACATACATAAACACACACACACGCACATAGATATAAGGTGCAGGCATGGCTGTGTGGTTAAGAAGCTTGCTTCCCAGCCATATGGTTCTGGGTTCAGTCCTACTATAAGGTACCTTGGGCAAGTGTCTTCTGCTATAGTCTCAGGCCAACCAAAGTCTCGTGATTGAATTTGGTAGGTGGAAGTTTCTGTCATGTGTACATGTGTGTGTAAGTGCTTGTGCCTCTTAACAAAGAAGAGGAAGTATACAGACATTTATGATTGTACACACACACATGAACACACACACGCATTTGACTCTTTCCACTGAGTTGGAATTCTTCCCTCGTCTAGATAGTGCATGAATCGCTTGGCGAGGATTTTCCAGAGGTGCTCTCTGCCTGACTTTAACACCTCTGATGTTATACCATCTTTCCCTGGTACCTTTCCTTTTTCATCAAGCCAATGGCTCTTTCGACCTCACTGACAAGGATAGGTGGCACATTTTCTTCCTGTTGGAGTGGTGGTAATGGCTGGACATATTGCCCAGCTCACCGATAATCGGTGGACCCATGCAGTTGTCGACTGGTACCCGTGCGAGCAGCAACAACTACTCAGAAGGCCTCCACGATGGTGGAGTTACGATTTTAGGAGGATGATAGGGATCACATGGATGAGGAAGGCATGATCCAGAGAGGAGTGGACAAGGTGCTGTTACCAGCAGTGTCAAATGGATGTCTGACGGATTGGTCAGTCAAGGTGACCAAGGTGATATATATTTATATATACATACACAGCCATGCCTGCACCTTATATATACATATATACACATATACATACATATATATATATCAGGTCATTAAAAATGAAATGCACCAAGTTTGACAGTCATGAACTGTAATGTTTTATCCTGACAATTCTTTGTTTTACAACATTGAGTTGTTACATCATCACTTTTTGAAATGCAAATCATGGTGTCTGATTCTATTGTGGGTTTTCTCTTGTAAATCAATTTTTGTGAACCTATGGATAGCTAAAAAAAATTCGTGTTTTTTATGAATATGAGTTCTGTTGTAAAACCACTGCATCCCATGTAGCTCAAGACATCAATAAGGTGTTTGATGAAGATGTGGTGAATGAGCGCACTGTACATCAATGGTTTGAGAATTTCCATTTTGGTGACTTTACTCTTGAAAATTATCCCCATGGTAGACCTGAGACCAAAGTGGATAATGATGAGCTGGAAATCATAGTGGAAATTGTGTTGATGATTTAGGTGCATACATTGATTAACTGCATTGCTTTTTGCTGCGATGAAGTAAAATAAACTTTCAGTTCAAAACTGGACATTTTATTCTTAATGACCTGATATATATGTGTATATGTATACACACACACATGTACCTATGCTTATATATATATATATATATTAGCCATTTTATTCTTAATGACCTGATATATATGTGTATATGTATACACACACACATGTACTTATGCTTATATATATATATATATATTAGCCATGGTAAAACTCTGAGTTTTTTTTCCGATGGCTGGATAACTGAAGAGATGGCAGCGTGGCTTTCTACCTCAACATCCAAAACTCGGAGTTTTATCATAGCTACCGAATAATCGTCACATATTACATTTACAGATAAATACTCTATTTACATAATATCGAGGTCTCTTTCATTCTTTTGTGGTCTTACCATTTTTATCAATATATGTATATATACTCTTTTACTTGTTTCAGTCATTTGACTTTGGCCATGCTGGAGCACTACCTTTAGTCGAACAAATCAACCCCAAGACTTATTCTTTGTAAGCCTAGTACTTATACTATCGGTCTCAGTTGGACAGGAAATATATATGAGTATATTATTTATGTAGAATTATGAGTTTAACCTCAAAACAGCCGATTTGTGTCACTGAATCAAACGGTTTTATATCAAGTGTCTTCTACTCTAGCCCTGGACTAACCAAGCCCTTATTAATGGGCTTGATAGATGGAAACTGAAAGAAGCCTGTCATGTTTATATGTATTTGTATGTGTGTATGTGTTTGTGTCCTCTTGTCTTGACATCATGTAGTGGATGTAAATGATGTCACCATCATACAAGTGATGTTGTTTGTTTCCAGTCTTCTGTGGGAAAATATATTTAGCCATAGGGAAATATTACCTTGCTTGGAAACAGGTGAGGCTTGGTGACAGGAAGAGCATCCATCCATAGAAAATATGCCTCAATAAAGTCCTTCTGACCCATGCAAGCATGGAAAACTGGGCATTATGATGATGTCAATGACATATGTATATATTTAGTAACAAGTAGACCCAAACCTAAATGAGCTATGAAAAGTTGCCTGGTATATAATTCCTATTTACTCCTAGTGAGATTCTTTTCTCTGACTCTGCCAAACTGGTTATCCTACCACATGGTAACTGCTGAATCCTATTGCTGACTGACTACATGACACCAATATACTCTCTGCTTAACCACATGGGGTATATAACAGAAGGAATTGCTATTGTTGCTTAGCCATAAGTATCCATTTGAATGGAGGGCCAAAGATTCTAGCCCTCAAGCCATTCTTTTAGTCGTTTCAAGCATTTGACTATGGCCATGCTGGAGTACTGCCTTAAATGGTTTTAGTCATAGAAATCAACACCAGGACTTATTCTTTATTAGCCTAGTACTTATTCTATCGGTCTGTTTTGCTGAAGTGCTAAGTTATGGGATGTAAACACACCAACTCCAGTTGTCAAGAAGTGATGGGAGGGACAAGCACTGACACAAAGACACACACACACACATATATATAGATATATATATATATATATATGTATATATGTATATATGTATATGTATATATATATATATATATATATATATGTATATATATATATATATACACATACATACATACATACATACATACATATATATATATTATATATATATATATATATATACATGACAGGCTTCTTTTGGTTTCCATCAACTAAATCCACTCACAAGGCTTTGGTCAGCTATAGAAGTCACTTGTAAAGGTGTCACACAGTGGGACTGAACCTAGAACCATGTGGTTGGGAAGCAAGCTTCTTACCACACAGCCACGCCTGCGTCTTTCTTAAATTTCTTTTAATTTTAAATTGTCTCAACTCTGTATGTGTAGGCACAGTGTGGCCAGATGATTAAGAAGTTTACTTTACAACTACAAAGTCCCAGATTTGATCCCATGGTGAGGAATCTTGAGTAAATGTAACTTACTATAACCTCAACTCAAGCCATACTCTTGTGAGATTGAGTAGAAGGAAACAGCATAGAAGCCCATTGTGTTGACTGCACCTGTAACTTAAAAGGTACAGCTTGTCACACACTGTGTCATATTGATTCTGCTAGAGAATTATGTTAATAGTATATATATCTGTGGAATACTCAGCCACTTGCATGTTAATTCAGGGGCAGGTAATTCGGTTAATTGAACAACTGAATCCTGATTGTTGAATGAAGAAGAACCATTCATCCATTATATATAGATACATATGGTTTTATATAAGTGCATATACATACATACATATATATATTATATATATATATATATATATATATATATATATATATATATATTATATATATATGTAAATGTTTGTGTATAGTTTTTGGATTATTTGTAGGTATGTGTGTGTGAATCAATACTACATACATACCCATATATATATATACATACATACACACACACACACACACACACATGCAGATATCCTGTTTAAATTCTGCTTGCAAGGTTATAATATTTCTTTCTATACCCTTGAATAAACACGATGATTGATATTTCGGCAATTCGTCAAGAATTATGAATATATTTCTATTCCATTTTACTCTTTTTATTTATTTATACATTTATTATTTTTTTTTGTTCTTGCATCATATTTATATCTTTTTATTTTCAATGTATATGTGTATATGTATGCATGTTTTTGTGTGTGTGTATGTGCATGTGTGTGTGTGTGTAATTCTTTTTCTAGTTTCACAGTCCCAGCATGCTATGCAAAGTTAAGTTGCTATGTTTGCAGCTCAGTTTCATGCATTTCATTCTATAGAGCATCACCAATCTTGTTTTTTATTTTTTTGCTATTTTTTTCCTCTATATTTTTAGTTATTGCACCGTTCGTTGACAAAACATAAATCATAAAAAAACAAATAAAGTAGACAGATAAAGAGAGAAAGTGAGTGCGAGAAAGAGAGAGCGAACTGAGGAAAGTAAAGTAAAATGAAAGAAAGAAAGAAAGAAAGAAAGAGTGAATGAACGAAGAAAATGAATGAGATCTTCACTCCAGCAACATTTTTCTGTTCAAGCAATATTTTCTCTCTTTGAACAAGATCCTTTAACTTTACTTCCTGAAAACTCAGTAAGATTTTTGACATCAATAGCTGATTTGGGGTTTGTTTCTTTTTGTTTTCTGCACTAGCATATTCTGCTTTGTATTTCAAATCTTTCTTACTTTCTCTCTATATCTCTATCTTATTACCTTTTCTTTCCCTCTTTCAAGCATTCCATATTTTTTCTTTCCTTTTTTTCTTTCTCTGTGTTTCTGTCTGTCTGTCTCTGTCTCTCTTTCTCTTCTCACTCTCTCTTTACTTTTTTGGCTATTATTTTCTTCTCACTTTCTACCTTTCTTTTAGTTCTTTCAGTCTTTCTTTCAAGCTCTTTCTCTATCCATCTCTATTTCTCTTTTACAACTTGTCCCTATTTTTTTCTTTTTCTTTACTCCCTTTGAAGCTTTCCACCTGTTTTTTCTTTCTTTTTTCCCCCTCATTTTCCTGTTTAATTCTTCCTTCAAAGCTGTTTCCCTCTCTTTCTTCCTCTTTTCAAGCTTGCCTTCTTTCACTCTTTCCGTCTTACCATCTCTAACTTCTGTCTTACTCTTATCAAAAATGTCTCTCTTCTCCAAACTTTCTTTCGATTTTTCATTTCTCTTCTTTTTATTTATTACTTCATCATCATCATTATTTTTTTTTTTTCATAATCACCCTGACAACCTTCTCCCTCCCTCTCCCCACTCCCTACCATCAATCACCACCGCATGCACCCGATTCAAACATTCACAAAGTTTACAATTTGGGTGTTCTTGTCATATTTTTTTCCCCTTTCTCCCTCTCGTTTCATTATATCATCATGTACATACGTAATATATTATTTGTCCTTTTTCTTCCCTTCCGTATACATACATACATATATACATATTAGATATATATATATATATATATGTTCTTTTTGCTCTTCTGCCTGAATCGAGTAAAGCTTGTTTCTACCTCACCCTAACGTCTTTCATATACATTTACAAACATTAACTGCTAATCTATATAGATATTTTCAGGGGTTTTTTCTTTTGTCTTCCTTCTCTTTCTCTTTTCTCATTTTCCCCCTTTTTTCATCTCTTGTTTTTGTTATTGTTGTTTTAAAAATATTTCATTTATATATATATATATATATATATATACATATACAAATATATATATATATATGTATGCATACATACACACACATATATATATATGTATTTCTTCTACTCGGTAAAAGTGATGTCTAACATCAATAGTGGTTGAATAGATGGGTGGGTGAGCCACAGAGATTGTGGGGTAGGAGCCAGTTTAAGCTTGAAAGGAACATGAGTGGGGGAGGTTACGGTAGGTTCTAGAAAAATCTGTTGTGAATAGATCTTTTTATTGTTTATGTGTTTGTTTGTTTTTTCACTGTTTTACTTCTTCACATTATTTCTTTTTTTCTTTTCCATCTCGTTGTTTCCTTTCATTTTCATTTATTTATATTTTCCACATATACATACATTATATATATATATATATAGATAGACACACATGTGTATGTGTATATATATATATATATATATATATATATGTATATATATAATTGTATGTATATATATCCTCTTTCTCTCTTCTCTCTTGCTTTGAATATAAGAGATTCAAAAAGAAATGGATTACAGAAGTTCTTTGATGGCTAAATTGGTGGTTTGCTGAAACCCTCATTGATGTTGGCAATGATGGGAGAGGCCTGAGCATTAAAAGTGAGCTGGATGTTAAATCAAGTGAACACATTGGAAATTGCTGGTTTGAAGTTTGTTTTGAAGAATTACTCCAATTATGATATTCTTTTATATTAAAGAAGAAGAAGAAAAGGAGGAGGAGGGGGAGGGAGAAGGCAGAGGAAGTAGTATATAGAAGTATACCTCTTTCTTTCTTGTTTTGGTGGGAGGCGGGGGGGGGGGGTAAATTTTGCCGTCATATTGCCAGTTGCAGATCTCTCTGTCTCTTTCTACGTCTCTCTATCTATCTATTTGTCTGTCACTCTCTCTCTCTCTCTTTCCCTCTTTCTCTTTGTGTGTCTCTTTCTATTTCTCTCTCTCTCATTCTCTCTGCAAAGGAAACGACAATCGCTGTTCATCATTGATGAATACACGTTGCAATAAGTTGCATAAAACTAAACAATCTATAGGTCTTGTTGTGTGCATGTCTGCGTATGTATCTGTGTATGTGTGTGTGCACGCGTGTGTGTATGTGCACACGCGTGTGTTTGTGTATGTGTGTGTGTTAAGCATGTCTCTGTTTCGTGAAGTATTTATAATTTATGTTTGTTTGCATCTATGTATTTGTGTACGCACAGACTTACACACATATAATGCACACACACTTATATATATATATATATATATATTGATATAGATATAGATATATATGAACATATATAAAATATATCTACATAAGATAAAAGTATATATATATATATATATATATGCATGTATATACACATATCTCGCATACATATATATTATTGCTTTACATATGTTTTATATAAGTATAAATGTTGGAATACAAGTGTTTATGTGGTGGGTTTGTGTAAGTGCAGCAGATAAAGGCATAACATTGATAGATAAATAGATAAAGTTTATATGTATCTTGCTATTTGTATGTATCAATAAATTTATATACATGAATCGTATTTATATGTATAACTACATGTCAGTGTGTGCATGTATATGTGAGTGTGTATATGCATGTGTATGTATGCATGCATTGAGGTATGCATGAATGTATGTATGTGGGCATGCATGTAAGCAAGCGTGTTTGTATGTATCCATGCATGTATATGTTTTTATGTATGTATGTATGTATGTATGTATGTATACAAATATATATTGGTGTAGAAAATAAACAGACATTTGAATTCTAAAGTTCCACAGGTGAGATCGAAACTGGTAACCTTTGGATTGCTGGTCAAATTGGGATTATTCTAGTTTGCAGTGATTTCTTCTTCTTCTTCTCTTTTTTTTTTTTTTGTTTCGTTTTCTTTTTAAATTCAGTTCATCATTTAAACTACAATCAGTGAACTATAAAGACGTCTATAATACAGGGAGGATGTGGAGGTCACAACGCTTTGCTTCTTTGTACGACTACATAAAGGCTGATATACTTTGCATGTAGAGGAAGGGCTAGTTGTAGTTGGGACAATGGTAGAAGGTTGAAAGAGAGCTGAAAACAATAAAAGAAACTAAAAGTAATAAGTTTAATGAGCTATGTTGTGCTTGACATGCTGGATATAGCAGCAGATTATTCTATCAAAATATTGAATACTTTTATTACATATATAACACGTATGTATATGATATATGAATAATACAAATCTGGCTTCCGTGCTGGTGGCACGTAAAAAGTACCATTCAAATGTGATCATTACCACCGTTGCCTTACTAGCACTTGTGCCAGGTGGCACATGCAAAACATTCGAGCGGGGAGGTCGTTGCCAGTGCTGCTGGACTGGCTCCTGTGCCAGTGGCACGTAAAAAACACCACTTGAACGTGGCCATTGCCAGTACTGCCTGACTGGCCCTCGTGCCAGTGGCATGTAAAAGCACCCACTACACTCTTGGAGTGGTTGGTGTTAGGAAGGGCATCCAGCTGTAGAAACTCTGCCAGATTGGATTGGAGTCTGGTGCAGCCATCTGGTTCGCCAGTCCTCAGGTAAATTGTTCAACCCATGCTAGCATGAAAAGTAGACATTAAACGATGATGATGATGTTAAAATACAAATCCTAAACAATAGTCATGATTCTTCCATGATATAAGTTTCACAAAAAGAAAGACAAAGAAAAGAAAAAAAAGCAGAAAAAGCAGAAAGGAAGAGAAAAAAAGAAAAAGAGAAGAAGGAGAAAAAACATCCCTGTAGCACCAAGTACTTCAATTGGTTGCACACCAGACGGTTCAACGGAACCTACTGAAGCAAGCCAGCATGTTTACAGCATTACCATGAGCGATGGTGAGGCTGAGACATAGGGAAAGCCAAGTGCCCTCACAAGCATCACCTGACACCTCGGTGAGGCAAGCTGCCAATGATGACAAGAACTTCACGGTTAGTAGCCCAGTCCCTCCAAACATCTCAAACACCACAGGTTGGGATGTTTATTCAAATTGGTTTGAAACATGCATTATCTCACAGTTTCAAGATTTCAAATGATGTATTTGTATATTTTTAGATGGACATTGTATGGTAAGTGTGAGAGACCAAATCTGGTCAGTTTGAACATAGAATGTGTAGAAAATTTGGACTGGATTTGGCTGCATTTGGCTGGTTTAAATGCTAAAGGGTTAATTCATACATCACAATTTGCAAAAGAAAACAAAAAACAAAGGCAAGAAGGGGATATTGGATAATATAATCCAAGGTACACTGTGGTTGAACAATGAAAAAACACAAAAGAAAATGATAAGATGGTTAAATTACAAAAACTACAGACATAAAAGAGATATGCTGGTTACAGAAAGAGCAATGCTAAAAGATGAAAGAAGTGATGTAGATTTTTATCTTCTGTCTTTTATCTTCCGGTGCAGACAAAGCTGTGCAGTTAAGAAGCTTATTTTGCAACCATGTGGTTTCAGATTCAGTCCCAGTATGCAGCACTTTGGGCAACTGTCTTCTATTCTAGTCTTGGTGCTGACCAATGCTTTGTGAGTGAATTTGGTAGACAGAAACAGTATGGAAATCCATCATATATATAGAGAGATGCTTATGCAAGGCACAGGTGTAGCTATGTGGTAAGAAGTTTGCTTCTCAACCACAATCTTCCAGGTTCAATCCCACTGCATGCCACCTTGGGAAAATGTTCTCTACTATAGCTTTGGGCCAACCAAAGCCTTGTGAGTGGATTGGATAGACAGAAACTGAAAGCAGCCCATTGTGTGTGTGTGTGTATATATATATATATAATATATATATATAATATATATATATACATATACTTGGAATTGGATGTATTGCATTCAATTAAATAATATATATATATATATATATATATATATATATATATATATATATATATATGCATATATATATATATATATATGTATATGCATATATTGGTACAGGATGTCACAAACTGTAAACAACATGAAATATGAAAACAAATGAGTTGAATGCACAAACAACGAGAGAAACAAATGGGAAACAGGACAAGTAACATAAAGAACGACCCTTCTTTAGTTGTCGGCTGTCCATCTACTCGTCATTTCAAACACTGAACAACAATATGAGTCTTTGAAGGCAGCTGCTCCTACAAAAGCCAAAATAAAATTTGGGATTTATGAAGGGTCAAAGTTGGTAACAAAAACAGGACAGTGGAGACATACAAGGAAACTGGACAAAAACAAACATAGAGGGCCGTTAGAGGGTAAAATAGTGAATACTGAAGAAATATTTTCTTTGCCAAGAGAAAAGATAGGAGAGATAAATAGGATATGTGCAGTCATTATGACAGCCCTGAAGGAAAAGAAAGATGATCATGTGAGGAAAAGAAAGATGGATGATAGTTATGTGTGAGCAATGAGAGAGAGAGACAGATAGAAAACGGTGAAGGGGAGAAAAAAGGAATTAGAAAAAGGACAAGAGACGTTTTGTGACGTCCTGTAGCCATATATGCATGTATATATATATATATATATATATATATTATATAAAAGGGCTTAGTAAAATAAATTACTTGCCGCATACTGAACTCATTAGAAATAGCAGCTAAAAAACTTTTTTAAGGCTATTTCTAATACTTAAGAATCTCTCTCATATATAGTGTTTGCATAATTTAACTCACAAAAGTTTGGGGGTAATGACATCGAAAAATCAAATGCTAAGGTTATTCGAGAACGTACGTTTCAGATTATCAAAACAACATTTCTATCATCGGCTCGGAAATTCCTTGGTATATATTATATATATATATGTATTATTTATAATATATATATATTATATATATATATATAATATATATATATATATAATATATATATATATATATATATATATAGGTATATAGATAGATAGATAGATAGATAGATAGATAGATAGATATAGCTATGTGTGTCTTTGCATCTGTATTTGTCCTCCACCATTGCTTGACAACCAGTGTT
Organism: Octopus sinensis; assembly: GCF_006345805.1. Taxonomy (NCBI): domain Eukaryota; kingdom Metazoa; phylum Mollusca; class Cephalopoda; order Octopoda; family Octopodidae; genus Octopus; species Octopus sinensis. The sequence continues at coordinate 139,864,965 of NC_042998.1, read as the reverse complement.
TGTTTGTTCATGTCCACATAACATAGTGATTTGGTAAAAAAAAAAAAGGCTGATAGAATAAGCTCGAAGCTTTAAAATAAAAGTGCTGGGGTCAATTCATTTGACCAAAATTCTTCAAGTGGTACCTCAATATGAAACAAGTAAAAAAAAGGTAGAAAAAAAGATTCATTCATCATCATCATCATCATCATCATCGGCATGGTTTCTACGGCTGGATGCTCTTCCTTATGCTAATCAGTTTACAGGGTGTAGTGGGTGCTTTTTACGTGACAGCAGCAAGTTCTCCAAGAAGCTTACAAGGCAAGACCCATGGACAGAGAGAATGAGAGAGAGGGATGTTGTATTGAGGGAGTTGGCTTTGGGCTAGGTGATGAGAGGCTAGAGTATTGAGGGACAGAAACAGGTGTCTTGCAGTGGAGGAAACACATGACTACCTTAGTTGAAGAGAGAGAGAGAAAGAAGATGTTGGGGTGTGTCCCTCAAGTTACAGAGAGATGTATATAAGTGAAGTAATAAAGAGGATTGGATAGGGTGAGTGGGTAGGTAAGTTTGCAAGAAAGCAAAAGGAGAGTGTGAATGTGTGTGTTTGCATTTGTTCCACCACTGCTGCTTGACTAACAGGTGTTGGTTTGTTTATGTCTCCATAACTTAGTGGTTCAGCAAGACAGGACCAACAGAATGAGTACCAAACTTAAAAATATAAGCAGTGGGGTGGGTTGATTTATTCAAACTCATCAAGGTTGTGCCCCAGCATGGCCACAGTTCAATGACTGTAACACATAAGGACTATGAGCTGATTTTTGGTGTATTTACACCTATTTGTCAATAGTGAGAAATTTTCTCCTTGACGAAACACAGTAAATGACTTTTTTACATGTTTGAATATGCTACAAGCATATTTGAACTGGAAATAACCTTGTATTTATACACATCACTGCTTGGTACTGCCATCCCATAATTTGTTTGCAGTGAGCCACCGAATGGTATTACCAGTGATTGAATGTTGACAGGAATATCATAAGAGAGACAATCTCTCTTATGATATTCACGATACACCCAGCCCAGGTTCTGTGACTGAAGAGGAGATAACCACTCTGAAATGCTTGCATCATAGTCAGGGTAGGTGATGCTATGAGCTGATTTTTGGTGTATTTACACTATTTATCTACCACAAGAAATTTTTTCCATAAAAAAAACACAGCGAATGGCTTTCTCACAGGTTCAAATGTGCCCCAAGCATATTTGAACTGACAACAACCTTGTAAAAGATAATAGATAAAAGATTTTTGTATAGTCCAATTGTTTTATTCATGTAGCTGAGATGCTGATGTAATTGACACACTACTCTATATCAGGCATTAAAAGCTAAACATGGTTAGCTGGGTTGCAAAAATTCATTTTCCTGCTGCAAAGAGATGGAATTTGAACTCAGAACTTCAAATCCTAATAGGTTTGTCAGGTTTCTCATCAAAGTATCAGCAATTCATAATACATCACCGACACAGTGGTGTATTTATAACTAATAGGCTTAAATCTCATTGGCTCAATCTACCTAACTGATAATAGGTACCACACAGGACTACAAACCAAGTATAAACTTCAAATACCGTAGTATAAACTTCAAATACAACTGTGGGTATAATCTAGTGAGAGATGAGCTAACTATGGTACTCTATAGGGTTGTTCACCTATAAGAAATAACAGTTAAATTTCTTTACATCACAAGAGTACTAGAGAAGGCACATGGCCAGGTGGTTACTGGCTATGAGCTCACAATCACAAGGTCATGGGTTTGATTCCTGGATAGGGCAGCTTCTCGTTTCTTTGAGCAAGGCACTTCATTTCACATTGCACCTATCTACTCAGATGAAAATGAGTACCTGCTAAGTTCTGATACAGCTCTCTCTTCTCCCAGCTTTCACTTCTCCTCTTCCTTCTCAGCTCCTGTCATCCCTGTTGCTACCACTGCCAGTCTTAACCCTTTTGCATTCAGACAACTCCGTCAAGCTCAGTTATTCACATTGATTTCAATTAGTCATGCATTATCTTGTAGCTTTAAAATTTCAATGACATGAGCATATATTTATAGAATAACATTGTAGGATAAGTGCGAGAGGCCAGATATGGCTAGTTTGAATACGAAACAGGTAGAATATTTTGGCCAGATATATAGTCAGTTTAAATACTTAAAAGTTAATCTTTATTTTCTCATGGTGATGTCTTTAATAAATCTGTAGTAAAAAGAAATATCACATTACAGATTTTCTAATTTAGTATCTCTAAGACCTGTCATTGTAAAATCCCAAGTTTTATCTTCATTTTCATCTGAAATAAAAGATACAAGACAGATTTCAACCCAGCCCCCATCCTTCAGGTGAATGTCCTCACCAGGGAAGATATTTCTCCTTTATATACAAGCAGTTGATTTTGATATTCAGATCTTACCTTTTTCGCACAGCAAATAGACATCATTTCCTATTCATTTTCCTCTATCCTTTACAGATTTTCTATATTCAATACCTATTTATTTATTCATTATTGTATTCCTTCATATTTATCATCATATTAATTTTTTTGCTGGCTATGTGATTAACAAGTTTGATTCTGAACTACACAATTTTGGGTTCAGTTCCACTGTGTGGCAACTTGGTCAAGTGTCTTCTACTCTAACCTCAGGATAACCAAATCCTAGCAAGTGGATTAGGTAGATAGAAACTGAAAGAAGCCCATCATGTATGTGTATGTATGTATGTATACAAGTGGTGTTCATTAAAGATTTCTCTTGACCCACTTCTGGTTATTGCAGGAAACAGAACTTATACAGGTATAATCATACATATCTCTACATGTCACATTGTAAATTTCAGCTTTCCACTAGTATTCATTTGTCTTTTACAGCTGCTGAAGTGGACTAAGGTGTTATAATAGAGGCAGCTGAATGCAGATCAGTGATCAAGTTCTAATACTTGAAAGGTCATACACCAAAAGAGAATTTTGATGAGATGAAAGAAGTTTATGATCACAATGCACCATCATACAATATAGTCAAGCACTGGCTTCGCCAGTTCAAATGTGGTCAGACATTGGTGTAACTGCTCCTATTCCTGGACAAGCACATTCTGCCATTGATGATGACACCATCCATAAAGTTGAAGCTGCCATTTTGGAGAATCATCACAACTAGCCCAAGAAGTCAAGATAAGTGTAGGTTCCATGGAAAAAAAATCATTCACAACCATTTGCTCATGCTGAAGTTGTCTGAAAGATGGATTCCCTGGATGCTCACACCTTTTCAGAAGCAGGAATGATTCAATTGCTCCTAGGCACATTTGGCAATGTGCCAAGAAAACGAGGAGGACATTTTTGGCAGACTTATCACACAGAATGAAACATGGGTCCATCACTATGATCCTGAGATGTCCAGTCGAAAGAGGAAATCTATATAGATCATTGATAAGGAGTTTGCAAATTCACTATTCAAGATACACTTTTAGCTTCATACTTAATATTACTGGAACAACAGGATACATACTAACCCACCCAGAGCAAAGTATGGCTGAACTTGGGATCTTAGGGAGAGAATGGAAATCCTTAATTCATACACTACAAATGGTCACAATATCTTGGACTATTAAAGCAGCAAGACTTTAAGATTTAAAAGATGATGGTAAGAAGATACTTTCTTTCACAACTTTGCAACCAAGTAGCTGGCTGGTCAAAATTTACTCTAAGATTAAAAAGAGAAGAACATACATACACACACACACACATACATGATGGTTGTCCACTCACTGGACAAGCATGACCATTGCTGACAGGTTGACATAACTGATTGCTCTACAAACATGATATTGACACTGACTCATGAAGCCAGTGAGAGACTTACAGAGTTTGCCACTGGCTGCAGACTAAATTTGTACTTTTGGCCTGATGGTTAGGCCTCTCAGATGAACATGGATGCATGCATGCATACATGACAGGCTTCCAAATCCACTTCCAATCCTCTTGCAAGGCTTTGGTTGACCCAGGGCTATAGTAAAAGACACTTACCCAAGGTCCCATGCAGTGAGACTGATCCTGAAACCATGTGGTTGGGAGGCAAAATTCTTAACCACATAACTACACCTGTACCAAAGCCTTTAATCTGCTATTCTTCTATCCTCAACCTGTTCGAGTTGAGGTGACCAGGTCTTCTCAACAAATGCGCACACAAATTCCTAAACTTTAAATCTTTTCTTTAATCATCACCACCTGCATTATTGCCACCATTTAAAACCCCCTACACACATCTCTTCCTCAATGCCTTTTTAATATTCGTTTTTCCGCTCATGCATGAGTCGGAAGAATCTAATGCATTTTCCCATACAGCATGCATCATCTCATTTGTTAGGGTCATTCAAGTATATCTCTGTAACAGAATTTATCTCATTTTCATCTGATTTATCTCTCCATTTGAATGTTTAGTAGTCTTTGCTTTAAAGCTGCTTGTGTTGCAAACAACTTCAGAGCATTCTGGTGCATCAAAAGCTTTGATTCACCAAGCCCTACAGACTCATTACAGAATTTTACTCATTTTTGTATTCAATGCCTACCTTTGATAATCAGTTTACTCTCTTTTCACATACGATGCTGGCTATTTTCTTCCAATTTACTGTTGGGATTTTGTGATGCCTGCAACCAACGGGCATCAAAATTGATGCTATGTTAACCTTGGGCCTTTTTGACTCAAATCCCCTATTGAAGTTTTGCTTTCTTTCTGTAGTTATTTTTGATAGTTTCTCTTGTGAGAACCAGATCATCAACATAAAAAATAAATGCCCAGTTCACATAACATTCAGTTCCAGTCTCATGTGCGATTGCCTGTAAGAACAAAATAAATGGAATATGATTGAGCAAAACATCTTAACAGATACTCAGCTGTATCACAAATTCTTTATCAAATTGGCCACTAAATTGTATAGGACCTAGATAGCCCTCCTGCAAGGCAGATACCTAGCATTTTCTCTTTGCTATTTGACTGTTGTAAGAGCCTGTTAAAAGCCTTTTCTTGGTTAGCTTATGTAAAAGACATGTTTCCTCTTTGGTAGATGCTTCTCTCTCTGTTATCATCATCATTATCATCACTTAATGTCTGTTTTCCATGTTTGCATGAGTTGGACAGTTTGACAGGAACAGACGAGCTAAAGAGCTGCCCAGGCTCCACGTCTGTTTTGGCATGGTTTCTATGGCTGGATACCTTTCCTAACACCACTTTACAAAGTGTACTGAGTGCTTTTAGGCAGCACTAGTATGGGTGTTTTTATGTGACACCAGTACAGGTGCTTTTTATGTGGCATCAGCACCCACAAGGATTGCTCAGCTGAAGAGGGCTGTAGAGAACATGCCTGTATGCAAGGGCAACCACAATTTGACTTAGCTTGACATGTCTTCTCAAGCACAGCAAACTGCCAGAAGTCTCAGTCTCTTGCCATCCCCTTTGTGAGACCCAATGTCAGAAAATCCTTCCGCACCACTTCATCCCATGTCTTCCTTGACTTTTTTTTCACCTTTTCTAAAATGACATCAACATGTTGCTTACTCTGTGCCAGGGTCTCTGTCCTAGCAACAAAAACATGTGTTGTTTTAGCTGCCCTTTGTCATACAGATGTTATCTATCCCTGTAAATAACTATTTGGGGTTATATGTCTGAATACAAATTCAAAACTACATTAACCAGGCCTCCACTCATGTTCATTGTACACTGCATTTACCTCTATCCCTATCTTTATCTATCTGCCACTCCCTTTTCACGCTCCTGCAAACTTATCATCCCACTCACCTTGTCTGATCCTCTGTTCCACTTCACTTATATTCACCTTGTACCTTGAGGGTATACTCTCATCATCACTAACTCTTTTTCAGCTGAGATAACTATGTATCTCTCTTCAGCAGTGGTTTTCAACTGAGGTCGATATGACCCCTGGGGGTACATATAAGATTTTGGGAAGGAGTCCATGCTAGCAAAACAGTAAATTGGAGATCCACAATAGTATATTAAGAGCCCATGAAAAGTTTTGATTTAAATGTATGCATTGCAAAAAACAGCTAAGTTTTGTTTCTCTAATATTTTATATAGTTCAACCTACACAAGTTATCATCATCATCATTATCATTTAACGTCTGCTTTCCATGCTAGCATGGGTTGGACAAAGTTAATGTGTGATAAATAAAATAGAAATTTTGAAAGAAGTATCTATAAAATAAGTTTTAAGCATTGAATAGCTATGGGGAACCACCAGAATAAAATAGTAATCAAAGGAGTCCATAGATAAGAAATGGTTGAAAACCACTGCTTCACTGGAAAACATCCTGTTCCATTAACATACTTTAACCTTTCGTTACTTGGCATAAAGCCACCTTTCTTAGTACTATATCCCTCACTCAGTTGAGTGAGGGTTATAGTTTTGTGAGTTACTTGATGACATTACTAGTGTCAGTACCACAGTAACAAGGATCCAGTACACTTGGTAAAGTGATTGGAGCTAGGAAGGACATCCAACCATAGAAAACATAACAACACTGACAATGGAGCTCAGTGCAGTCCTCTATCTTGTGGGCTCCTGCCAAACTGTCCAACTCATGCCAGCATAGATGATGATGATGATGATGATGATGATGATGATGATGATGATGATGATGATGATGATGATGATGATGATGATGATGATGATTCCAGATCAAAAGGCCATGTTCCTGAAGCATCAGAAAGAATCTCTTTTGGATCATTGTGCTTTGTGTTCAAATTCTGTTGGGGTGAACTTTGCTTATTATCCTTTAATTAAGTACCAGTCAAGGGCAGTGGATTGACAGAATTCGTAGAGCATCAGATAGGATGCTTTGCAAAATCAGTTTCAGATTTTTGCATTTTATAATTAAAATCTGTCTTTCTGAAGCAGGAAATGGATCCTTTGGGACCTAGCTGACCACAGTTAGCCTCCAGTGTCAGACAAAAGGATGTATTGATTGGAGTAGCATTTCAAGCCAATGGAAAGGGGACACATTGGATAATGTGATATGGAGGTTACACTATGCTCCCCACTCCAGACAAAAAAAAAAAAAAGATGGGATGGCTATGGTTGGAATACCTTCAGACAATCAGCTCAATCATGACTGACTCAGAGCTAAATAACATCAACAGTAAAATCAAAGTTGTTAATTAACCTGCTTAAAAATAACAAAATTATTTTACTAAATTCTTCATTACTTTCAAAATTAATTTTTAAAAAAGGTTTTATATTTCAACATAAGTACGATAACAAATGTGTTAAATGATACATTCATGTCTCTTTCTTTTCATTAGTGCTGGGTACAAGTGCACCCAAATCATTTTCTGTGATGATCCTAATTTGTTCTGACACATGGTCTCACAAGTCAAAATACTTTGTGTCTCATTTTCATTGTCAAACTTTCTTTTCTCAATGACATCCTCTCTTCAATTCCTTTCAACCCTATTAATTGTCGATGCTGTCTCATCTAATATATTGCACTATTTCATCATTATGTTACTTGTTTGTCAGGTAGAACCTCTCTTCCAGGCCAGTGGTTTTTTTGGTTTGTTGTCACTTTGGAATGTTCAGCTGTCCTTACATTATAAATGATCTTTAGTTCTACTTCTCCATCATCATCATCATGACTGTCATTGTCATCATAATCATTGTTGTTTTGATGCCTACTTTTCTATGTTTGTATGTGTTGGATAGAAGGTATCGAGCTGGCAGAAATGTTAGCACACCGGGCGAAATGCTTAGCAGTATTTCGTCTGTCTTTATGTTCTGAGTTCAAATTCTGCCTAGGTCAACTTTGCCTTTCATCCTTTCGGGGTCGATTAAATAAGTACAAGTTACGCACTGGGGTCGATGTAATCGACTTAATTGGTTTGTCTGTCCTTGTTTGTCCCCTCTGTGTTTAGCCTCTAGTGGGTAGTAAAGAAATAAGTATTTCGTCTGTCTTTACGTTCTGAGTTCAAATTCTGCCTAGGTCGACTTTGCCTTTCATCCTTTCAGGGTCGATAAATTAAGTATAGTTGCATACTGGGGTCAATCTAATCAACTAGCCCCCTCCCCCAAAATTTTGAGCCTTGTGCATAGAGTAAGAAATAATGTATGTGTTGGACAGAGTTCATTAAGGCTGATTTACTACAGCTGGATGCCCTTTCTATTGCCAGCCCTGACCCGTTTCCAAACAAGGTAAAGTTTCCCCTGTGTCTGGATATGTTTTCACAGAAGATTGGAAAGGAATGATATTGTTTGTATATGAGAGGGATACTTGGCTGTGTGACCACCACACAACATCAAGATAAGGGGATACAAATGCACACACACACTCATACAATCCTAGGTGTGGCTATGTGGTAAGAAGGCAGAGAGCTGGCAGAAACGTTAGTACACCGGGCAAAATGCTTAGCGGTATTTCGTCTGTCTTTATGTTCCCAGTTCAAATTCTGCCGAGGTCGACTTTGTCTTTCATCCTTTCGGGGGTCAATTAAATAAGTACCAGTTGCGCACTGGGCTGATGTAATCGACTTAATCCCTTTGTCTGTCCTAGTTTGTCCCCTCTATATTTAGCTCCCTGTGGGCAATGAAGAAATAAAGAAGCTTGTTTCTCAACCACATGGTTCTGGATTCAATCCCACTGCTTGGAAACTTGGGCAAGTGTCTTCTACGATAGCCTCAGGCCAACCAAAGCCTTGAGAGTGAATTTGGTAGAGGGAAACTGAAAGAAGCCCGTCGTATATATATATATATATATATATATATATATCAAATCAAACCAAATCAAAATAGATGAACATCAATGGAATTTGTATCTTTGTGGTACCAGTACCGGTGGCACACAAGAAAACCATCTGAACGTGGCCGTAGCCAGTACCGCATCGACTGGCCTCTGTGATGTGGGCACATAACAAACACCATCCGATCGTGGCCGTTCGCCAGCCTCATCTGGCACAAACACCATCCGATTGTGGCCGTTCGCCAGCCTCATCTGGCACCTGTGTCGGTGGCACATAAAAACACCAACCGAAGACCCGGCAAGACTAGTCAGGCCATAACCGGGGCCCCTACCTGGGACGGAGTCAGTCCACCTGTGCATACCTTCCTTCCTTCTTGTGACACTTGTGAAGACCTGTTGAGGCAAGTGAAAATCAAATCAAATCAAATCAAATCAAAACAAATCAAAATAGATGAACATCAATGGAATTTGTATCTTTGTGGTACCAGTGCCGGTGGCACACAAGAAAACCATCCGAACGTGGCCGTAGCCAGTACCGCATCGACTGGCCTCCGTGCTGTGGGCACGTAACAAACACCATCCGATCGTGGCCGTTCGCCAGCCTCATCTGGCACCTGTGTCGGTGGCACATAAAAACACCATCCGCAGACCCGGCAAGACTAGTCAGGCCATAACCCGTGGCCCCTACCTGGGACGTAGTCAGTCCACCTGTGCATACCTTCCTTCTTGTGACACTTGTGAAGACCTGTTGAGGCAAGTGAAAATCAAAAAAAAAAAAAAAAAAATCAAAACAAATCAAAATAGATGAACATCAATGGAATTTGTATCTTTGTGGTACCAGTGCCGGTGGCACACAAGAAAATCATCCGAACGTGGCCGTAGCCAGTACCGCATAGACTGGCCTCCGTGCTTTGGAGACGTAACAAACACCATCCGATCGTGGCCGTCCGCCAGCCTCATCTGGCACCTGTGTCGGTGGCACATAAAAACACCATCCGAGCGTGGCCGTCTGCCAGCCTCGTCTGGCACCTGTGTTGGTGGCACATAAAAACACCATCCGAGCATGGCTGTTCGCCAGCCTCGTCTGGCACCTGTGTCGGTGGCACATAAAATCACCCACTACACTCTCGGAGTGGTTGGCGTTAGGAAGGGCATCCAGCTGTAGAAACACTGCCAGATCTGACTGGCCTGGTGCAGCCTTCGGGCTCCCCAGACCCCAGTTGAACCGTCCAACCCATGCTAGCATGGAAAACGGACGCTAAATGATGATGATGATGATGATGATATATCCCCACTTATACATAAATGCAGTGATAAACACACACGTACACACATATATGTAGAGGTGCATGTGGAAAGGATAGACTCAGGAAGATGTGGAACGATCTACAAATGTTGGGACTCACAGAAGGGATGACAGGGAATTGAAACTCGAGGTGGTTTACCGTGCTTGGAAAGAAAGACCAAGCTAGTCAGCTTCTGTCAAACCGTCCAATCCATGCCACCATGGAAAAATGGATGTTGAATGATGATGACGATGATGATGATGAGATATATATATATATAAAACAAAAGACAAAGACAGGTGTAAGAACACCAAGCAGTTGTATTAGTTTAACACTCAGGAAAAATGGAAATGTCTTTTACGTTTTGAGCCTACACTCTTTGACAGAAAGGATTAAGAAGACAAAAATGGAGAGAGAAAAAATGTACCAGTTGTATACTGGGGTTAATCTAATCGACTACCTCACTCCCACCAAATTTCATGCTTTGTGCCTATAGTAGAAAGGATTGTTACAATCAATTTTTCTTGGCAGTATTTCGTCTGCCACTACGTTTTGAGTTCAAATTCAGCCGAGGTTGATTTTGCCTTTCATCCTTTCGGGGTCAATGAAATGAGTACCAGTTCTGCACTGGGGTCGATATAATCGACTAGCTCCCTTCCCCACAAATTTTCATGGTCTTGTGCCAAGAGAAGAAGTAATTATTATTGAAGATAGCGAACTGGAAGAAACATTAGTATGTCGGACGAAACGCTTAGCAACATTATTTTTGGACTTTTTACATTTAAGGTGATGAGCTAGCTGAATTGTTACTGCACCAGACAGAAATGCTTAATGGTATTTCTTCTGGCTTTACATACTGGGTTCAAATGCTACTGGGGTCAACCTTGTACTGTTCATCCTTTTGGGGTCGATAAAATAAGTACCAGTTGTGTTCTGGGGTTGATGTAATTGACTTACCCCACTCCCCTGAAATTGTTGCCTTTTCCCCCTTTCCCTGCTGCTTCTGCTGTCACCTCCACCTCCACCACTGCAACAACAGCAACAACAAGAAAAAGAAGAAGAATGTGGTGAACTAGCAGAATTGTTAGCATGGTGCAGGAGTGGCTGTCTGGTAAGTAGCTTGCTTACTAACCACATAGTTCTGGGTTTAGTCCCACTGCATGGCACCTTGGGCAAGTGTCTTCTACTATAGCCTCAAGCTAACCAAAGCTTTGTGAATGGATTTGGTAGACGGAAACTGAAAGAAGCCCATCATATATGTGTGTGTGTGTGTGTGGTGTGTGTGTGTGTGTGTGAGTGTGTTTCTCCCCATAATATCGCTTGACAACCGATGTTGGTGTGTTTACGTCCCCATAACTTAGCGGTTCAGCAAAAGAGACCAATAGAATAAGTACTAGGCTTACAAAGAATAAGTCCTAGGGTTGATTTGTTCAACTAAAGCCAGTGCTCCAGTATGGCCGCAGTCAAATGCCTGAAAGAATAAAAGAATAAAAGAATGCCCAACAAAATGCTTAGTCGCATTTCTTTTGGATTTACATTCTGAGTTCAAATGCTGCTGAGGTCGACTTTGCCTTTCATCCTTTCATGGTCAATGAAATGAGTACCTGTTGAGCATTGAGGTAGGAGTGATGTAAAGTTACCACTCTCTACAAATTGGCTTTGTGCCAAAATTTAGAAAGAATTGTTATTATTATTATTATCATTATTAAGGTGGTAAGCTAACAAAATCACAAGAGCATGAGGACAAAGTGCTGAGCAGCATTTCTCCTGGAAATTTTCATTCTGAGTTCAAATTTCACTGAGGTTAACTTTGCTTTTCATTCTTTTTTGGGCTGATAAAATAAACAGTCAAGAACTGGGATAGATGTAATTGACTTGTCCCTTTCACTCAAAATTGCTGGCTTTGTGCCAAAATTTGAAACCATTATTACTATTGGTGATTACTATTATTATTATTGAATGAGAGAGCAGTGTATGTCATCAAAGTGACACTGGGGTAAAATATACGAAGCCCAGTATACCCATCATGAGTACCCGTCTGATAAGGGTACATAGGCACATGCATCACAACCATATGTGCACATATCATATCAAGCTAAACAGTACATGACCCTGCAGCTGGGGCCCAGTTAGAATTTTCTTCAGGTTGAGTAGCCCATCCTGCTCAAAAGGTCTCTGAATAAGGATTGCTTGAGGATGTTGAATGAAACACCCATGTTTCTTAAAGTGAATTATCCAAACCTCAAAGAATTCCTTTCAACACATAGCTATGATGCTCCCTCACTACTTCTGCTAATGATCAGAGATGCATATTTTGTCAGCCACTAAGGGACATGCTCAACTGGTTATGGTCAAACAAGTGACAAACAAATCTGTGGTATTGAGCAGAATATTTGCTGTAGCCCGTCTTCTACACCAAGACAAAACATGTACATGATAACACTTCCAATCAGTTAAGATGAGAAGGCATGAAAGCCACTGCCTGGTACTGCATCAGGGCATCTATTATTATTATTATTATTATTATTATTATTATTATTATTATTATTATTATTATTATTATTATTATTATCATCATTATTATTATGCAAGGCATTGAGTTGGTAGAATTGTTAACATGCCAGACAAAATGCTAAATGGCATTTTGTCAATCTTTACGTTCTGAGTTCAAATTCTGCTGAAGTCTACTTTGCCTTATATCCTTTCAGGGTCAATGAAATAAGTATCAGTCAAGCACTGGGTTTGATGTAATCAACTTACCCCTTCCCCAAAATCTCAGGCCTTGTGGTTACAGTAGAAAGGATTATTATTATTATGAGGATGATGGTGATGAAGTACTTTCACTGCTTTAACTCTGGTCACAGTAAAGCAATCAATCTGTTAGTCAGTGGGAAGGGGTGGTGAAAGCTTGTAAACCCTAACTCTTCTCTTCTTTGTTTGTTAAACTTGTTTGCATGGCAAATATCAAGATTACAATGATATCTTGTTGCCTGACAATAACCTCAGTATTATAACTCTAATATCATTCATCTTAACTACATCAATTATATAGTCTGTCTGCTTCTCTGCAAACAATAAACTAGCTGGGACAGTTGTCACTTCTCATTTGCAATGTCTTCTTTGTGTTCTGGTGTTAAACAAATTGCATTTTTACCTTGTGAGGCCAAACTACAGTTAACGAAGGCCAATAGGGGAATTATCATGTCGTTGCAGAAATGCAGCAAAAATAAATTAAAAATCCTAGTATTTAGTGATGCTTTTAAGCATTTAAACTAAGTTTTAAAATATATATTAGCAACAGAGGCAGTGTTAATACGGAGAAGTAATATTTATGCTCACTTAAATGTGGATGTTCTCTCATGATATCTACAGTGGTTTGGCCATGTCTGCAAGATGACCACTGGAAGACTACCACACCAACTTTTGTGGTGGCAGCAATTCAAGCATTGGAGACTCCAGCATAGCACACCAAAGAAAACATGGGCAAAAGTAATTGAGGAAGACCCAAAGTCACAATGCCTTGATCTCAAGCATGCTAAGGTCAGTACCATGGATCAGAAAGTGTGGAATAACATCATCACCAGAGTCTATCATCCAGCAGCACCCACGGCAGAATATTGGTGAGAGGACAGTCTTCCCCTCCAGTTGCCAGCAAGGGATTTCGCTTACTTACTTACATACTGCAGTATAGTTTGTTCTAATAGAACATCCATGTTTAAGTGAGGATAAATATTAAACTAAGTTAACCCAACACCTCACACATTATCACCATTGTCAGTATTTAACATCTGTTTCTCATGCTGACATGGATTGGATGGTTTCACAGGATCTGGTGAGCCAGACAACTACTTTGGAATGGTTTCTACAGCTGGATACTCTTCCTGACGCCAACTATTTTCCAGAGTGGATTGAGTGCTTCTGTTGAGTTGCTGGCACTAGTGAGGTTACTAGGTAATTTTCAATACTATACCCTCACTCAGCTGAGTTGGGGTGTTGTATTGAGGAAGGGGGCTTTATGCTAAGTATTGAGAGGTTAAAATATGATAGAGAGACAGAAACAAGATATCTTGAAGTAAGAAGACACATAGCTACCACACTTAAATAAAAAGAGATGATGGTGGTGATGAGGTGTTAGAGAAGATACAGGAAGATGAATATAAGTTGAACAGAGAATTGGAAAGGGTGTGTGAGAAGGTGAGCAAACAACACATTAATTTATTGGAGTCTCAATATGTATTTTATGATATCACCAGATCTACATCTCACTCATCCAATTGGTTTTGGTAGAATTACTTGGTGATAGCCAACGTGTGCACATACCTAACACCACCACTATTATATATGGAACCAATGCAGTAGATATATATATAAACAGGGCTGATTTAGCTGTTTCTCTGAAGATTGAGAAAATGATGAAAAGCCTTAATGGATTTTCAAACCTGGCACGTAAAAAGCACCATCCGTTCGTGGCCGTTGCCAGCCTCGCCTGGCCCTTGTGCTGGTTGCACATAAAAAGCACCATCCGATCGTGGCCGTTTGCCAGACTCGTCTGGCACCTGTAGCGCCGCCCCGACTGGCCTCATGCTGGTGGCACGTAAAAAGCACCATCCGTTCGTGGCCGTTGCCAGCCTCGCCTGGCCCTTGTGCCAGTGGCACATAAAAAGCACCATCTGATCGTGGCCGTTTGCCAGACTTGTCTGGCACCTGTGCCGGTGGCATGTAAAAAGCACCCACTACACTCATAGAGTGGTTGGCGTTAGGAAGGGCATCCAGCCGTAGAAACATTGCAAGATCAGACTGGGCCTGGTGCAGCCTTCTGGCTTCCCACACCCCAGTTGAACCGTCCAACCCATGCTAGCATGGAAAGCAGACGCTAAACGATGATGATGATGATGATGATGATGAATAGGTTTCCATCAACTAAGTATGAAGGACTGCTGAAAAGTTCCTGGCTTTAAGGGTATCATGAAAGGCCTGGTTAGAGGCCCAGCCTTCTGAGTTCTACATCAATTTGACCAAATCCAGAGAAGCAAGCAGCCAATTTGTTTTATATACTCAGCAACTCCAGTAGCGACAGAGAACTGTTTCTACTAATTTGCATGCCATAAGTTTCAACACTTTAGTATCAGGGGCCTGTCAATGGGGATCTCAGTCAACACAGTATCAAATGATATAATATAATATAACCTGTGTAGCAGATATATAAACAGGGGTTTATATATAGCTATTTCTCTGTAGATTAAAAAAATGATGAACAGCCTTATTTGATTTTCAAAACTTACTGGGTTCCCACCAGAGGTGTGACATGCTTATCCCATTCATACAAACAGTGACTGGTAACTGAAGTGATTAATTAAATCTAGAGCAAGAAATTCAGGATGCAATTTAATCCTGTAGTGAGGTTCCAGCTCAGGAGCCCAAGAGTTTTAGTGAATATGGAGTTACTCCTTAGTCACTATCCACTCTAGCCTGGGATGACAGTTATGAGTCAAATAGCAGGAGTCAGTCCTGTGGCTAAGACATACAGGACTCAGAGACAAGCTGGCCTCTAGACATATGTCACACAGGTCTACTGGAGTGTCGATATGTCCAATGCTTCAGAAGACAGGAGAGGAAACTTTAAATAAACCAGCTTCTCACAATAAAAAGCTACTGCTTTATCTTCCCCACAAAAAATCATGCAGCTACAGGCATTGATATAGAGTTCCATGATCACAAACACCATGCCTGTAGCTTTGACACAGGAAGAGAGATGCTATGCAACTGTAATTAATTGTTATTCCGTAAACCCATCACTGTATACCTGTGTAGAAAGCAATGTGGCTGTGAGGTAAAGTTACTGGATTATAAATTACAAGATCATTGAATCATACCTTACTATAGCTACTGTGTTGTAGTAGCCCTGGCCCTGGTCTAAGTATGAGGGAGTGCTGAAAAGTTCCTTGCTTTAAGGGTATCGTGAAAGGCCTGGTTGGAGACCCAACCTTCTGAATTCTTTTACAGGACTTAGAAAAACTAAAGGACTGCTGCAATAAGTGTGAGTCTGAGAGAGGAATATGTTGCATAAAGTCATAATTAACTGATCCTCCCATATTTTCTTTTACCCAAAGCCAAGAACTTTTCACCACCCCCTCATAAAAGTAGAATGCCCAATGTCCCTGATGTGAAATTAAACAAAATATTCAACAGACGCCTGATGTCTATAGCACTAGAGTAGCTAGAGTGTGTGCTGCCTGGGGCAACCCTTCTGTTTGCTGCTCCTGGATCCCACATAAAACACGTTGCCTACAGCAATAGCCTACAGCAATAGCCTACAACAGGATGAAAAGTGCTGCCCAGGGTGGACCACCCCTATGCCTTCCATCACTACCACCAGCTATGCTAGTGGTCTATGGGCATATTGGTGATCTTAGAGTACACCACATTAGGTCATGGAGATTTGCAAATACCTACATGGAATCACCTGTTTTCTATTTGCTCTCAGCTGTTCATTGGTCTGAAATATTACAATCACCGATTCTGTCTATCACTGCTAGTCACACCTCAGAGGCTGTGAACCAGTTATCGAATGCTGTGATGAGGGCCAAGGGAAGTAAGCAGTACAAATACTCATCACTGCTAGACACATTTAGCTTTGAACTAGTGATGAAAACAACTGGTTTCACTAGTAAATCAATGAAGCTTTTTTTTAATGGTATTGGGGTAAAGATAGTTGAAGTGATGGGTGAAGTGGCTTCTACTTCAAGGCAACAAATTGGTTTGGCAATCGTTTTGTGGTAATGCTTTGTGTGTTAGTGCACTGCTGAATGGGGAGGAAGAATAAAAGACAAAAACTCTTTAAAAACTAGAAAAATAAAAGATCTAAAAAAAAAAATTGTTTTTTAAGCAATATATATATATATACATATATATGGGCAGGTTAGGGGTGGCTTCTATGCTCATGTATGAGTGTGTGTGTGTGTTGTTTATACGAAAGTCTGTGTATGTGTATGAGTGTGTATATGTGTGTTGTGTGTGTGTGTTGTTTATATGAAAGTCTGTGTATGTATGAGTATGTGTGTGTGGTGTGTGTGTATGCATCAGTGTGAGCTTGTTTGTGTGTGTGTGTTTGTGTGTGTGTGCATATGAGTGTGAGTGTGTATGCATGTATGATATTATGTACAGAATATTATACATACACACATAAAAATAACCAACAAGCAGCATACCCCCTCACCTTTGAAATTATGCAAAAGTGTTTTTTTTTGTAAACATGAAAGTAGTAGTAGTAGTAGTAAGTTTTTTTTTTTCTCAAAATTCACAAATAAGGATCAATACATGAAATGAATATATGAAAAGAAATAATTTTAAAAAAAACACAAATAAATATAAAAATCAAATATATAAAAACAAAAGGACTGAAATAGAAAAATTAATTCAAGAAAAAAAGGGTTGGGGGTAGCCTGAGTGTTGGGAAACAGAAGGTGGGAGATAAATGTACTAGAGAGAAAAGAAAAAGGTGGGGTGGCTATATAGCTGTGTTCTGTGTCTTTGAAGTAAATTTGGAAACTGTGAAAAAAAAGAGAGGTAAAGGGGGAAGTGAGAGGGAGAGGGAGGAGGAAAAAGAAGAGGTAAAAATGAATTGAGTGGTGGTGGGAGATAGAAAGAGAATTGGTAACAAATTGGGGTGGTGGTGGTAGTGAGAATTAGGAAAGAAACAAGCAGAACATGTGTATATGTGTGTGTATGAATATGTGTTTGTATCTATATTTATCTCTCATATGTGTGTGTGTAAAATGGAATGGGGGGGATGATAAGGAGTTGAATAGAAGAATGAGAAAAAAGGTGGACTAAAAAGAAAAGAGAAGAGAAAGAGGGGGTCATAAATATGAGGGAGGAGCAGAAAAGAGAGAACAAAAGGAAATTAATAAGTGGGGAGGGAGAGAGAGAGAGAGAGAGAGAGAGTATAAAGGTGGGCAGAACAAGGAAAGAGAAAGAAATGAACAACAAATATATACATATAATGATGAAACAAGGCAGGGATGAATTGAAAAAGGGGAACAAAGAAGGAGATATTAGAAAGACAAGATAGGACTGGAAAGACTCACACATACATACACATATATATATATATATATATTTGCATCCCCTTCATTGATTATGAAAAGGCTTTCAACAGCATAAAGGTGACTGCAGTGCTGAAGCCTCCGGAGATGCAAGGAGTTAAGGTACAATACATCAAATTTCCTAGGGAACTGAACTTGGGATATATATATTACCAAGATAATTCTGCTGCCACTACCTAGCATTCATAAGAGTTCCAGTTGTCACACAATGAGTTACCATCTCTCCAAAGTCCTCACTGCATATTTCTAAATAGCCATCAGAGACACTGACTGGAATGGTGTTATCAACATCAACAATGATCAACAAAGAACTACTAACACACCTTTTATTCACAGACAATATTGTGGTCATTGCAAGGCAGCAAGCTGGCAGAAATGTTAGCACACAGGGTGAAATGCTTAGCGATGTTTTGTCTGTCTTTACGTTCTGAGTTCAAATTCCGCCAAGGTCGACTTTGCCTTTCATTCTTTTGGGGTCGATAAATAAAGTATCAGTTGTGTACTGGGGTCAATCTAATCAAATTTCAAGTCTTGTGCCTAAAGTAGAAAAGAATATTGGGGGTCATTGCAGGACCCTCAGATCAGCTGGACACCCACTGTTCAGCAGTTGACCTCAAAATAAGACATGTTGTAAAACAAAACACAAGCAATCAGAAAGCATAGCAGAAAGCTATGGCGTGTACTGGACTCATGATCATAAGATCGTGTGTTCAATTCCTAGGCTGAGTGACATATTGTGTTCTTGAGTAAGGCATGTCATTTCATTTTGTTACAGTTAAAACTTAGCCGAAGTTGTGTTTTAACTGAATGTTTGTGTAACCATGTTTCCCTCCAGCTGTCATATCCTCAATGTTTTGCAGGGTCAAAGAATCATCATCATTATTATTCATCTTACATGCTGGAATAGGTTGACCAATTTGATAAATAAAAACCAAGTGATCAGAGGCTTGCATTGTGCTCCTATGTCCTTTTTGTGGTTTTCTACAGCTGGAAGCCCTTCCTCATGCCAACCAACCATATAATAGCATGTACTGGATGTTTTTGTTTCATGGCATAAAACTCTAGTAAGGTTGCCATGTACACCTGAAAAACTAAGATCCCCATCAGCTAAAAGGGACTAGAGTATAGAGGGTAGCAGCTTTATGCTGGATGATGAAGGAAGGGGCCAGGATGGATACATAGCTGCTCATATTATATAAGAGTGGGTGGGATAATTGGTATGGAGCTGGAAAAAAAGATAAAGATGGTGGTGAGGTGTTATGGGGAGATTGTGTGTGTGTGGAAGAACAAGAAGAGGGTATAAAGATGGCAAGGGTGTATAGAGAAAGTGAGGGATGAAAAGAAGTAGGGTAGGAGTGTGAATGTATTGAATGAGGAGCAAAGAAAGAGAAATTAAGATGGTGTTGACAAGGTGTTGAGGTGGGCCTAGAGAGGGAGGTGGGCAGAAGAACAGGAAGAGGGGCTGGATAGAGATAGTAATGGAAAGTAAGAAATGGTGAGAAATGGGGTAGGAATTCAGACCATGCTTCTGTTAGTGGTCTTAGATACCTATGTAATCATGAGCAGACAGAGATGACTGCTCAACCCTCCACTCTTGACCTAGCAGAAAATCAGGATGTGACCACTGGTGGGAGAAAGGACTGGCCAGTAGTTAATTGGTGCTTATTTTCAGGAGAGTAGAATGAAGCAGTGTGAAATGAAGTAACTTGGTGAAGGACACAGCATAGCTAGAGGGGAACAGAGAGAGTGGTCCACTCCACATGGCACTTTTATTGGAGTAGCGCCACTTTTGGGTCAGCTGTAGGCATTATGTATTTTTTGTGAGGGCCCAGGGGTGGCAAACTGAAGGACCACCACAGGCAGCACACACTCTAGCTATGCTAGTGCTACAACTGGATGACCATGAGCCAAACACACTAAGAAATAGGTCATGTGCTTAATATACACATATATACATACATATATGGTGGAAGTCGACTTGTGACCAAGTAAGACCACTTCCTAAACTCAGTAAGTCTATGCAAATGTTCCAAGAGTCCAAGAAGTTCCTGTGCATGAATTTGCTTTGAGTGGATAAAGTTGCACAAAGAAATGCCAATCCATTAAAGTGGAGATAAGTTGTGGAAGAGGGAGACCCAGGAAGACATGGGGTGAATATTGAAGGCCGATCTCAGAACACTGAACCATATGAAGGAGATGGCAGAGGACTGAGACATGTGGTGCATTGCTGTACTCAAGACGACCCTCTCACCACAACAGAACTGAGATCCCGAAACCAAAGTGCCATGTAAAAGGCATTGGCATGGCTGCTGGTGACATGTAAAAAGTACTGGTAATGGTGTCACATAAAAAGCACCCAGCACACTCTGTGGAGTGGTTGGTATTAGGAAGGGCATCCAGTTGTAGAAACCAAACAAAAACAGACTATGGAATCCCAGTGCAGCCTCTGGTCTTGCCAGCTCCAGTCAAGTTGTCCAATGCATGCCAGCATGGAAAATAGAAATTAAATGTTGATGATGAAAGTGTTGCAAAGCACTGAATGAACATTTCAGCACAGTTGGCTATAACACAAGTGGCACAACAGAGGTTGAGATGACCAGAAACCAAGTGCACTTCAGGTTTTTTTTCAAATGAGCTTACTTTCTCTTAGAAGGAAATTCTAACAAGAATTAGGGGTCCTTCACTCTCAGTGGTTCACATGCTAGTTGATGAACCTGCATGTAACTGAAAGCCAACTGCAGGTTCATCAAAGAAAATCTGTTTGGGGAGTCTGAAGTCAGGTATGCGCATTACATTTCCGACCCTCCACAGCTGGAATTTACTATGGAAAACATACATGCTTGACATATTAGCTCTCTCAGGCACACTTGTATTGAGAATTTTATCCCACCAATCGAGGTTAAGAATGTTTTGCAGATATGTTAGGTGAAAGTAGTCAAGGTTTTTGACATGTCTTTGATAAACTATTCAGGTTTCATAACCATAATGTAGTGTAGTCATGATGACAGCTTTGTATATGTCACATTTTATTTTTATAGACCGACAATGACTTTTTCCAAACCTTGTGATGAAGACATCAAAAGGCAGAGCTTTTACTATTCTTGCATTCACTTCATCATCACTGTGAACGTTCCTTGATACTGTACTTCCAAGTTAAGTGAATCTCTCTAGAGCACATGTGACAACAATGGAAAAATTCAGATAAGCAAACCTCTAACTTCAAAGATCCTCATCATTCATTCTCTAACTTCATTTTTTTATTGTTGTCCCTATCACAAGGTGGTGAACTGGCAGAATCATTAGCATGCCAGACAAAATGCATTGTGGCATTTCATCCATCTTTATTTTCTATGTTCAAATTCCCCTGAGGCGAACTTTGCCTTTTGTCTTTTTGGTTGATAAAATAAGTAGCAGTCAAGTACTGAGATTAATGTGACTAACCTCTCCCCTCAAAAAACTGCTGGCCCTGTGCCAAAGTTTGAAACCTTTATTGTCCCTACTAAGAACAGGTCTAATTACTCACAGACACACATACACACACACACATCCTGACTCCACTCAAAAAGAAACTTACTGTCTCCCTCATACTACTGCTTCTCTCTTCTGTCCAGATCTTCTGACATCACCCCCCTCTCTTCTAATTCCCTCCTTGTTCATCTAGGTAAAAGTACACATACAAGATTATTGAGTGCTCTCAGCACATAAATGCTTCCCTCACTCATTTCTGGCTGCACTGCTGGATTTGCACCCTTCCCCCACTGGTCTACATACCTTAGCCCTGAATGCTCTCTACAAACTTGATGAGCTGTAGAAAAAAATTATGTACATCAAAGGTTTTTCTAGAGCCCAGCAAACTTCCACAATAGTCAGAAACATGAGTCCATGACTGTCTTTTTTTCCATTGTTGTCACATGTGCTGTAGAGAGATTCACATTTTATCTTTAGACAATAAGCCTGTCCTTTTCTTTAATGGCATGTCAACTTGGAGAATTTTTCACTCTTGAGATTATCTCCCCTTATTGTCATTTAGTGATACATCTCCTAGAGGCAGGGATAATGTTAATAAATCAAGAACTTGTATTGTTTGGTATTTGATATACCTTTCTTTGTCTATATGAACATAACACAGGTCTAGTACCAACAAGAAGCCATACACACCCTAACTGCTAGCGCTATGGAATTTACAAGCAGACTGACTTGGAGTTACATGGGATTATTGTCATTCCTGAGAATGACAATATTCTCATGTCTGAACATATATCTGAACATGTTTCAACTTGCAGGTTACTGACACTGACCAAATTTATTCTACCAACATTATCAAATTTTTTTCCCTGCCAAAATAAATTATACTAGTTTTACATTGCTTTAAAGACTCCCTTGGTTTTACTCAAGAATCATATATATCATTGTATAATATATTTTCCAGGTTTATTCATAGAAATAACAAAAGAAACCAACTTTAAAATAACAGTGGGACTTTATTCCTTCGTAAAATGGTACAAAGGATCAAAGCAAGAAACATTACAAATTCTGTTGGTTGTTGTTCCCCCATCATTTTGATAATTCAGCTTGGATCATCACTGGTTATACGGGCTCCATTATATATTAATTCTTCTCTGAAAATGGCAGGATCTGCATAACTCACCTTGATGAAAAAACTCTCACCCCTCTGACTTGTAAATAATTTGTCATATCAAATGGAAAAAAAGAGGCTTCAGAACAGATACAAGATTAGTTGTTTGAAATATATTACATGCAATGTGATTGGACCTTTGATCTAATTCCTATGCAATACTCAACCAATCATATCACAGGACTCAACAACTGTCCAACAACTCATATGGTAGGTATGTTAACCAATCATTACAGATTAACGTGGTGAGCCTATATAAGTCAACTTAAATGTTTTCAATATGTAGTAACATTAATGTCTGCTTTCCATGGGATCATCATCAGCTGGTGAGCCAGAGGTCTGCACCAAGCCCCAGTGGCTTGGTTTCTATAGCTGGATGCCCTTCCTGGTACCAACTACTTTACAGAGTGTACTGGGAGATTTTTTTCTTAGCATTGACACTATTCAAATCACTAAGTAATTCACAAGACAAGATCTTAAACCAGTGTCTTGCTGAAGAAGAGATACATGGCTTAATGCTAAAATATTTAATTACAATTATATTGATTTCAAAGTTTGGCACAAGATCAGCAATTTCAGGAGAGGGGGTAAGCTGATTACATTGACCCAGTGTACAACAGGTACTTATTTTATCGACCTAAAAAGGATGAAAGACAAAGTCGACCTTGGTGGAATTTGAACTCAGAACATTACAACAAATGAAATACCAATAAGCATTTTGCCTGGCATGATTACAATTCAGACGCAGTTTGTGATGTTGGGTGCGAAAATACCTTAAGCTAAGCCCCAATGCAATAAGTTCATAAAAGAATCATCCATAACTTGCAGCAAGCAACATTTATTAAATGTTATTACTGTTATTTCTTTATTTTCTGCAAACAAAATGCACAAAAAAGCTAAATGTTTGCATCATGTTATATATACAATAATGATAAAGGACGTTACCGTATACCTTTTTACAAACCAAGGACGTTATATAGACCTCCTTGACTCAAGTTAGATAAGGGGTACGTATTATACACAAGGTTTAGGTTTTTCAGAGGTACAGCCCCCTAAAAATCCCCTGCGTATTATACTCAAGGATTTACGGTATACATATACATATATATATATATATGCTGAGACTCCCTTCAGTCATGACTGACCATAGGATTGCACCTAGAAAGTTCCCCTCCAAGACACAAGTCCAGGCAAGGTTGTTTATAGAAGACCAGCAGTCGCCCATGCATACTGGCCTCCCCTCTCTACACAACCAGTGTTATCCAATGGAAAGGCAAAGGCTGATACAGGTTGACAACTTATTTCTACAGCTGAGTGAACTGGAGCAACATGAAATAAAGTGTCTTGCTCAAGAACACAACATGCAGCCCAGTCTGGGATTCGAACTCACAACATTACAATCATAAGCTCAATACTCTAACCACTGAACCATGCACCTTAACATATACATATATATTTATATTATTGTGTCTGAAGAGAGTCATTCTTTTTTAGTGCCTTATTATTTAATACACTCAACAATTCGATTGCCACTCATTTACTCATTTATTTTTTGTAAAATTTTTGTTGCATCTTGCAACATTTTCAATAATCATTGACTCTGTCCATTATTAGAGCTGCGTTCTTTTTGTTTGTTTCTTTGTGTACATGTGTGTGCATCAGTGTGCATCTGTGTGCATTTGTGTGTGTGTGTGCATATAGATATATATATATATGTGTGTGTACATATGTATATACATATACTAGCAGGGTTACCCAGCATTGCCTGTGTTACATGCAATTGAAGAATTAGGCTTTTTTGTTATATTTTCTGTGATGAACTAGAATACCTATGTTTCGAATTTCATCAAAATTGTAGATGAGGGTTATTTACCTCTTTAGACACCCTAAAAAAATTGTAATCGTGCCATATGTATCCCATACTACTGATTTTTATGTGCATATTCCAAAATTCCATTCTTATAGAACCAGTTAAAAGGATTTTGCACCTGAAAAATGAAGGTCATGGAGCTCTAAAATGTGAGAGTTAAGGCCCCTATTGGGGGTGGGTGTCTTAATGTCAACCAGAGAAGTTGAATTGTTGAGAATCTTTTTAACTTGAGTCCTATATCTATTGTTTGAATTTCTTTGAAATAGGAAATATATGTTCACTGGGTTTGTAAAAGAGAGCAAAGCTACAGGAAACCAAAAGATGAATGATCACAATAAGCAGTCAGCTACAGTACCCTAGTCGTTACCACTCCCAATGTAGTATTTCCTCACCATCCAGGTGACAGGCACAGCCGTAAGATGCATTACGAATCTATAGCAATTGGAAGGGCATGACCCAACTGAAATAAACATTAACAACTGTGTGACGTGATGGCTAAGGAGAAATGAAAGTTGAAGTTTGCAAATGAGCAATATATTGATAAGTAACTGGACAGAATAATTTTACAATCTATAAATGTCTTTGAATAACCAGTCACTCATCTGGGAAGGCCTTGAAATCAATGTTACCATCTGGGGACTATGTGTAACCCAGTGATAATAAAAAGACTGAAAGGAGGTCTGCAATCAAATAACTTTACTCAACACTTTGCAACTGAATCAGTGGAAGCAAAGATGCCTCTCATTTACTTGACAATTTATGTAGCACATTGCAGAAATCACAGTGTAAGTGTATGTCAAAGCAAATTGTTACACTGTTGTACCATTGAATTACAAATAATGCTCATCTTTTATGCTCAGGTGACCCTACAGCTTCCAAGAGTACAACTGTATTTGTCTTTGCTTAGATAAAATGACTAAATTGTGGGTGTTAAGTCCCCATGAAGGGGGTCTTTCTAACTTGTAAGAAGACACACATCTATTTATATATATATATATATATATATATATATATATATGTATGTCTTTATTGCCCACAGGGGGCTAAACATAGAGGGGACAAACAAGAACAGACAAAGGGGTTAAGTCGATTACATCGATCCCAGTGCATAACTGGTACTTATTTAAATGACCCCAAAAGGATAAAAGGCAAATTCGACCTTGGCGGAATTTGAACTTAGAACATAACGGCAGATGAAATACTGCTAAGCATTTCACCCAGCGTGCTAACGTTTCTGCTAGCTCACTGCCTTTATATATGTGTGCATACACACACACGCATGTGCACTCACACACACACACACACACACACATAGAGTAAGATAGCAGAGCTGGTGTTAATGATATACAAATAAAATGTTTTCTGAATCATGTGTGTGTGCATGCGTGCATGTGTGTATATGTGTGTGTATGTGTGTGTGTGTGTGTGTGTGTGCATGAACACGTGTGTGTGTGCATGAACACGTGTGTGTGTATGTGTGTGTGTGCATGCACACGTGTGTGTGTATGTGTGTGTGTGTGTGTGTGTGTGTGTGTATGTGTGTGTGAGCACAAGAATGTATATGTGAGATAGAAAGATAGATAGTGAACGAAAGGAAAAGATTATAGAACATACAGTAGAATCAAGATAAAAATGAATGAAAAAGAGAGACAGTGGGTGGGGGGAGATCTTCAGAGGTTGTGAATCTTGCAAAAGTGAAAAAAAAAAAAAAAAGAGAAAAGGAAAAAAAAGGAAAACAGGAGGAAAAAAAAACCCAGAAGACCTGACTAGATTAGAATGGGGAGAAAGCAGAACAAATTTGAAGTAAATAATATTCCAAGGTGAATGAAAAAGAATGTCAACTGAAAATTAGAATGGAAACCCAGAGGGGAAATAAAAAGTTCATCTACAACATAAAATGTATTTTATATTTTGGGTGTAGAGGGAGGCATGATAGATAGTGGCAAGAATTTCTGGAACATGCTAGTATGACCCCCACCCCACCCCACCCTCTCCACTCCCCATTCAAAATAGCAGCCTTTTTATTTCTTTTTTTTCCTTCTCACCAACTGTCTCACCTTTGCCGTTATCATTTGACAGCATGTATTTCCCTTCTCTTATCACGCTGTATAATGACATGACTTTGGTGTTCCTTATTTTCTTGTCCTATTTCCAGACACTCCAATCACCAAGTTTTAAAAAAGAATTACCTAGTTTGATTTCTCTTTCCTCTTCTTTCTTTTTTCCTTATTTCCATACTTCTCTCTCCTTTTTTCCTTATTTCCATACTTCTCTCTCCTTCTTTTCACTCTTTATTTTCACACTTCTCTCTCATTCCTTTCACCCTCTTCGTCCTTTTCCTTTATAATGGTAAGGAGTAATTCAAAGGAGATTTGGTTGTTATTTCTAGAAAGCCAAACAAACCTATCAAGGATCACTCTCACATTGCTGCTGTGGTTGTTAAATCATCCTCTTGTTAAAGATCTTATCAAATAGATCAGGGGTTCCCAACCTTATTTTGCTTGTGGACCACCTGAGAGCTATCTTATCATCTGTGGACCCCATATATGCACATGTAAATTTTTTAAATAAAATATTTGTTTATAGGTTAGTAAAAACTAATAATGAAAGAATTTTGTTATATTCATAGCATAAATTGCAAATACAAATCTTGAAACTTTCAATAAATACAGGTACCTCTCCTAGTAAACAAAATTTATATGTGGACCCACAAATTACAGTTTTTTACTCATGGACTTAAAGCTTCTGTGGACCCCAGTTGGGAACCCCTGAAATAGATCAATGATAAAAAAGGGAACCATTTCAACTAAACAAAGCATTCATTTAAATAGCATTTCTAACAAAAGCTGTTCTGTGTTCCAATTAAGCTTAAAGTTTTCAGTCTGTCTTGGAAATGCATTTTCTGGCCTCATTAGGATCAGTTACCATACTGAAATTCACCTGTTTATAACAATTTCTTTAGAAGCCAATGATCTGGCATGTGAACTACCGTCCATGATCTGCCTAGCTTCAACATCAACCCTAGAGTGAAAGCAGATAGGCCTAGACTGAAAAGAATGGTGCACAACAGTCTGTAAGGGTTTCAAGACATGCTTGAGGCATACAAAATGCAGAGTGACTGCAGCTATGCATTGCAGACATGTAAGAAAGGAAAATATCATTGTATCTCCTGTTATTGGCTGCATTCCTTGTCCACATTGTCAAAGACACTTCTGTGCAATAGATTGCAGGAACTAGCCATCCAGTGACTCATAATACCTGGTCACTCTAGGTTGGTCAATTTGTTCTCTTTGGATTGAAGGACAAATAATATAGCATTGTCTTTATTGTGGAACATTCCCACAAACCTACTTACTCACTCTACCATTTCTCTATATTCATCTTTCTGTAACTTGAGGGTAACAGAGGGTTACAATGAAGATGCATGGCTTAGTGGTTAGGGTATTCAGCTCACAATCGTATGGTTGTGAGTTCGATTCTCAGTGGTACATTGTATCCTTGAACAAAACACTTCATTTTATGTTGCTCTAGTCCTCTCAGCTGGCAAAAATGAATTGTACCTGTATTTGAAAGGGCCAGCCTTGTCACACTCTGTGTTCTACTGAATCTCCCTGAGAATTACATTAAGGGTATGTATGTCTGAGGTGTGCTCAGCCACTTGCATGTTAATTTCATGAGCAGGCTGTTCTGTTGATTGGATCAACTGGAACCCTCATAGTCATAAGTGACAGAGTGCTAATGTAACTTGAGGGTGCACCTTGACACATCTTCACCATCATCCTCCTTTTCTAACTCAGGTAATCCCGAATCTACCTTACAGCAAGACACCTGATCCTGTTCCCCTATCATACTTTAGCACTTCATCACCTGGCATAAAGCTGCCTCCCTCAATACTGCTCCCATTTCAGATGAGGGGCCTTGTCTTATAAGTTACTTGCTGACCTCACAAGTGCTGGTACCATGTAAAAAGTATACAGTACACAGATTGCTCTGTAAAGTGATTGGTATTAGGAAGGGCATCCAACTGTAGAAACCATGCCAAAGCAGACATTTGAATTTGATGTAGTCCTCTGGCTCACCAGTTTCTGTTGAACCATCCAACTCATGCCAGCATGGAAAATAGATTTTATATGATGATGATGAAGATCTAAGGTGGCGAGCTGACAGAAAATGTTAGCACGTCAGGCGAAATGCATAGCCATATTTCGTCTGTCGTTACATTCTAAGTTCAAATTCCGCCGAGGTCAACTTTGTCTTTCATCCTTTTGGGGTCGATAAATTAAGTACCAGTTATGCACTGGGGTCGATGTAATCGACTTAATCCGTTTGTCTGTCCTTGTTTGGCCCCTTGAGGGTAATAAGGAAATAGATGATGAAGATCTAATATTAAGTTAAAATAAGGTAGTGAGCTGGCAGAATCATTGACATGCCAGGCAAGTACCAGTTCAACACTGGGGTTGATGTAATCAACTTACCTCTCCCTCAAAATTGTTGGCCTTGTGCCAAAATGTGAAACTAATATTAAGTCAAAATTTCAAATCATATGGTATCTACTGTTTTAAAGACGGTGAAAGAGGTTTGGTTACTGTTACATTCATGGTACAGAGCCTGTTGATTAGGACATTGGGCTAATGGTCATGAGTTCGATTCCAGGCACTTCATTTTACATTACTCCAGTCTACACAACTGTGGAGGCATGTGGCTTAGCAGTTAGGGTGTTGGTACTAGCGTAGCTAGAGTGTGTGCTGCCCGGGGTGGCTCTTCTGCTTGTTGCCCCTGGACCCCACAGAAAACATATATTGCCTACAGTAATAGCCTAAAACAGGATGAAAAGTGCCACCCCTTTAAAAGTGCTACCCCTACCTCCTCCCCTAGCTACACTAGTGGGAGTTGGATTCATGATCGTAAGATTGTGATTTCAATTCCTGGACAGGGTGACACATTGTGTTCTTGAGCAAAACACTTCATTTCAAGTTGCTCCAGTCCACTTAGCTGGCAAAAATGAGTAATCCTATGACAGGCTGGCATCCCATCCAGGTGGGGAAGATATACGCCATGGAAACCAGGAAACTGGCCCTTATGAGGCAGCATAACTTGAAAAGGTCACTATTTTCCAGTCTACTCAACTAAAAATGAGTACCAGTCATGGGCTGCTGCAGCTCTTTCACACACCAGTTGGCAACCCTTGCTGTTTTACTAGGTCAAGGATAAGTGCACTGCGAGAGTGTCTGTGTTTTCTTGCCACTACACAGGCACCTATAACAAATTAGTTCAAATTCCACCAAGGTCAACTTTGCCTTTCATCTTTTTAGGATTGATAAAATATGTACCAGTTACACACTGGAGTTGATGTAATTGACTTACCCTCTCCCCCTGTCAATGGTATCATTATCATTACTATTCTGCCACTAGCATCCCTCTGGGCTTCCCTATCTTGAGCAACCCATTCCTTCAACCCTTCCCAATATTCATAGATGATGCCTACATACTACCCTCTCGCATTTCTCCTACCACTCTCCCATGCACTCTCACAAACCCTCACCCATTATTAACCATCATACTTGGGTGCCACCTGGACATCTCATCACCACTATCTACCACTTTGGAGATACCACCAATTCATTCTCACTCTCTCTCTCTTTCTCTCTTCTACATGTGAAGAGCTATGTAACTACTTTACAACAAGAACCTGCTCTACCCAAACCTCCTCCCTCATACCTCAACCACCATCTAACATAAGGATGCAACACCCCCACCCCTTCCTTGGGTTTGTAGACTTAGAGCTACATGCAGGTGACACGTAAAAAAAGTACCCAGTACACACTGTAAAGTGGTTGGCATTAGGAAGGGTACCCAGCTGCAGAAACCAAGCCAAAGTAGATACCGAAGAACTATATAGTCCTCACACTCACTGGACCCTTGTCAAACTATCCAACTCATGCCAGCAAGGAAAATGGACGTTAAATGATGATGATGATGATGATGATGATAACACAATGAACTTCTTTCAGTTTCCATCAACCAAATCCACTCAAGGCTTTGGTTGGACTAGGTCTCTAACAGAAGGCACATGCCTAAGGTACCATACAATGGGACTGAACCCAAAACCATGTGGTTTGGAAGCAAACTTCTTAGTTACACACAACCATGCCTATGTCTGTTATTTATTTTTGATATACAGTATCGAAAAATAAATAGCAATATGAAGCAGTGTTGATCTCCTATCCAAACCATACCAACATTGAAAATATAAAACAGAAAAAAAAATGGTCATTTAAAACATCAATGTTTTAATTACTGTTTTTGATGATGGTGATGGTGATGATGATGATGATGATGATGATGATGATGATGAAATTCTAATGCTAACATAAACAAAAAAAAGGTAACAAAAAAAAAAAATTAGCAGATGGTGAGTTCGACATCACTCAGAACTTTAGTTTTTGGATATCCTTGAATTTCAGTGTTGGTTGAGCGAACCTGATGATGACTGTGGTAGCAATGCTGTTTTCTAGAGAGATAGAACAGGAAGGGGGTGTACGATGATAATAGTGGTGGTCGTGGTGGTGGTGGTGGTGGCAGTGGTGGTGTGGGGATAAATTCTTTTGTTTATTTTCAATTTTCAATTACATATTTATCTTTTTATACATTTTGCAATTAATACAAGTTTTATGATTGCTGTTTCTAACAGACAATGTCTCAATTAATGAAATTGTCTAACTCACTGAATATCTTAACGAGTCGACAATTCCTGTCTTTTGGAGTTGTTGTTGTTGTGTGTGGTGTGTGTGTGTGTGTGTGTGTGTGGTGTGTGTGTGTGTGCGTGTGTGTGTGTGTTTGTAGTTTCAAGTTATTTCCTTTCTGGTTTTCTCTGAGTCAGGTTTTAATTTTGTTTTGTTTCGTTTTTGTTTTTGTTTGGACTTTTTTTATTTTTAATTTTCGTGTTGTTTCATCTCTCATTTTTCTTATTTGAAATTTATTTAAAAACAAAAATAAAAAAAATCCAACAATAACAACAACAACAAAGCAACAGATTTTTGCTTTGAAAATAAAAAAAAAAAAGGAAAAATGAAACCAATAAAAAAACATTTGTTTTTCTGAAAGAGCGATAAAATAATGTAAAGTAATGAAGAGATATTGTTTAGCAGAACATCCGCCTTCCACCCCTCTGCCATAGTTATGGGTTCTTGCGGAGAGAGAGAGAGAGAGAGAAGAGAGAGAGAGGGGGGAGAGAGAGAGGGATAGAGAATATGAACAAAGACAGTGGGGTGCAGGAATGGGTGAGAGGGCAATGTGATGAAATGGAATGGAATGAAATGAAAGAAATTAAAACAACACTGCTAATTAGATTTAGTGTTTCATCCCCTCCACTCTCTTTATGTATGTATATACACACACATATATTTATATATATATATATATATATATATATTGGTGTATATATATATATATAGGTATATCTATATATATATAGTATGCATATATGTGTGTATATATGTGTGTGTGTGTATGTCTGTGTATATGTATATACATGTATCTATATATATATGTATATATATGTGTGTGAATATATATATATGTATATGTGTGTATATATATATATACATATATATAGATATCTGTATATTGTGTGTGTATTGGAGACAGAGGGAATGTGTGCATACATGGTTATATGTATATAGATATATAAATATAGTGATTATTTTTAGATATATATGTATGTGTATAAAAAGTAGATGTATAACTAATATATGGACTCTATATACAGTGTGTATGTGTGTGTGTGTATATATATATATATATGTATATACATATGTATATATATATTATATGTATATATATATATAATATGTATATACATATATATATATGTACATACATATATGTATATGTATATATATATATATATATAATATATGTATATACATATATATATATGTATATACTATATGTATATATATATATATATATATATGTATATACATATATATATATGTATATACATATATGTATATAATATATGTATATACATATATATATATGTATATACATATATGTATATGTATATACATATATGTATATGTATATATATATATTATATATATATATATTATATATATATGTATATACATATATGTATATGTATATATATATATATATATTATATATATATATATATATATATGTATATATATATCTGTGCGTGGTGTGTGTGACTGCACGTGCGTCAATATACCCCACATATACCATACACAATAAGTATTATATATATACATATATACATGCATATATACACACACATATATGCATGTGTATGTATGTATATATGTATGTATACACCCCCCCCCACATATATATGTGTACACAGATTTAAACACGCACGCACACACATACACAGAAACACACACACACACACACACACACAGAAACATACAATTTATTTTATGAACAGACACAGACAGACATACTTTGTCGTCTGTACATCATCGATGTAGGTGGAGTCGTTGTAAACAACTTATTTTACTAAGTTTAAAAGCCATTAAAGTTATTTTAGTATGTTATGTAATGTTGTATAACTTCTAAAATTGTAAACTGATATTATAAATCAAAGAAAATCGAGATGTTAATTGAAATGACAAAGATAAAATATTGCCTTCATCGTCGTTATCATCATCATCATCATCATCATCTCGTCATCGTCATCATGACGGCCGTCATTGTTGTCATCATAACGTCTGTTGTTTAAGCTCCAGGTTAATTCTGATTGAACAAACTTATGATAAAAAAAAACACGCATTCTATTGATGATGACCAACGAATTCATTGTGTATGCGGTGGAGGGGGTTATCTAGGAGTACAAATCTTAATGTGCGTTTTCTCGGTGGGTGTAATTACAAGTGTAACCGCTCGGGTTAGCTCTTATGTTTGCCGATCCACGCCCTCCCACCGGAGCCTCTAAGCTTATGCAGCAGGCATCAGTAACCTTTTTTGAGAAGTGGGCCACATGAAACATGGTTCATCACAAGGCGGGCCGCAATATAAAAAAAAATTCAAGGTAATTTTTTGTTGGCGTACCATTCCCACGGGCTGCAATTTGCCCTTGATTGCTATACAGGCTTATACAGTAAACCCAAAGGTCCTGCCTTGAAAAAGTGTCGCCTAGGGCGGACTGACCCCTCTCCACCACCCCTAACGCTGCTATTACCGTTCTCTTTAAGAATGGAAAGTATAGTTTGAAGACGTATTAGCTGCTATTTTTTAGTAGGTCAAGTAATTTAAAGGTTTTCTCGTTGGCTTTTTTTAATACATTTTTTTTATCTAATAGCTAATGTTATTTAACACCGTCAGTTCTCTAATAATTTTAAAAAATACTTAGATTCTGTACACTTATTAATATTTACATATAATATTTAGAGTAGCATTGAGAATTCAGACAGAATTTAAATCAGAAAAATTCTTACTTGAGCCGTTCATTATAAATAAATGGAGAGTATGGAAGATATTGTAAGAATGTGTTTATGAAGGAGAAGAGGCGAGAGGCGAAAGGTAACTTGAAACATACCACGATGAATTGACACAATCAAGATCGTTTAATCTCTAAATGAACAAGTTGAAATCTGTCGTCAAAATCGGCTCAAACCAACCTCTATCTTATAACGTCATTGGGCAATTTACGACGCTAATTTCAACCAATTGAATCTCCTGCTTCCATCACATTCCTGCCTGAGTTGTTTATAACTCCAGGTGACTCTAAGATATATTTACCAAAGAGCATGAAATGTTGACCATTATTTTTCCTGTTTTATAATCCAAATGTTAGTGCCTGTGTTTTCACTGCTTATGTGTATACGTAGCAAAAAGAAGTCTTTCAAGTATGGGAGAGCCCACGATAAATCTTCATCAATCAGTTGAATCGTTTTCTTTTGGATTTTGAATTTAGTCAAAGATTGTTTGTTTATATCAGCAACTCTAGCCAATAGATGTGAGCTGTACATATCAGTTTTATTTAAGACTAGCAGTATCGCCCGGCGTTGCTCGGGTTTATTTCGACCCTTTAGAATTGGAATTTTTGAAAAGTAAAAATTTTGCATTATGTAGCTTGTTATTCTCTTTAAGTGAACATTTTTCTGGTTGAAATACACCGAAAAATGGCGACACAGCAGTCCAAAAATCGTAAAAAATAGGGATTTTCATAGAAAAAAAGCACCTTTTTGATGTAAATAATTTTTGGTGCTAACATGGTCCGATTTGAATTTTTTTCTTCTATGGAAGGAAGAGCAAGCCTTCTTCTATCATACTCTCAATTTTGGTCAACTTACACCGCAGGGTCTCGGAGAAGATAGTGTTAGTTGAAGGCTACCAAACCTGCCATACACAGACAACTTCAGCTTTATATAGAGAGAGATTTGTGGAATATAGCAATTGGTTGGTGCTGGGATTGTACAGTATGTGAAGTAGTTTTGTGAAAGCTGTCAGGATTTTTATGTGAAATCATCAGAGATTGTCAAGTCTGGTATTTGGTATTACTGTGAAGGTTCTATCGTTTATCTTTTACTTGTTTCAGTCATTAGACTGCAACCATACTGGGGCATAACTTTGAAGAGTTTAGTCAAACAAATTAACCCCAGATATATGTTCTTTAAAGTCTAGTACTTATTCTATCATTCTCTTTTTACTGAACAGCTAAGTTACAGGGTTGTAAACAAACCAACACCAATTGTCTAGTGGTGGTGGAGGACAAAGACAAAGATAGAACCCATACACACACATGAATGCACATGCACGCACACACGCATACACACACACACACACACACACACACACACACACACACACACATAAGGGACTTCTTTCAGTTTCTGTCTACCATATCCACTCACAGGGCTTTGGTCAGCGTGAGGATATAGCAGAAGACACTTGCCCAAGATGCCACACAGTGAGACTGAACCCAGAACCATGTGGCTGGGAAGCAAACTTCTTACCACACAGCCATGCCTGATTATGAATTGTTCGTAATCAAAGAGAGTAATACTGCTTTCTACCTATGTATATTGTTTGATTTCTGTTAGTGATGTTGAAAGAGGCTAAGTTGAGGATTGTGCTCAAGGTCTCTCTTCTCAGAAACTGTATGTCTCTGAGATGAGATGTTTAGGTTGTATATAGATGATACAAGACACTACCCACTTCCACAAGAAGCTGTTCTTTTCTTTTCAACAGATGGCTTCACTCTTCCCTATCCTTTACCAGTATCCTAGCCATGTATTATTTTTTCTCCTCTTTCTTTCTTAAAATAACATAGAGCAAGTCTAACATCAAGGAAAGCATACTGGTGCTGGTTACTGCGGAAAGGGAGTGATGGTTGGATGGAACTTGCACTCGTCTCCTTATGAGAGCTCAAAATCTCTCATAGAAGCGTCATCCAACCAAAGTACAAATATATGGGAAACTACCACCTGTATCATCTCTTGTGAAAGGTAGAAGAGTCCAGTTTGCTGGACATTGTTGTAGAGCTGAAAACGAGGTAATTTCTACTCTTCTTCCCTGGAAGCCATCTGCTTGCGATACCAGAGGGCGCACACTCTCCTACCCTGATGTAATCTTCAGGGATACAGGCATCCAGCAACAGGACCTCCATAATGCTATGATGGACCGTGAAGTCTAGCGTAACATAGTAAATTCCATTGTCTCGACCACGGTCGAACAATGATGATGATAAAAGGGATGATTATTAACAATTGTTTCTGTCAACTTTCAAATACTGGAAGTGAAAGTGATGTGAATGATAAGAAATGTCATTTGGGAGATGTGACACACTGTAGAATGTTTCCAAATATCTGAACAGATTCCTATTGAGAGAGAGTTTTGAGGATTCTGGAGTGGTTAGGTGCTAGCCCTGGAGTGTACAATTTTAAGGTGAAAGAATGAATGCCATCAAGAAACAAAGGTAAGTTTAGAAATTGAAGATAAGTCAGTCAGTGTTACAAATTGCTAATGTCATGAAGATTAGTCCCAGTAAGACAGAAATTCTATGAAAACAATGGTTTCAAATTTTGGCACAAGGACAGCAATTTTGGAGGAGGGTTAAGTCAGTTGCATTGACCCCAGTGTGCAACTAGAACTTATTTTAACGACCCTGAAAGGATGGAGGGCAAAGTCAACCTTAGCAGAATTTGAACTCAGAATATAAAGAGAGATGAAATGTCGCTAAGCATTTTGCCTGGCATGGTAATGATTCAGCCATTTCACCACCTTATTCTGAGAAAATATTAGTATTCAATATATTCTTATTCTTTTTTCTTTTACTTGTTTCAGTCATTTGACTGTAGCCATGCTGAAGCACTGCCTTTAGTCAAACAAATCGACCCCAGGACTTATTCTTTGTAAGCCTAGTACTTATTCTATCAGTCTCTTTTGCCAAACCGCTAAGTTACAGAGACATAAACACACCAGCATCGATTGTCAAGCAATGGTGGGGGAACAAACACATACACACACACACACACACATATATATATATACGACGGGTTTCTTTCAGTTTCCATCTACCAAATCCACTTACTTGCCCAAGGTGCCATGCAGTGGGACTGAAGCCGGAACCATGTGGTTGGTAAACAAGCTACTTACCACACAGCCACACCTGTGCCTATATGATAGATATTCTAAAATAAAATGTTAATAAAATTGATTAGCAAGGAAGATTATATTTTGATTGGTATTTCAAAATATAAATTCATTAATTTACAGAGTGAAATTTATCTACTCAATCATCTTTTCCATCTCTAGCCTTTTTTTTTTCTCAACCCTGTCACTAAACCCCTCTTTTCTCTCCTCTTACTTAACACTCTTCATTCCTCTGCCTAAGATCATTGCCTGCTCTCCTTTTCTGCCTCAGTTATAGGATCCACTTTAGAGTGTTGATCTTGTAAGTTATGAGGTGATCATCACTAGTGCTGGTGTCATGAAGAAAAGCACTCAATACACTGTGTAAAGTTGTTGGTATGAGGAAGTGTATCAAGCCAGAGAAACCTTGCCAAAGTAGTCATTGGAGTTAGACACCACCCTCCAACTCATCAGACCCTATAATACAACCATACTACCCATAGTGATATGGAAGCTGGACATTAAATGATGATGATGATGATGAAGAAGAAGTACCTCATAGATTAGTTTGGACCAGGTAATTTTGTCTTAAAAAGTAAAATAATATACACTTCCATTTTAAAGAATACTCAAAATTTACGTCCTTTCCTAAATATGGTATGAAGATTTTAAAGATAATATTTTAATAATTAATGCTTTCCCAAGTGTAAAATCACATCAACAATGTAGAGTGATTTCTAACAGCTTTCACACTAGGCCTTATTACTCTGCCAAGACATATTCTTCAAACATTAAGTGTTGAAAATTACAGATTCTACCTCAACACCTTAAATGTGAATTTATTTATTTTTTTATTTTGAAATTAACAAAATCAACTGTAATTAGTACTGTAATAGTTGTTCTTGAATTATATCAAGCTGGTTTAATGGCAAGATTGGAGAGATTTTCTGGAACACTTCAGAAAAGGTCAGGTAATTCCTAAACCTAGTGGCACCTTTAATCAATTCCTTGATTAGACAAATTAGATAGTATCTGCTATGGAAGGATGTTAGGGACATAATTTTTTTTATTTTTTATTTTTTTATTTTTTACTTAAGTTAGTTAATTTTTAAAGTCAATTAAAGGACTTCAACATTTAGAATTAAAGAAAAAAATCAAATATAAATAGGGAGAGAAAAGGTCATTAAAAATAATCTGAATAATGACAATTCATCATTGTTATCACTGTATTTGTATTAATGTCCATTTTAACCATGCTGGCATAAGTTAGGAAAGTCTGTGATATGATACCCCAGAATCAATAAATAAGTGCAGGCATGCCTGTGCGGTTAAAAAGCTTGCTTTGTAATCATATGGTTTCAGGTTCAGTCCCTCTGTGCAGTACCTTGGGCAAGTATCTTCTACTATAGCTCTGGACCAACCAAAGCCTTGTAAATGAATTGGGTAGATGGAAATGTGTAGAAGTAAAAGCACCAACATATTACAATTCTGAAAAGTCATGATGGAGAATGGTTATCCATACTCTTTCACTAAATGTCAGGACATCACTGAACCACCTTACAAAACCCCCACACCCAGTTTTCTGAAACTGCTACATTTTAATAAAAATACAACTGCTTCAATCCACTGTGCGATACATGGGGATAGATTGAATTTATGATTGTCACACTCTGGACCTTCCCTGAGGAGATTCCTAGCTGAAAACAGGCCAAAACTAAACAGCACCATATATACATTACTCAAGTGATCAATCAAAGATGAAAACATACATGTGCAGTCCTACATGGTGTATAAAATCACATGTAGCAAATGTAATGAATTCTACATCAAAAGTACCATGAAATAAGTCCACATACAGGTTAAAGAACATCTCTATGCTAATGCTTCTGTCAAAAAACACCTATGGAAATGCCACATCCAAATTTCTGTTTAAGCTACAAAAAGAAACACTGGGAATTTGAGGATACAGGCAGCTGTGTTAATTAACAAGTACAACCTATAAATAAATAACAGATGAGAGCTGCATGCAGCCTATTGGCTACTATAGTAACACAAAACCACTCTTCATATACACACACAACACAGAGCAGAGAAATCAGCTACTAACACTTTTTCTCTGTGGATTTCCTGATTTCTGGGTTCTGGGTTCAGTCCCACTGTGTGGCACCTTTGGCAAGTGTCTTCAACAATAGCCTTGGGCCAAGTAAAGCCTTGTAAGTAGATTTGGTAGATAGAAACTGAAAGAAGCCTGTTCTATATATATATATGCACACACATATATATACATATAAATATATACATATACATGTGTGTGTGTGTGTGTTTGTCTCCCACCACTGCTGGATAACCAATGTTTACATCCCAGTAACATAGCAATTTGGCAAAAGAGGTCAATAGAACATGTACCAGGCTTAAAAACACACCACGCAAAAAAAAAATACTGATGCTGATTCATTCAACTAAAAATTCTTCAAGGTGGAGCCCCAGCATGGCCACAGTCAGATGTTCTCTCTTCTCTCTGCACTAACCAGCCTAATTCATCACCTCTTTCCTTCTCAAAGTAACATACTGCAAAAGTCTAG
The DNA here is from genome assembly GCF_006345805.1 of Octopus sinensis. Taxonomy (NCBI): domain Eukaryota; kingdom Metazoa; phylum Mollusca; class Cephalopoda; order Octopoda; family Octopodidae; genus Octopus; species Octopus sinensis. The sequence continues at coordinate 139,825,117 of NC_042998.1, read as the reverse complement.
CTTTAATGAAAGCACACTGGTGATTACTGAGGAAGGAGAATGACTAAAGAGAGATGATTATTAACAATTGTTTTCATCACCTCTAAGATACTGTGAGAGCAATAAAACAGCAGATTGTACTAAATGTATCTGCTCTAAATATGGTGCACAGATTGCTACTTTGAACTAATACATGATAGGTTTTCAGTTTTTTTCTCCCAACCCATTCACAAGACTTTGGTGTGTCCAGGGCTATAGTGGAAGATACTTGCTGAAGGTGCTGTATAGTGTGATTGAACCAGGAACCATGTGGTTGTGATGTGAACTTCATAACCATATGGCCATGCCTGTTTATCTGAGCTAAAGTGTTGTGTATTGTGTGCTTGTGTGTGTGTGTGAGAGAGAGAGAGAGAGAGAGAAAGAGAGTGTTTATGTGGGTGAGAAAAAGAAAGAGAGAGTGTGTGTGTCTTTGTATCTGTGTTTGTGCCCCACCACTACTTGACAACTGGTGTTGGTGTGTTTACATTTCTGTATCTTAGCAGTTCAGCAAAAGAGACTGATAAAATAAGTACCAGGCTTAACAAAAGAAAATAAGTGCAGGGGTTGATTCATTTGACTAAAAACTCTTTAGGGTGATGCCCCAGCTTGGCTGAAGTCTAATGGCTGAAACAAGTAAAAAAATAAAAGATATATGTAGTGTATATGTGTGGTACATGTTTGTACTTCCTTGTCTATTACAACAGTTGTAAATGAGCATCACTGTTGTACAAGCAGTATTGTTTGTCAAGCTTTCCACAGAAAACTTATTGCTTTGCTTAGTGACAAATAAGGGTTGGAGACAGGAAGGGCATCTAGCTGAAGAAAATTCGCTTCAACAAATTCTGTTCTGACCCATGCAAGAATGGAAATCTGAACATTAACCCTTTAGCATTCTGATTATTCTGTGAAATGTATTGCGTATTTATTCATGTGGTTTTGAATTAATCAAGCATTGCAGTTCTATATCTAAGAGATGAGGAATTATGTACATTATTTACATTATTTACATTTGACAGATATTTGTCCTCAACAAGATGAGGACAAATATCCGTCATATGTAAATAATGTAAATAATGTTATCAAGCATTGTCTTGTAGCTTCAAGATTTCAATGGTGCATATTCTTTTATTCTTTTACTTGTTTCAGTCATTTGACTTTAGCCGTGCTGGAGCACCACAATTAGTCAAACTAATCGTCCCCAGGACTTATTCTTTGTAAGTCTAGTACTTATTTTATTGGTGACTTGTGCTGAACTGCTAAGTTACAGGGACGTAAACACACCAACATCCGTTATCAAGCGATGGTGGAGGAAACAAACACAGACACACAAACACATACACACAAACACATACACACACACACAAACACACACACACACACAAACACACACACACACACATATATATATATATATACGATGGGCTTCTCTAAGTTTCCATTTATCAAATCCACTCACAAGGCTTTGGTTGGCCCAAGGCTATAGTAGAAGGCACTTGCCCAAGGAATCACGCAATGGGACTGAACCCGGAACCACGTGGTTGGGAAGCGAGCTTATTACCACACAGCCACTCATATATTTTTAGAATGACATTGTAGGGTAGGTGTGAGAGGTCGGATCTTGTCAGTTTTAACATAAAACATAGAATATTTGGACTGGATATGACTGGATTAAATGTTAAAGGGTTAAAATGATGGTGATAATGATGTTGATGCACATGATGATGATGATAATAATGACGACAACGACGACGATGATGACAGTGACTACAGTGATGATGATGATGATGATAATGATTATAATAATGATGGTGATGGTGATGACTGTAATGTTGATGATGATGGCAATGACGACAACAACAATGACCATGACGATGATTATAATGATGGTGGTAGTGCTGATGCTGATGATGATATCTGCCAACGATAGGTCAATCGGCAGAATTATTAAAGTATCAGATACATCTTGTGGGAATTGCTCGAGTTCTTTGTGTCCTGAGTTCAAATCCCAGTGAGGTCACTTCTGACTTTCATCCCCCTGAGGAGATGTTCACACTAGTGCTTGGAAAATAAATAGTAATACAAATTATATCAAATTCATGTTAATGTTTTTTTGGGTTTTTTTTAAGAATTGTGTGTGTATATGTTTAGATGCATTGTTGTGTGTGTGTGTATATATATATGTCATTTTGTTTTAGGTTCATGTTAGCATGTGGGTGTGCTTGGGAAGCCTGGTAGGTAAAGAGCCTAAACAAAGGAAAGAAAGCACACACACACACACACACACACAAAATGTATGCGTGAGTGTGTGAGAGTGATAAAGAGAAAGGGAAAGAGAAGGAGAGAGAGAGTTGGTATCTTTTTGTTTTGATGTTGTGCAATGGTTGCAAATAAGTATTCTTTTCTACTCTAGACACAAGGCCCGAAAATTTTGGAGAGGGGTGGCCAGTCGATCAGATTGACCTCAGTATGCAACTGGTACTTAATTTATTGACCCTGAAAGGATGAAAGACAAAGTCGACCTTGGTGGAATTTGAACAACATAAGTATTATCATGAAAGCAATGTTATTCATTACTGATCTACTGTGAAAATATGTCCAGCCACATGGAAATATTACCTTGCTTGGAAACAGGTGAGTGTTGGTGACAGGAAAGGTCTCTAGCTGCAGAAAATCTGCCTCAATAAACTCTGCCCAACCCATGCTAGCATGGTAAAGTGGACATTAAAACATTGATGAAGATTGTGATGATGATGAAGATGACACAATGATGATGTCAATGATAATGATGGGACACAAGGCCAGAAATGTAGCAGACGAACAGCTTATTAAATCTGCGTCTGCATTTGATACTCTTTCACTCTTTTACTTGTTTCAGTCATTTGACTGTAGCCATGCTGGAGCACCGCCTTTAGCCAAGCAAATCGACCCCAGGACTTATTCTTTGTAAGCCTAGTACTTATTCTATCAGTCTCTTTTGCCGAACCGCTAAGTTACGGGGACGTAAATACACCAGCATTGGTTGTCAAGTGATGTTCGGGGGACAAACACAGACACACAAACATATACACACACACATACATATATATATACATATATACGATGGGCTTCTTTCAGTTTCCATCTACCAAATCCACTCACAAGGCTTTGGTCGGCCCAAGGCTATAGTAGAAGACACTTGCCCAAGGTGCCACGCAGTGGGACTGAACCCGAAACCATGTGGTTCATAAGCAAGCTACTTATCACACAGCCACTCCTACGCCTATAGCTACTTGCCACACAGCCATGAAAAATGCCTATGAAAAATGAACCTCAGAGGGATTTGAAGACAGAACCTAATGAGACATAACTAAATACCACATGGTATTTTGTCAGATACTTTACCAGTTCTGCCATACACCTGCCAGAGGTAATTTATTTTGTAGACACAGGAGTGGGTGAAAGGCAAAGCTGATTGTGGTTTGAATTTGAACTAAGAATATAAAGTGCCAGATGAAGCACATTAATATCATGAATATATATATATATATATATATATATATATATAAAATATCGTGAAAGACCGAGACCTCTGGAGATATACTGTGACTGCAAGGACGTGACAAATAACGTGAGTTGATGGCTGTTTCCTGCACCAGCTTCACATAGAAGCCCCAGCCCATCCAAAGTGCCTTGGATCGTAGGACGGCCTGCTGTGCTTACCTTGGATCATAGGGTGACCTGCTGTGTTTGAGGAGACCTATTGAGTCAAGTACATCAACATCAAAATAGATATCAAATGGAAATTGTAGTTGTGTTACCTGTGCCCCTGGCATGTAAAAAGCACCATCTGTACATGGCCGATGCCAGCACCGCCTTGACTGGCTTCCGTGCTGGTGGCATGTAAAAAGCACCAACAGATTGTGGCCGTTGCCAACCTCCCCTGGCACCTGTGCTGGTGGGACGTAAAAAGCACCCACTACACTCACAGAGTGGTTAGCGTTAGGAAGGGCATCCAGCTATAGAAACACTGCCAGATCAGACTGGAGCCTGGTGCAGCCTCCTGGCTTCCCAGACACCGGTCAAACCGTCCAACCCATGCTAGCATGGAAAACGGACGTTAAACGATAATGATTATGATGATGATGATGATGATGATATATATATATATGGAAAAAAAGCCAAGGTAGAAAATGCTAAAATAATTTTCTAAAAAACATTTCAGTACTGGTTTCAGTCATTGAGACTTTTTCAACTGTAAGTATGGAAAACAATTAAATTTTGGAAAAATTAAAAGAAAAGTTTTTAAAAGAATATTTATATAGTATTCAAATACAAGGGGCATTTTCCTTGTTTCTACCTGTCTCTGATTTCTATATATACTACCACTGATTTCACCAACCATCCTAACAGATTATACATCCAAACTAAAACACTTTAAAGCTTTCCTGATCACCATCATTAAGGGAGACTTCAATGCAGTCAGCATTTCCTGATTTTCAATCAAAAAAAAAAAGAGGTTAAACAGAATCATAAGTAAACTCCCTTTACATCCAAAACAACCCATACCAATGCATGTGCATTCCTCACCAAGCCAAAGTTCAATAATTTTCTCCAGACATCACCCCTACTGCTCTCACACTTAGCTATGGTATCCACTTGGCAGACAAAACTCCCCAACTTTCCTCAAACCACTTAGCAATCATCACAATACACGCACATCAATGAAGAAAACAAAACACTTTTGCAAACTTCAAACAATACAAGGAACAAAAGAAAAAGACAAATAAAACCCAATAGAACAAGATCAATTAAGAAACCAAATCATGGTTTCCAGAATTCAACAAGACTATCACCAATACAGACACTGCAGTATGTACATACAACAAAATAATTACAGACACATCCCAAAAGGCAATATAAAAAAAATACAACCCAGTAACACACAAGAAACAGCCAGCCTCATAAAAACCAGAGACACTCTCAAACATAATGCACCAACGCCGCACACACAGCTGAAATAAAGCTCAGCATCAAACAACTAAATAAGGAAATTAAGAAGATAATAAACTCTAGAGAAAAAACACACAAGAATGGTAAACATCTGTATCTAACATAAACTACAAAAGAATCAGTAAAATACTGTATAAAGTAATTAGTAGCATCAATAACAATGGTCACACTGCATGTCACAGTAACCTCAAATAATTATAACCACACTGCGACACCAAACAAATACCCTTATTAGATATTGCTTGAAAATCAGCCACAAAAGCCACACAAAGAAAACAGAAATATCATCATCATTTATGTCCACTTTTCCCAGCTTGCATGTGCCAGATGAGAATATATTGGAGTAAAGTTTTTTTTTACTTACAGCTGGATACTCTTCCTATTGCTAACCATCCACTTTACAAAGGGAGGCGATTATCTTCCAATCAATTGAACAGTAAACATTAGAAGATACTTGCCCAAGTGGAACTGGATGCAAAACCACATGGTTGGGAAGTCAATTTCTTAAGCCTCATTGGTAGTGGCATTTACTTGTATCCAAGCCTCTTCATCTTGATGAGCATGGAGAGTGCTGGTACCTGAGGTGGCTGTTCAGGCTAAAGGTAGCATAGAAGAGCTGGGGGGAATTTATTGCAGGGATGAGGAGGAAGTACGAATTGCTCTTTGCATCTTCAATGTCTGATCTCTGCCTCTTGTCATCTGTTATTTTACATCTGGTCCATTCCCTCGACAATCATGCCACCACTGAGCGGCCAAGGACCGCTCAGTGGTGGCATGACCAGGAGCTTGTGCCCATATAATATGTTGGGTCATCCCATAAATACATTTTTTTATACTTCTTTTATTTTTCAAAATTAACATAAAGTTGTTTTTTTAATGTAAAATATACTCTCCTTCATTTTCTACAATGTTCTTTCATCTATCTGGTTGACTTGCAAAGCCCCTCTTCCAAAATTCAGTTGTCCATGACAAAAAATACTCCTCCAGTACTGTTCTGACCTCATCTACAGAATTCATATTTTTTCTGTCTAAATGATTTTGAAGACTGTAGAATAAATGATAATCAGATGGGACAATGCCCAGCGAATATTGTGGGTGAAGCACTGTTTCCCATTCAAACTGCTCCAGTCTTTGGAATGTCATCCTCACTGAATGTGGCTGAGTATTACCCTGATGGAAGAACACCTTTTGTCTTGAAACCAAAGATGGTCGTTTTTCTTCTAGCACTGACTTAAGCCGCTCAAGCTACTTGTAGTAGATCTCCTTTGTTATTGTTTGCTTTGGGTTTAAAAGTTCAAAGTGGTCTAAACCTTTCATATCCCACCAAACAGATAACAACAACTTATGTGGGTGAAGACCTTTATCCTGGGGCGCCAGTGTTTCTCCTTTCCATACCCACCGTCTTCAATGCTTGACATTTTTATAGAGAAGCAATTTTTCATCCTCAGTCACTATTCAATCCAGAAAAGGTTCGTTTGTGAGATGTAACAACAAAGAAGAACACAAGTTCACTCTCTGCACATGATTAGACTCTGAAAGATTGTGAGGAACCCACTGACCCAATTTGCTGACCTTTCCAATGGCATGCAGGTGTCAACGAATGGTTGAATGACCAAATCCAAGTTTCTCTGCTAGTTCCTCAACAGTTACGATGGGATTTTGTTACATCAGGTTTTGCAGAACATCCTTGTCAAATCTACAAATCTTCCAGGAGAAGGCTTGTCTTCTAGGCTGTAGTTTCTGGCTCAGAATTTCTGGAACCACTGTTGACATTGGCTTATGCTTATTGTCAGATCCCCATCAACTGCATTATTTATGGGATGACCCAATATATATACATCATCATCTGTCTTCTATGTTGGCGTGGGCTGCACAGTTTGATAAAATCTGACAACCCAGCATGTCTGCTTTGGTGTGGCTTCTTAGACTAGATGTCCTTCCTAATACCAGAAAATTTACAGAATGTACTGAGTGCTTTTCTTTTGAGGGTACTGACACTAGAGAGGTCACCAAGTGATTCCTTTAACAAGACCAGTAAACTGAGCAGGGATGTAGTATTGAATGAAATGTCCCTCTCTCTATATATATATATAAACATTATATAGGCATTATATAGGTTAGTGTTAGGAAGAGCATTCAAAGTAGACAATGGAATACAGTGTAGTACTTGGCTCATCAGAGCCAGTCAGCCAGTATGGAAGCACTTTGGCTAGCATATGGTGATAGTGGATAGCTGCTACTGGTGAATTGTAAACACATAGAAATCATGTGATCTAAGAAATCCACTGCTGGTGCTGGACATTTATTGTCTACTGCTGAGATTTCTGTACTTTTTAGCGAGATACATCTATACGAGATGCTTTCTGAAGATGTATTGTGATGTTCTTAAAGTATCATTTATTTTTTTCTTATTTCAGTCATTAGACTGTGGCCATGCTGGGGCACTGCCTTGAAGAAGTTTTAGTCAAATGAATTAACCCCAGTACTTATTTATTTTAAGACTGGTACTTATTCCATCAATCTCTTTGGCTGAACTGCTTAGTTACAGGGATGTAAACACACCAATAACAGTTGTCAAGCAGTGGTGGGGGGACAAACACAGACACAGATAATATATATAGGAGTGGCTGTGTGGTAAGTAGCTTGCTAACCAACCACATGGTTCCGGGTTCAGTCCCACTGCGTGGCATCTTGGGCAAGTGTCTTCTGCTATAGCCCCGGGCCGACCAATGCCTTGTGAGTGGATTTGGAAGACGGAAATGAAAGAAGCCTGTCGTATATATGTATATATATATATATGTGTTTGTTTGTGTGTCTGTGTTTGTTCCCCTAGCATTGCTTGACAACCGATGCTGGTGTGTTTACGTCCCCGTCACTTAGCGGTTCGGCAAAAAAGAGACCGATAGAATAAGTACTGGGCTTACAAAGAATAAGTCTCGGGGTCGAGTTGCTCGATTAAAGGCGGTGCTCCAGCATGGCCGCAGTCAAATGACTGAAACAAGTAAAAGAGTAAAAGAGTATATATATATATCGTTGCTATTATGTTAAACTGTCATATGTCCAAATTTGGCCAAATGCATTTTGTTCAATATTTATTTTTGCTTGCAATAGCTGGTTCTTTTGATCAAACTATAGTATCTCCAGCTGCTTCAGATGCCAAGATATGAAAATTTTCAAAGTGTAGTACAACGGTTTTGCTATGGAATGGTGAAACTATTTTTTTTGTTTTTTGAAAAGTTTTGAACTTACGACAGTTTTGCATAATAATAATGATATATATATATATATATATGATGGTTTTCTTTCAGTTTCTGCCTACCAAATTGACTCACAAGGATTTGGTTGATACAAGGCTATAGTAAAAGACACTTGCTCAAGATGCCACATTGTGGAACTGAACCTGGAACCATATGGATGGGAAGCAAGCTTCATACAACACAACCATTCCTATGCCTACATCCACTTTTTGTACAATATAAAAAATAAGATATATATATATACACACACACACAACTAGTTTCCATGCAGTTTTGTGTATCAAATTCACTAACAAGGCATTAGTCAGCTTGGGGCTGTAGTAGAAGACACTTGTGCAAGGTGCTACACAGTAGGATTGAACCTGAAACCACAGTAAAAAATTTTCATACATACATACATGAATGTGCAGCAGGACCTAACTCATATTTGGACCACAACAAAGTTTCTTAACCCCCTATGCCTTCGATTTGAAATCACTGACCACTAAACTTAAGTTGAGGGGGTTGCATTCCACACTAAGAAGAAACTTGAAGCTCACAATCACCATTATCAGCTCTCATTTTTCTGTTAATTTGGTAGAAGTGGCCAGCCAGCTGAGTGATTTTCTGCACTCTTGCAGCCTTTACCCACCCATGCACCCTGGTTTTCTGCACACCACCCACCACCCTTGGTTTTCTGCTCTCACCCATGCCTCCTGGTTTTCTGCCACCACCCACGCCCCTTGGTTTTCTGTTCCACCCACACTCCTTGGTTTTCTGCTCCCTCCCACACCTCCTGGTTTTCTGCCCCAACCCACGACCCCTGGTTTTCTGCTCCCACATACACCCACTGATTTTTTGCCTCCACCCACTTCGGTTCTCCTTCTTGTAGCTTGAGGGATCAATCCTGATGCTTCATCGCTATTTTATCTCTCTCTCTAGCTTCACCCTAGTTACTCCTACCCAGTAGGATCAAACACGTAGCCATGTAACTCTTCTACTACCCAGTAGGATCAAACGTGTAGCCATGTAACTCTTCTACAACAAGAAATCTTTTCTATTCTGCATATAATTGGATCCCTCATTTCCTAGCATAAAGCTGTCTTCCTTTCTATTATAACCCCAGGGATATTTTTTATTTGTCCCTGCAAGCTACATGGTAACCTCAATGTTGGTGCTTCAGAAAAGCACCCAGTACATTTTGTAAAGTGGCCAACATTAGGAAGGGCATCCAGCTGTAGAAACCATGCCAAAGCAGATACTGGAGCACAATGCAGTTCTTGGAACTGTCAAATGCTGCTCAACTCTCCAACCCATGCCAGTATGGGAGATGAACATTAAAAGATAATGATGATGAAAGTCAACAAATTATTGACAATAACACTAATAATAATTCTAATTTTTGGCACAAGGTCAGCAAGTTTGGGGAGAGGAATAAGTTGATTACATCAACACCAGTACACAACTGGTACTTAATTTATCAACCTGTAAAGGGATGAATTGCAAAGTCAACCTTGACGGAATTTGAACCTAGAGCATAAAGACGGATGAAATGCCACTAAATATTTAGCCCGGCATGCTAACGATTCTACCAGCTCACCTTTCTTCTTACACTAATAATCCTTTCTTCTAAAGGCACAAGGCCTGAAATTTGGAGGCAGGAGAGTAGTCACTGGTACTTAATTCATCAAGCCCAAAAGGATGAAAGGCAAAATCAACCCCGGCAGAATTTGAACCCAGACCATAAAGACAGATGAAATGCTGCTAAGCATTTTGCCTTGTGTGCTAATGATTGTGCCAGCTCACTGCCTTCAGAATAATAATAGCAACGTGTTTTACAATACTATCAATAGATAAACAAAACAATCACTTCTATTCACCTCCTGTAAGAATTATTCAACTTTGAGTAAACAAATATGTGCACACACACACACGAACATTGCAATATCTTTGTATTTTTTTTTTTCATCATATTTACTTTGAAAGAAAACACTTCAGTTGTTGGTGAGCAATATTTTTTTTTTATTTTCCTTTGTATAAATGCAGTGTGATTTAACTTTACACGAATAAGACTTCATTCTGTTCCTTGAACAGGCACAGCACCGTGATGTGGGTGAGTTGGTGGTGGTGGATAATATATAAACAGAAAGGGAATATACATATTATATATACATACATACATATACCTACATATATACATACACACACATATATATATATACACATACATATATATATACATACATACATATACATATATATATACATATATATATACATAGATATATATACATATATACATACATATACATATATATATATATATATATATACATACATATACACACACATATACATATATATATATATATACATATATATATATATATATGTATATATATACATATATACATATATACATATATATATATATATATACATGTATGTATATATGTGAATATATATATATATATATAAATATATATATATAAAATGATGTTTGTGATTGTGAGTGGTGCATTGATCAAAATGTTAAACATAACTTTTCAATGAATGCAGTGTGTTGACATGGTATCAGGAATCAAGTGATAGATGACCACAATATTTAGTGAATGAACAGAGAGAGAGAGAGAGCTGGAGGTGAGGCATGAAAAAAATAAAATAAACTAGATTGATGGAAGCCATTTCGCCTGGATTAGCGGATGAAATTAGATCAGGCCGGTTTAACTAGTTTACTCTGCAGAACTGTTGCTTAATAAGGACTCGGGATTAAGTGTCGGATCCAGGTGAACTGAAGAGCTTGGCACACCTTGAATATCATCTATCTTGTCCCAGTCTTCATTTGTAAGGGTTGGCAATGTTGGTAAAGGTACAGACTCACATGGTGTTACGTAGACAACGTTGAAACAGATATGGAGAGGAAATGTTGCTGCTTCCTCCAACGTGAGAATGGGTATATCCTGAAGAAGAATAAATGAAATATTATTGAGTACCAACAAAAATGTGATATTTAATCATATAACAATTATATAAAGTAAGGTGGCACAACAGAAAGTTTGAAGTTATGATAATAATGATATTGCTGACATATATGTACATGTATGTGCATTTGTGTGTGAATGCATGTATATATGTCATTATTTGGTTTTTATTTGAAGATTTCTTGCCAATAGAGAAAGTGCTGGTTTCTAACCTAGATCCAAAGTTCCTTCATTAGAATTTCAACATCCAGAGGGTGGGTATGTGTGTGTGTGTGTGTGTGTGTGTGTGGTGTATGTATGTATGTATGTATGTATGTATGTATGTATGTATGTGTGCAGATTTGCACGTTTTGTTTTATGATTGTATTTTCATGCATATAGTTGCATATCTATACATGCTCATATATACTTAAATGATAAACTTTTGGAAAGTTTTACAGATTTTTATAGTTCCAGTGATGGCTTGAATCTGTAGTCTTCGAATCAGCTTTCTCCTTCCTGGTTTTGAGAAGCCTAATTTCTAAATACATTTCTTAGTATTCTTTACAGTACCAGAATTTTTTGAAATGCTTTATCTGAGGAAGGTTTACGTAGTGGATGCATTTCCTTATTATATATTATGCAAACCTGAAATGTACGTATTAAATGAAATTCAAAATATCACTATTTTGTTTGATGTCATCATTACATCTATATAAGGCAGTGAGATGTCAGAATCGTTAACAAATCAGGCAGAATGCTAAGCAACATTTTGTCTGTCTTTACATTCTGAGGTTCAAATCCAGCCGAGGTCAACTTTGCTTTTCATCCCTTAGGGGTTGATGAAATAAGTACCAGTTGAGCACTGGGGCTGATGTTATTGATCAGTCCCCACTCCTAAAATTTCAGGCCTTGTGCCTATTGTAGAAAGGATTATTACAACTATATATGTACACACACACATATATATAGTTGTCACTATATATAGTCATAATGTATATAAACATATATATATATATATGTATATATACATATATATATACACACACATATATATATATATATACACACATATATATATATATATATAGTCATAAATTATATATACATATATAGTCATAAATTATATATACATATATAGTCATAAATTATATATACATATATATATATATATATACATACACACACACACATATATATGTATGTATGTAAGCATGTATAAATCTATACACACACACACACACACATATATATATGTATGTAAGCATGTATGTATCTATGCACACACACACACATCTACATATATTCCACCAGCATTATTTTAAAGTCCATCTTTCCATTGCCAAATCTCACCTGTTTCCAAGCAACGTAATCCCCCCCCCCCCAATGGCTGGACATGCTTTCATAGATGACTGGAACTGAACACCACCACATGTATGATGGTGACACTTGTTTACAACAATTGTGTGATGTCAAGATATACACAGGAGTCATTCATTGTTTAATGTCTACTTTTTCATGCTTGCAAGGGACACACACACATACATGTATATAAAGGGGCATCTTTTAATTTTTCTTTACCGAAACCACTCACAGGGCTTGATGCTGGAAGACACTAAATTAAGGTGCCACAGAATGGGATTCAAGCCATGTAGTTAGGCAGCACATTTCTTAATACAGCACACACACTGTTGAATGTACCCAAAAGAAGACCACTCAACTGACAGACATGAAGTCACTCATCAATGCACTTCAACTTCTTAGCCCACAGATGAGCTGTGTCCTCTCTCTACCTTTTCTACCACTACTACAGTAGTCTCTGCTTCTCACAGCTGGTCTCATGTCACCTCCACTTAGGTACTCTAGACTCACTCATCTCTCCTCCTCTTGCCACCCTCACTGCATTTCTTCCCACTGTCCTTTCACCTAGATCTTCCTCTTCATAATGCTGGCTCTAAAATTCCCCTCCAGCACATTGTTTATCTGTAGCTGCCAAATTGCAAGAGTTTAAATGGAACTTTAACAATAACAGTGTCAATCTCACTGATCTTAGGAGGTTTGCGAAGGTCAAAGGCATTGTCCCCACTTCCTCCAGATCAAATTGATCATCATCATAATCATCACCCTCATAGTATGTGTCTTCCTTGCTAGTATGGGTTGGATGGTTTGACAGGAGCTGGTAAGTCAGAGAGCTGCACCAGGCTCCATTGTCTGCTTTGGAATGGTTTCTATAGCTGGATGCTCTTCCTAACACCATCCACTTTACAGAGTGTATTGGGTGCTTTTTTGTAGCATGAGCACTAATGCTTTTTACGTGGTACCAGCACCAGTGGGGGTTACCAAATAACTTTCAAGGCAAAGATCTCTTGGCTGAGAGAGGGAGTGGAACTGAGGGAGGTGGCTTTTGCGACAAAAGAGAGGTTAAAATATGATAGAGGGATAGAGACAGGTGCCTTACTACCTCAGTAGGAAATGAAAGGGGAGGAAGGTGAGATAGAGAAATGGATGGTATTGGAGATACATTGAGACATACTTACAAGGAACAGTGGGGGGAATATAAATAGTACAGAGGGGATGTTTCATAGTGTGAGGGGAGAAATTTAGAGATGGAAAAGAGTTGACTGTAAATAGTGATGGTGAGAGAAATTGGAATGGGTGTGGGTGGGTTACATTTGCAAAAAAAAAAAAAATGATGGCTTAGTTTCATACAAGAAGACAAAATGATTAAGTGGTAACCTAACAGGAGTTATGGAACTTTACACTAAAAATTATTGTTTCTCTTACAATCCTAATCATGGTGCTAAGCTTATCAAAGCCATGACTCAGGAAATCAAACTTCTTCATCTTCATCTATAATGATTAAAGATATAGTCAATTTATTAAGAAATATACAGATATTAATGCATTCTATTCTGGTGCAAGCTGAATCCTTTTCTGCCTATTGGATGTGTGGTAAAGTGATTAGTCATCCCTGACAGGCCAAGTTGCTGACAGAGTTACATTTTAATGATTACGTTCTAAGTGGTTATTTGTTCTATTCTGTCGAATAAAATAAAAGTTAATGTGATAATTCCCCTCTTTTATGTAATAAATCAGAGAGAAAAACATTAAAATATTTATTATTTTATCTTTTCTTTAAGAGAGAAGCAATGCCTGTGACCCTTTGCAGGATCTTTGAAATGGGAAAGAAGGAAGGTACATGAAGGGATACCTGACCTAAATGCTTGCAATAGAGTGGGATCCACTAAAGATGTCCAAGATGGCAATGCTAAAGATGTAAAATCAACAGCTAAAGATTGTTTTATATGCCCAAAATCTCCAGCTGATAAATTTCTTTACAATTTTATCTGTTTTATATCAGTGATTAATTTGATTCACCTTGCCAAGAGATCATAATCTGGGTTATGATTATGAGCTGTGTGAAGGCAGCAAGCTTGAAGAATTGTTACCAATTCTGGATAAAATGCTTAGCTGCATTTTGTCCATCTCTATGTTCTGAATTCAAATTCCACTGATGCCAACTTTACCTTTCATCCTTTCAGGGTTGATAAAATAAGTACCAGTTGAGCATTGGGGTTGATGTAATCGACTAACCCCCTACCCCAGAAAGGGTTATGAGCTGTGTGTTGACTAGTGAGTGGCAGTTCAGTTCATGCCCACCCAATAAGTTAGAAATAGCTATAAATGATTTTATCAGTTTCAAACTAAACTATTTTACATCCATTTTACATGCCAGCATAATTGGAATGATTGCTGTCACAGCAATGATTTGGATTACTTTATTATTACAAACTGGGAAGAAGTTGGAAAAAAACAGTTTCACCTCTCTAATTCAGGTAAACAAGAGTAATCAGAGTTATGTTCCTTGCTTGAAAGCACCTAACAATAGTTATTAACAGATTTGAGCTTGGGACCTTGTGATCAATAGCCTAGTGCGTTAATCTCATGGCTATTAAATATTTAATTGATTTTATGAAAAAGTATCACTAGATAAATAGATAGATAGATAGACAGAGAGAGAGAGAGAGAGATCAAGTGAGTGTGTGTGTGTGTGTATGTATATATACATACACACACTCATATATAAGGTGTATTAAAGTTTAATCTCAGATGCATTAATCTGCATTAAATGTGGTGGTGGTGGTGGTGGTGGAGAGTTCTCCAGTGGTCAGGGCTGACCATTTATTTGCATCTTTATGTACAGGCCTTGGTAAGCCCTTTTTTTTTTGAAAGACAGGCAGTTGCTCAAGTATAGAATCTCCCCTTTCCATGTCACGCATGTTTATCCAAAGGAAAGGCTGCAACTTTAGGGCTGACACAGTTTGGGACCAGTTATCTCCCAGATATTGCTATCAAAATGCAAAGGATCAGAATACATTGCAAGGCATCTCGTCTGATACTCTAACAGTTCTTTTAATACATTGTTCTGGATTGGTACTTTTCGGGGTTAATAAAAAGGTTCAGTATCCCTGTTGGCACCTTGGACAAGTGTCTTCTTTTATAGCCCCAAACCAACAAAAGCTTTGTGAGTGGATCAGAAACTGAAAAAGGGTAACAGAAAGTTGGCAACAAGAAGAGCCAAAGAAAAGGGATTTTCTATGGCCTCTTGCCATTGAAAAATCTATCTCAATTAATTATGACTGATTGCTGCAAGCATGGAAAAATGGATATTAAAATAATCTTCACATTGATGATGAAATAATGAAAGGCAAAGACAATCTTAGTAGAATTTGAAATTAAGGCACAAAGTTGGAACAAATACTGCAGTGCATTCAATCCAACACTCTAAGAACTCTGCTGGTTATCGCTTGAGTTAAATATGGAAATTTGAAATAAAATAATGGATTAAGGCTTACCTCATCTGGTACAAAACGCAAACGGTGTATAGGAGTTGACTTGCTATATGTCACCATACCATTCTTGTCAAGAGACATAACAGAAAACCTGAAGAAAGAAATCAAAACCTAATGTGTAAAGATCTTTCTGAGATACACAGTGGTGTGAGAGGGAGCAAGAGAGAAGTAAAAAAAAAACAGTAAACAGGTGAGAGTATAGGTGAGAGGACATACATCCTGAGTGAGAGGATGGGATCAGAAGTTTAATGAAAGCCTTGAATCCACAGACTCATGAGGCTGAAATTTATTCAGATTTTCTAGGTGTTAAGGCAGAGAAGTACAAGAGTCAGCCCTGAACAAAATGCCAGTCTGTCGCAGGGTTAACCTGAAGGTGATATTGCTAAGTGTGCTGAAGCAATGTGCCTTGCCCAAGGGCACAACATGCCATCTGGTCCAAGAACCAAACCCATGACCTAAGGATTGTGAAGGATTGCACATTAACCATTAAGCTATGGCTCTTCACAAGATTAATACAAGTTTATTGGAAGAGGGAGAACATTGTAAAAAGAAATAAATACAATACAAAAATGATGATGATCATCATCATCTTTTAATATCCATCTTATATGCTGGCATGAGTTGATTGGTTTGTATGCCAGTGTCTGCTTTAGCATGCTCTCTACAGTTGGATTTCCTTCTTAATTTCAACCAGTTTAAAAAGTGTGTTGTTGTTGCCATCACTGCCGCCACCACCATCGTCATCATTAAATGCCTGTTTTCCATGCTGGGAAGGGTTGAATGGATTAACCAAAGCTGGTAAGGCCAGGAGCTACACTAGGCTCTATTTGTTCTGGCATGCCCTTCCTAATGCCAACAAGTCCACAGAGTGTACTAAGTACTTTTTATGTTGTACCAGCACCAGTGCTTTTAATGTGGCAGACAGATCTTCGTGAGTACAGCAGTATGCCAGATACCTTGGTCCTTAGTCATCTCCTTTGTAAGGCTCAGTATCTTGCAATCAGCCTTCAATACTTCGTATGTATGGATGAGAAATTAACGAGAAGACTAAAAGATTATACAGCAAGACAGGGCACTACTGACAAGAACAAAAGAATGTTGAGATTTTTTTTGCAAGGGAAAGGATTAATAAAAGAGCAAAAACGGCTGGAAATCAAGGAAAATTGAAATTACAAAAAATAATAAATATATCAAATAAAATTTTTAAAATAAAGTTTACAAGCAGAGGAAATAGCACACAGCCTTTTCTTTTTAAATTCAATGAAGTAAATATTTAAGCCAAGAACAAATCAACAGAATTATAAAGGTTAGATGATAATGGTAAAATCAAATAAATAAACATGATAATTAAGGTAATTCCTGGACATTATTGGCTTGGGGCCTCAGACTCATAGAACTGGTTACCTGATTTCACAACATTCTCTCTGAATGGGATGCCAGTCTGTTGTAGGGTTATTGTGTATAGCTGAGTAGACCATAGTATTGTAAAATAAAGTGTCTTGCTCAAGAACACAATGTACAATCTGGTACAGGAATCAAAACCATGATCTTGTGATCATGAGTACAACACACTAATCACTAGGCCATGTGCCTTCACAAGGTGAATAAGAAGAGCAAAAGCAATGAAGTACAAGAGAAAGAACAAAATAAAGAAAGAAAGGAATAAGAAAGATTTATCAAAACAGTAAAATTTAAATATTACTTATAAAATATTCTCCGGGTTGGTTGTAGACTAACAGATCCATTGTATGGTTGACTTTGCGTGTTTCTCTTGAAGACAAAACCCCTGAAAAAATACAAATGAAATGACTGTGAATTTATGATTCATCTGTTTGTTTTTATACGGGTTAGATGAATATATATATTACTGAAATACACCCTGCCTGTCGCTAAACCTTATCTATTTTGAAAATAAGGGCTCCCTTGTTATTTCACACATCTTTGAAGGCACAAAGCTAGTGGGCAATTTGTTTACAGGGGAAATGACAAAACCACCAATTGTTTTGAGAAGCACAAATGTTAGCACACACATACATGTCCTACATATGATGGCCTCCTTTCAGTTTCAATCTACTAAAGCCACTCACAAGGCTTAAGAAGTGTGCTTCCCATGTGGGATTGAGAAACAAACTCCTCAATTCCATACAATGATAAAGTCTAAAACGTGGATGTTGGAAAACTGTAGCAAATGTGTGGAAGTGATAAAATGAATGATGTTGAGTCAGTATGGCAGTAGGCATCAAACAATGGCTATTGAGGCTGCAGCTGATATTATTGAAAGGAGCAATATTATTGAAAGCTTCAACTAAACATGTTGTTGTTTAGCAACTAACCAATTTTGATCCAGAAAGTCCATGAAGAGAGGTCTGCCAGCTGTGACCATCAAGTCTTTTATTTTTCACACACAGTAAGTTAGGTTTGATTTAAGTGTGCTGTTGCTGAAAGGTTCAATAACTGTATAGAGCAGTGGTTCCTAAAGTGGGTGGTATTTGGGGGTGGGGGGTGAAAAGATCGGGGAGGGCATTGAAGAAAAGAGGGGGTGATAGTGGAATGGCCAAAAGGGAGCAATGGATATAAAGAAACCAAAATAATGGGTTACTTAGGTTAAGTTTTATTTGTGATATGCAGTTGATTTGAATTTGCTGAAGAAAGTGGTCTGTGTTTGTGGTGGTGAGTGGGGTAGGAGGTGCTAGGAATGTGGCCCAGGTGCCAAGGGGGCAGCAGCTTGAAAAAGTTTGGGAACTGCTGGTGTCGAGGGCCCCATGGTTGCTAACCATGCCAAGAATTATGTGACACTCACATCTCATTAGTTAACAGTTATTGTCGGGAAATGAAACAACTTATAAAAATTAAAAAGAAATTACTGGAACAATTATAAAATGGAATCCCTTGTTTTATGAGATCATGGGAGAACAGTAGAAAGCATGGAAGGATGGAGAGTTCTCTGCTGGTTACAATGATAGGGGTTCAGTTGTTCAATCAAATGCATTAACATGTAAGTGGCTGAGTATTCCACGGACATGTGCACCATTAACATAATTCTCAGCCAGAATCAGCCTGATGCATGTGACAGGGCTGTGTCTTTGAATTGTAAGTATAATCCCTCCATTGGGCTTCTACACAGTTTCCATCTACCCAATTTCACTCACAAGGTATGAGTTGGCCAGAGGCTGTAGAAAATTACATTCATCCAAGATGCCATGCAGTGGGATTGAACCTAGAGCCCTGTGGTTGTGAAGTGCAATTCTTAACTATTCAGTGTTACTGCATTTAAATAGAAAGCATTTTGGCTAAAATGACATAACTTTAATTACTTGTAACTATTTTATTATTAATTTCTAGACCCCACCCCCCTAACCTAAAAAAACCTACGAAAATACAGATTTTCATCCTGAGTGTGGAAAACAACATCAATGCAGAAAATTTGAAAAAAATCTAGTGAAAATTCAAAACACTTAAAGTGGTTGGAAGAATTTTTTAAAAACATCCTGTATATTAAATAAAACAAGTGCAATGTATGAGTCATATTACTCACTTAAAAACACACAATATATACTCTTACATATTTTAATAGCATCATATACTATAAAGTATCAGAAGATGCTTTGCTTTAAGATTTGATTACTAACGTTACTAATGTAATTCCAATGCAGTGATGTTGTGAGATGGGTGAATGTCAAGTTGTAGCTTTTATCTTTTACTTGTTTCAGTTATTTGATTGCAGCCATGCTGAAGCACCACCTTGAAGAGTTTTAATAGAACAATCGACCCCCAAGACAATTTTTTTTTTTTTGAAGTCTAGAACTTATTCTATCGGTGTGTATTGCTGAACTGCTAAGTTACAGGTCTGTAAACACACCAACAATGGTTATCAAGCAGTGGTGGGGGAAAAACACAGACACAAAGACACACACACGCATACACAGATATATACATATATTTATATACAACAGGCTTCTTTTAGTTTCCATCTACCAAATTCACTCACAAGGCTTTGGTCTGTTCAAGACTATAGTAGAGAACACCTGTCCAAGGTACTATGCAGTGGGGCTGAACCTGTGTTGCAAGCTTCTTACAATACATTCACGCCTGCATCTACATGCGAGGGAACTTTTCAATATTTTATAGTATACATCAATAATGTTTTAAAATAAAACAAAATTACATATAACAGTTTATGCTGTAATTCTAAATGGTCTCAGATCAAGTGACATCTTTCCAAACGAAGTCAAACTCCAAAGTTTAAATATTTCTAACACAAAACATTAAGTTTATAACAAGTTTATACAGACAATAACTGTTTACAATAAAGAAAGAAGAAATTCCACGAACTTCTTCAATAGATTACAGGCGTGGATGTATGGTAAAAAGCTTGCTTCCCAACCAAATGGTCCTGGGTTCAGTCCCACTGCATGGCACGTTGGGCAAGCGTCTTCTACTATAGCCTCGGGCCGACCAAAGCCTTTTTGAGTGGATTTCGTAGAAACCGAAACTGAAAGAAGACCACCTCACCTCACCTGCCACATATATGTGTGTGTTTGTGTCTTGTTTGTCCCCCACCACCGCACGACAAATGGTGTTGGTGTGTTTACGTCCCTGCATTTCGGCAAAGAGAGATTTTAAAAAACAAGTACTGGGGACAATTCATTCGACTAAAAGTTCTTCAAGGCGGAGCCACTGCATAGCCGCAGTCTAGCGACTGCACAATTGGGAGGCAAAGATATACCAGCACAGAAAAGTCAAATCGTAAATAAAGCTTTGAGCTCGATTAATATTTAACGGTGAGGGGGGAATAACTCTTGTTGCAAAAGTATCTAAGGGAAATAACTCTCAATGACAAAAAATAATCTAAACGGAAATAAAAAGATTAGAGTTTATTTAATGTAGTGTCCTTCATTAGCCAAAGGCCTGCCATGATGGAA
Organism: Octopus sinensis; assembly: GCF_006345805.1. Taxonomy (NCBI): domain Eukaryota; kingdom Metazoa; phylum Mollusca; class Cephalopoda; order Octopoda; family Octopodidae; genus Octopus; species Octopus sinensis. Next base: position 139,804,139 of record NC_042998.1, on the reverse strand, counting down.
CACTCTTATCATCAAAGAGGATCCACACCATAACCATTTTGTACATTACTGACTACATACTTCAATGTGTTTTTCCTTCTTTAAAACAGTAGGTTACTGATTCAACGGAGTTTCGGCTGCTATTTATAGTTTGTCGAGCGAACCACAAAGTAGCTTCTTCATTGGCTCATTTTATGTAATATTTTAGAAATGCTGAGAGCTGCAAATTGAACGAGGCGTCCGAGTAACCACATTTGAGTGACAAGTAATCGACTGTTTATTTTCAGGTGTTGTACAGCGTAAGAATGACGGAGCGTCTTTGAACAAAGATATCTAAGAACTTTTGCTTCAGTTTATTTTTAGCGAGAGGAGACATTGTTTACTATTTATTGTACGTTTAAGCAGCAGGTCAGTCTTGATCGAGCAGACAATATGATCGATGACGTTCCAGCAATGACTATCGGATATTTTATTAAAGAATCAAATTCAGCTGCCAGGCTGAGCTTTTTTATTTTTGGTCCCCTCGTGAGTTCGAAAATATAACAATGTTGCTCTGATGTTGAGACAATTAACTACGGATGCTGTTTAATTTTCTGACGTGAAAATACGAAGAGAGCATGCTCATATTTATCAAGTGAACTAGAAGAATGAGAGGGAGAGAGAGAGAGAGAGAGAGAGAGAAGGGGGCGCCGTATGGTTAAGAAGTTTACTTAGCAATCACACGGTTTCAGTTTCAGTCCCACAATGCAGCACCCTGGGCAAGGGTTTTCTTCTATAGCCCTGAGCTGATGAAAGCCTTGAGAGTAGAATTAGTAGAGAGAAAACTGTATGGGAACCTATATATCATTATACCATACATGCTTGCATACATACATAGATATATGTGTGCAAATGTTGACGTTCCACAGCTTCACTTACCATCATCTGAGTGCAACAATGCTATTGTGTTTACATTCCTTGCTGATATTGACTGGTTACTCTATACTTTCAAAGACCAGTGAAGAATAAACCCCCTTACTTGAAAAACAGAAAAGGATGGCAACAGGAAGAGTATCAAGTTATAAAATACTGTCTCAAATAAGTCTCTAATCCAACCCATACTTGCATAGGAAAATAGTCATTGAATAAATGATCGAGTGAACATGAGTAAACGTTGGTTTAAATACTATCATTAATGATATCAGTTAAGTCTGATAGTCTCATTATCTTTTCAATTTTTAAAACAGTGGTTCCCAAAGTGGGCGGTATTGCCCTCCCACTCGGTGGGGGGGGGGGGCGGCATTGAAGAAAAAGTGGAGTGATAATGGTTAGCAATTCATGCAAAAAGTGGGGCAACAATGGGGTAGTGATTCATGTAAAAACAACTAAAATAATGGGTCCATTAGGTTAAGTTTTATTTGTGAAATGCAGTTACTTTGAATTTGCTTTAGAAAGAGGTTTATGTTTGTGACGGTTAGTTGGGGTGGGGACACTAGGAATTTGGCATGGGTGTCAAAGAGGCAGCAGGCCGAAAAAGTTTCGGAACCACAGCTTTAAAACATCAAAACACAAAAGACAAACAACCCAAAATTATCTGTTGTTCATATTACCCATTATCATTATTTAGTGTCTGTTTTCCATACTGGCATGGGTTGGACAGTTTGACTGGAGGTGGTAAGGCAGGGAGCTGCACCAAGCTCCAGTCATCTGTTTGGGTTGGTTTCTATTGTTAGATGCCCTTCATAATGCCAACCACTTTACAGAGTGTACTGGGTGTCTTTTATATGTTACCAGTTCAAGTGCCCCCTTACATGTCACTGGTATGGGTGTCTGTTACATGTCACCAGCACAGGTGCCTTTTACATATTTGTTTCTTTATTGTGCTCAAAGCAACTGTATTTAGACCAAATATTTAGCAATTACTTGATGTTTTTTCATTGTGAGTGGCAGAATCCATTGAAATGGATTAAATACTTTAGGTATTTAGTTGTTGTGTAACTCTAGTTTAGCTCTATTAAAGAAGGCCTATAATCAAAAGCATTCCAGCCATGGCCATCCTGTAATTGTTGAGACATATATCAAGGACTAATTTATCTAATGTGTCCTTTTTTCTTTAAGATAGTAGTGTGATGTGAGGGTGATTTTGTTGTTATTTCTAGCAAGTTGTATAACCATGAAGAGGTCTTCTCATTAGTTCAGGGTAGTATTAAGCTAACATCGTGTTGTATTCTGTTTATTTTGCTTTCATCTTTTGAACTTAATAATTTAAGTAGTAATCTTGTACTGAGGTTCATTAAATTGATGTACCCTCTCTTCAAAATGTGTGAATTTGTATCAAGGTAAGAATCAATATTAAACTACAAATGGACATGGCTAGAGCAAGTGAGAGAACAGATTACAAGATGGAGAAGAGAAATATACAGCTAGCTATATAAAGATGTACTATTATATATATATGTGTGTGTGTATGTATATATATATAAAGAGAGAGAATTAAATGTATAAAGATATGTAAAGAGACTAAGTTAGATATGTAAAGATATATATATATATATATATATATATATATATATATATATATATATATATATATATAAACACACACATACAGAGAGAGATATAATTAGATATATAAATATAGAGAGATATACAGGTCATCATCATCATCATTTAATGTCCGCCTTCCATGCATGCATGGATAGAGATACCTAAATTTATATAGAGATATACTTGGTACCTTTTAGTGAGAATAATCAGTAAATCAAAGCCATAGCTGTAACCAGTCCACCGCCAGCAATACTGCAACAGAGAAGTTTTATTAGTAAAGAATTATTTGAGCAACAAAGAGTAGTAGGAGGAAGATACAGTAATAACCACAACAAACATATTTGTCTACAACTGTATTATTGAGGGCAACAGTTTTTGAATACTGTTGAAAGATTTGTCTCCTAGCAAGGTCTCCCAAAACAATAGAATCAATCAAAGGTTAAACATTTAAAAATCATACACACACAAGAAAAATAACACCTAGTGTGAGGCCAAAATCGACACTTTCAGGGTAGCAACTACACATTCTTTGAATACAGAATGGGTCTACTCCTTGCTGAATTATTCAGTCACCAAATCTATGCACAGAATTCAGTCATTGGGAAACTGGCCCGGGGTCAGGATGTGTATGTGTTTAAACCTTGCTAGGTCCAATGTGTTGTGCAGACAATTGCTACCATTGGTTGAAAATTACTCAGGAATTGGTGTTAGGAGGTGAAACTATCACCTTAACCCTTTTGATCCCAACTCACCTGAGGTCACCCTTGATTTTATGATAACAAATTCTGTTTTAAAGCAATGTAAATTAAAACATCCTATAAAAATTTTATATTAATTTATCTTCCAAACATCAAAATTAATTGAAACAAAAGCATTGTCTTTCAATAGAAATATGGTAACAAAAGAGTTGAAGGATTGGAGAAATCTGAAGTACATACTTTGCCATTTTTTTGTAGAATTCTTCCACATCGCATAGCTGTTTTGTTAAACTCCTCCTCAGAAAGTTGTTGTGGTCTAAAGTTGATTGATATAGAAATAAAATTAAAAAAAGGACATGATAACCAAAATGCAATTAGATCCAACATTTTAGAATTTAAAGCTGCACTATTAGAGGTAATGTTAAATAATACTGAAGCTAAGTAACATTAAGATCAATGATTACATCTTTCTAGAAGATTCCCTCTTCATTGAGCCAATGAAGTTTTGGTCCAATAGTTTAAGAGTTGGCTGTTTACATCTCATTAATAGGCATTTGTCCTAAGTAAAGCCTCAATTGAACAGCCTTCTCATGAAATTGATATGCAAGTGGTTGAGCACTCCACAGACATGTGTACCCTTAACATAGTACTCAGAAAGATTTAGTATGACACTGAATGTGACAACACCAGCCCTTTGAAATACAGGTACAACTCATTTTTGCCAGCTGAGTGGACTGGAGCACACAATACATCACCAGGTATCAAACTCACAACTTTACAATATTGAGTCAAATATCCTAACAATTAAACTAGATGCCTTCCAAGAACTGTAGTCTGCTATGGTAAACCACCAAGATATCCATTAAGTAGTGGGCAGTACTGAAATAAAATTCATTCATGGCTCTACAAAAGGTAATAGAAAATTACTCCTGTATCTATTCTCTTGCATTATTACATAAAGACAAGGTCTTCTGTGATATCCTAACAAATAAACAGGTTTACAGTGAGGTTAAGGGGAACAAAGAACAACCCTAATTACTACATCATTAACATCAAAACTAGGTCCATATTAAACTATTTTCCTAAGACAACTTAGAATAATGTATCAAAAATGAATATTTTCAAATTCTTTAAGTTGTTTTTCCTAACACCAAGTCTTTGACTGTGAATGGACAGGCAAATTGACCAAGTCAAAGGGAAGTAGTATATTGTATCTTGTTTAAATGTACAATACAACACAATAGTGATAATACTTGGAATTAAGAACAAGAGAGTCATATCTAGTTTATGACACTGAAGTATTGTCAAATTCGCTATGCACACATATACATATATGATGGTTATCATGAGTAATGCTCGATTCTACAGTAAAGATCTCTAAAATCTCAAGTCTATTTTACCACATTAACACTTTAGCATTTAAACCAGGCATATCCGGCCCAAATATCCTACTTGTTTTATGTTCAAACTGGCCAGATCTGGCCTCTCACACTTATCCAACATCTGTCATTCTAAACAGTCACATTATTGAAATCTGAAAGCTACAAGATAATACATGAGTAATTCAAAATAATGTGAATATATAAGCATTACATAGGCACATGGTTCAGTGATTAGAGCGTTGAGCTAACTACTGTGAGGTTGTGAGTTTGATTTCTGGACTGGGCTGTGTGATGTGTTCTTGAGCAAGACACTTTACTTCACATTGCTTCAGTTCACTCAGCTATAGAAATGAATTGCAATGTCACTGGGACCAAGCTATATAGACCTTTGCCTTTCCCTTGGATAACATCAGTAGAGAGGGTAGGCTGGTATGCATGAGTCACTGCTGGTCTTCCATAAACAACCTTACTCGAACTTGTGCCTCAGAGAAGAACTTTCTAGGTGCAATCTCATGGTCATTCATGACCAAAGGGGGTCTTTACTCCTTTTCAGCATTACATTTAACAGAATAATCTGAAAGCTTAAGGGTTAAAAACCATGGTCTCTCTCTCACCCTAACTAACAATGAATTCAAATCATCACAATGGCTTAAGTAAAGAAAAGAAAACTAATTCCATTCCATTGCAGTGTCCTCTGACTCACTAACATGAAGATAAAGACCTCAGTGGTCATCCAGTAACCAAATGAGTTATGGGACATAACTAGTTATTTCAGAAAAACAATATGTCACTCTAATAAGTATAAACTATATAACATTAATGGGAAATATATTCTTACCCTTTATCTAACCCTTGGTCAACTGCAAGCATTTTGTTCCACTGATAGGTGAAGTAAGGCTGCAACCATTCTGGAAAGCAACAAAAGTTTTAGACATTGTAAATATAGAGTGGCGCTTATAACAGTCATTGCCAGTGTGGAATATAATTTTTACAAGAGAGAAAAAAACTTATCTGTTAAAATAAAGAGCAAATGAAACTCACCTGGTGAAACAATGTGGTCAGCATAAAGGGTTTTTACAGATTGCATATCGTTGATAATATGGTGAAACCTCACTTGCCGAAATACCGAGATGTACTTGCGGCCTTCCTTAGTCATCAGAAAATAATGGTTTTCTTTGCCTGATGGAAAAAACAAAAGAATTCCTATTACTTACCGATTCTTTCACTCACACACTTTCACTTGCTCCCTCTCTTTTTCTGTTTATCCAACCAGCTGTACTCAACTATCTCCTGATATATCTTCCAATCTTCCTGTCTATGAATCTATCAGTCAGTATACACACACATAAATGAATGAGTATGTATGTGTACATTTGTATATGTGTGTGTGCATACATTACAGTATATCTATCAATCTATCTACATATATATTTTTATAAAGGCATCAAATAATGGTATGTGTGTGTGTGTGCGCATGTGTGTATGTATGTATGTATGTATCATTTTCTCCTCTCAGTTATTTAAATTATCTTTTTTTCAAGCTTATTCTTCCATTCTTTTACTGAATTCAATCACTGGATTGCAGCCCGGCTGGAGTATTGCCCTCTATGACTATCATATGAAAATAACCTTATACTAAATAACATAGCAGTGAAATGTTTCTCTATCTATGTCTTGTTACTAAGAACCACAAGGCAGTTATGTTTAAGAAATATAGCAGAGGAGTAGTATGCTGGCACAACAAATTTGACAAGCAAAGGCGTCTAATTCATTAGTTAGACTTTAAAAGTTGATCATAACACTAGTCATAATCCGCCTGTCTTTATTGTAGGTGCATGTTGTACTAAAATTTAGTATCACAACAGTTTGTCCTTAATTTTAAAAACAGGAGCCTTTTTTTTTTTTTACTAAAAAACAGATTCAGCTGTTTATGTTACTGGCATTGGCACTCTGTCACTTATGATGATGAAGGTTCCAGTTGATCCAATCAACAGAACAGCTTGCAAATGAAATTCATGTGCAAGTGGCTCTTCATGTAATTCTCAGAGAGAGAACCGCCTGACTGGCCCTCATGCTGGTGGCATGTAAAAGCACCCACTACACTCTTGGAGTGGTTGGCATTAGGAAGGGCGTCCAGCTGTAGAAACTTTGCCAGATCAGATTGAACTTGGTGTAGCCTTCTGGCTCACCAGTCCTCAGTCAAGCTGTCTAACCCATGCTAGAATGGAAAGCGGACGTTAAACAATGATGATGATGATGATTCAGCATGACACAGAATGTGACAAAGCTGGCTCTTTGAAATACAGGTACTACTCATTTTTGCCAGCCGAGTGGATTGGAGCAACGCGAAATAAAGTGTCATGCTCAAGGACACAACATGTCACCAGGAATTGAACTCAAAGACCCTAACCACTAATCCACATGTCTTCATTCTGTTATATTAACCCTTTAGTATTCAGATTACTTTGTAAAAATATAATAGGTATTTATTCACATTTTATAAAATTAATCCTATAATCTTGTAGCTTCAAGATCATGTTGACGTGACTGCTTATTTTTAGAATGACATTGCAGAGTAGGTGTAAGAGGCTTGATCTGGCCAGTTCGGATATAAAATAGATATGGCTGGTTTAAATGCTAAAGAGTTACAGTAGGTCAAATGAGCAAGTAGAATCTCTATAGCCAATTTAATTGATGCAAATACCACTAAACTTTTTATCTAGTGGAAATGCTGCATAAAATTCAAATGGTTCTTGGTATTTAGTTTTTGGCTACTTAATGTGAAGTGGATGAAAAATATAAAAACATTCCTCTTGATAAGACACCAGTCAATTGCAGACAATATTCTTAGACAATCTGATTCATATTCCTGACAGTTATGTAGACTGAGGTAAAGTAGACTAAATGTCCAGTTGAAAAACACATTAAAATAACTACAGTTGATGTGAACCTGTGAACTAGTAATTCACTAATTTAGCTGCTTATTAATTTTATCTCTTCATCATTAAACATTACATGGCTAAATGCAGACATGGTTAGGTGCAGGCATGGCTGTATGGTTGAGAAGCTCACTTTGCAACATGGCTTTGGGTTCAGTCCCACTGTATGGCATCTTGGTCAACTATCTTCTACTATAGATCCAGTTGACAAATGCCTTGTGAGTGAATTTGGTCAGTGGAAACTGTGTAGAAACCCATCATGTGTGTGTGTGTGTGTGTGTTTGCAGGTGTGTATGTGTTTATGCTTGTCCTCAGTGTTATCGCTTGATAACTGGTGTTCCTTTGTTTATGACTCTGTAACTTAGTGGTTCAACAAAAGAGACTGACAGAATAACTACCAGATTCAAATAATAAGTACTAGGGTTGATTTGTTCAACTAAATCCTTCAAGGCAGTGCCCCAGCATGACCACAGTCCAATGAATGAAACAAGTAAAACATAAAAGATACTTCAGAGAAAAAAAAAAATTGTGAAATATAATAAAAATACCAACAAAAATTTGATGACAATGATGATGATGATCTAACCTTCAGCAAGCCCTTTGAAGTAACCCATTTGTTCTGAGAGACTGGTCATGTCTCCTTCGAAATCAGGAAACAACTGGAGATATAACCACTGCAAGGAAACAAAGATTTTTATCAACAGGATGCAGTAACGAGTTTCATTTAATTCAGCAATGATGTTAAGAAATAGGCAAGCAACAGATTAAATTGGTAACATTTGAGATTAGGATTATGCTATTTTTATTATTCATATCTGCACCTAGAATCTTAGTAATCCTACAAAAACAGTGACAAGAACTCTCTCTCTCTCTCTCTCTCCCTCCATCAGACCAAGAAATCCAGCAAACTTATTTAGCCTCTTTGTTATCATATTTCTATTGAAATATTATGCCTTTGTTTCAAATGATTTTGAAAATAAAAGTATGTCATTAGTAACCCTTTTGATGCCAATTCACTGAAACTGCTCTCGCTTGTATAATACAAACATCCTCCTTTAAAGTGACCTAAAGTAAAACCTTCCATCAAAATTCTATGTTAATTTATGTTCCAAACAACAGCTTAATAATGATAAAGTTACTTCCCTAAATTCTTCCTAATTTTCAAAATTAATTGAACAGAGGCAGTGTATTTTAGAAAAAAATATGACAACAAAAGGGTTAAAGTGATCTAAAAACTTTCCATCAAAATTTCATATTGATTTATGTTCCAAATGTCAGCTTAATAATGACAACAGTATTTCACTAAATTCTCCCTAATTTTCAAAATTACTTGTAACAAACATATTCATACAGTAAGTTCAGAAGGAGCCAAATTGAGAATAAGGTAGTTGAGAGAGAGAGAGAGAGTGAGTGAGTGAGTGAGAGTGAGTGAGTGAGTGAGAGTGAGTGAGTGAGAGTGAGTGAGTGAGAGAGAGAGAGAGAGTGAGTGAGTGAGAGTGAGTGAGTGAGTGAGAGAGTGAGTGAGTGAGTGAGAGAGAGTGTTTGTGGGGCATATTTTGAGAGTGACCAATGAATGTTGAAGTGTATATGCATATATGTACGTGTCTGAGTTGTTTGCTTATCAAACAACACAGTTACAAATAATAGCCTTTTTCTAATGCAAGATGTGTCAAAAAAAGCTTCCCACATTTTAAAAGCTAACAAATGTTTCAACAAGAAACACAGTATGCACTAGTTCAAACTTTGATGGTAACTGAAGAAGAAATGGTAAAACATTAGCCGCATGCAGACACCATTACCATTTGCCTAACTTCAGTAGTGCCATAACAATGGCCATAGACAACATGGGAGGTTTTTCTGCCTCACTCTGTAAAAATATGCAGAGAAAGAGCAGACAAAAGAAAATCTGTCTAGTATAATTGGTAGTCATAGCTTTACACATAAAAATAAAACAGAGCAAAAAGTTGTAAACAATTTCACACTACTTTTTGAGTCATGAAATAAAATTAGATATCTCTCGACACATTTTGGTATCACTGTTAAGTTACAGACCAAAATAATGACAGAACATAAGCTGTAACAGAGTACAGCTATTTTCATTTTTAAAGAAGGTTGCACTGGATTTTACTGCAGCTAAAGTATTGCAATCTTTCTGGATCCTTGTACTGTTAAATGGTTAAGAGGTTTACTTGTCTCCCAACTTGTCTTCAATTGTATGGGTTCAATCCTACCTTGGGCAAGTGTCTTCTACTATAGCTTTAGGCTGAAGAAAGCCTTGCAAATAGATTTGGTAGGCAGAAATTGGAAAAGCTGATATACATATCATATATATCATCATTATCATTTAATGTCTGCATTCCATGCAGGCATGAGTTAAGCAGTTTGACTGGAATTAGAAAGCTGGAGAGCTGCACCAGGCACCAGTCTGATTTGGCATGGTTTCTACAGCCAGATGCTCTTCATAATGCTAACCACTCCAAGAGTGTAATAGGCGCATTTTATGTACCACCAGCATGGATGCAAGTTGTGTGACGCTGGCATCGGCCACAACTACGATTTCACAAGCACAGTGTATCACCAAAGGTCTCAGTCACTTGTCATTGCTTCCATGAGGCCCAACATTCAAGATCATGCTTCACCACCTCGTCCCATGTCTTCCTGGGTCTACCTCTTCCACATGTTCCCTCCTCAGAGATTGGCACACCTTTACACAGCTGTCCTTGTCCATATGCATCACATGATCATACCAGCACAATTGTCTCTCTTGCACACACCATCTGATGCCTCTTTTTTCTCTCAAGACATTTACACTTTGTTGTACATGCACGTTATGTGTGTGTGTGTATATATATATAAATATATATAATATATATATATGTGTGTGTGTATGTATATACATACATATGTACACACACACATGTGTGTGTGATAGAGTCGGCTTGGCTTGACATTGTGTGACAGTTGTAAATGAGCACCACCATCATCATACAAGTGGTGTCCTTTGCTTCCAATCTTCTGTGAAAAAAAAGGTCTGGCCATGGGGAAATATTTCCTTTCTAGGAAAGAGACAAGGGTTGGTGACAGGAACAGCATCTGCCTGTATCAAACCTGTCTTAATAAATTCCATCTGATCTATGCAAGCATGGAAAAGTGAACATTGAAAGCAATGATGCTGATAACGATAATGACAATAGAAAAGATAATTACTGGAAAGTTAGCATCTATTGAATCATTGATATACTGTATTTTTGGGAGCATTGTTGTCTTTTAGTAAGGATTTTTCTTATTCAGAGGATTATTTTTATTCTTTTTTAATTTTTTTACCAATCTACTGAAACAAAACAGTATGGAGAAACAAAGCAAAATCACAATGTAATGAGTCACTACATACATACATATATATATATATATACATTATATAAAATCCGTTCTGTTTGTCTATCTGTGTGTCTTCTAGGATCTCGGGCATCCTCCATCCTATTGCACTCAAATTTGATATGTAGATACCGACGGTATCAGGGCATGTATAAGTTTTGAGAAAATTACAAAAGTCGATTCCAGATGAGAATGCGATTAATAAAGCCGTGGGAACATGCATTTGTAAAATCTTTTTTCTTGGAATAGAAAAAAAGTCTATCTTTATTTCTTCTTTTGCTGGTGTCTCAAATTTAGGTTAAATCAGTGTTTCTCAAAGGGAGGCCTATGGGATGGTCGGACAAGTTGTTTTGAGAAAATTTGGTTTAAATGCTTGACAACTCAGCACCGTCCATTGGACGGGGTGCGTTTTGCTCGTATATATATATATACACATATATATAAGGCAAATAAAAAAACAACAAAACTCAAAAGGACATATACAGTGAATGTATTTGGTTGATGCTCATTTTAAGATGGATAAAGTGGGGGTGGGTGACATTTGCGCCTGGCTCTTCATTAGTAAGAGGAAATAGGAAAGGTCCGAGTGAAGGAAAAGAATAGTCCAAGAATAGCATGTGTGTGGTTACATGGCTGGTGTGTTTATATATATATGTATATATACTCACCTTTTTCACTAATGTATATACATCTAATTCAACTTGTAGGACACAAAGATTGGGTGAGCCAACGATCTTTTCCATCAATTCACAACTGAAAGACAACAGAACCAATAATAATTAAAAATGTCAAAGAGACATTTTCTTTACTGTTTTTGCATCAGTTCTACCACATTTCACAGCTAGTCTACCATACTTTACATTCATACTACCATGTTTTACATCCATCTTTCCAGTTCACACTCATTCAACCAAGTTTTAAATCCATTCTACCACTTAAACTTTCAATAGCTCAGCTCATTGCAAATAAATACCAAAATACAAGCTGTTGTTTAATCCCAAGTTCTGATTATATAGATCTCTGATAAAAGACATTCTGGATGTGACCATCCAGCCCATTTTTTTTAAACAATATATCTAAAACTATATTATCAAAACATCCTTCCTTTTATAAGGCTGTTAGATTGTGATTTGAATGCTGCTATTTTTAGCAAATTGTATGACCTCATTTGCAACTGTATATTTAAGCCTAGATAAGTTCTTCCCTTTTCATGGAAGACTGGCAGTTGTCCATGCATGCAAGTTTCCTTTCTCCACACCATCAGTGGTGTCCAAGAAAAAACAATCACCTAAGAACCAATACAACTTGGTCCCAGTGTCATTATAGATATTGATATCAGAATGTGAAGAACCAGAACAGATGCTTCATTGCATCTTGCCCAACTCTCTACCAGTTCTGCCAATCCACTGTTGTAAATGGAGACTTTTACTGACCATAAAAAAGATGAAAGGTAAAGTTGACTTTGGTGGGATTTGAACTCAGATCACATGCCACAAAGCATTCTATCTAATGCACAAACAACTCTGCCAATTTGCCCCTTTATGACTGCATAGAACTTCCTTAAAACTAACTTTTGCAAGCATTATATACGGAGCACCACTCAGGTACCTTTAACACACTCGTCATTCCACCTCTGATCGCTCTTGGTGCAGCTAACTCAACTTTCCCTGCACTATTATACTCAGTCCATCCTCTTCAGAACATAATCCCTCTGGAATCTCCTCCCAGCTCATGTCTTTCTGGCTAGTGTTAACCTTCAACAAATTAAACAGAACATTAACGGCATCAATTTCACTAGTCTCAAAGGGCTTGTAAAAGTCATGGGCACTGCCTCTCCCTCCTTAATTCAAACGTTAAAAAAATAGAGACACAAACGCACATGCCTACACATACATACAAAGATACATATATATATAGGGAAAGTTTACGAAAAAAACAAAAGACGAAGACAGGTGGTGTACAGGTGGTTATTAGTATAATGCTCTGGAATAGAAAAAGTCTTTTACATTTCGAGCCTACGCTCTTCTACAGAAAGGGACACAGAAAAAACAAGGTAACAAAAAAATGTGTCTAGTGGCTAATATATATATATATATATATATATATTAGCCACTACACACAGTGGGCTAATCTATGTAGCTATTCAAGTATCATCCATCTATTGATCCATTGGTTCATCAAGATACCTCTCTCTCTCTCTCTATATATATATATATATATAATCTTCTGGAATCTTCTCCCTGCTTATATCTTTTCTGCGGTTGTTGACCTGTTTAAATGCAACATTAACACCATCAACCCCACCAGCTTCAGAAGGGCAGCAAGGGTCAGTCAGGGGCTCTTCTCGTTTCTCCAAATTCAGCAAATAAAAACAAAAAGCATGTAACTGTTAAATTTTGTTAGCTTGTGGACAGAAAGAAATTATTATTATTTTTTATTTTAAATGACAATGAATAGTGACACTTACCTAATGTCTTTGAGCAAATCAATTTCTCGCAGAGAAAGTAAGTTTCTTTGTAGCCATTGTAAGCACTGAGATTCTACATCCAAGGCGCCATACATAGTAGCTCCCATGTAATATTTACAGACTGTTGTGGCACTACAAACAAACAGAACAGAACAATTACAAAATATATTTTCAAACTGAAGATAAAATTCAAGTGATATCTTTTATTAATATTGGTTTCAAAATTTGGCACAAGACCAGCAATTTTGGGGAAGGGGATAAGTCAATTATATCGACCCAGTTTTCAACTGGTACTTATTTTAGTGACCTCAAAAGGGATGGAAGGTAAAGTCGACCTCAGAGGAATTTAAACTCAGAATGTAAAAGCAGACAAAATACCACAAAGCATTTTGCCCAATGTGCTAATGATTCTACCAACTCACCGCCTTACATTTTCTCTTAAAGTTTCATAGTTCTAGTCTGACTAGCTTTCACACAAATCAGTAAATGTTTTGTTTATTGATTTCTATATCAGAACAAGCAGTTTTGGCTTAATTCAGAACGTTTTTGGGTATATACCACTGAGGAGACCAAATCGGGTTCAAACATCTGTATCTGGTGATCCACTGGTATTCTGAATGAATGTTTATAACATACAAGTCTCCTTGGTGGGTTTCCCTGAGATAGAATATTAAACCTAGTGCTGTTCCACACTTGTTTACACATTATAATGTGGTACAGATTGGTATTTTAATCCCAGGCTTCTTCCAGTGTGTATATTAATATAAATTTTTATTTTCAGTGAATGGATAATGTTATATTTTTGGTGTAGAAACTAGATTAATTTTTCATTAATTCCTTGATAATCCTAGTTACTTGGTATTAAAATCAATCAACCAATAATAAAGACATTTTTATTGAATATGAGTGAATTACCAAAAATGAACTGGAATAGAACAAGCAGCTATGTGTACCTTGCATGCACTTTTGGCTATCATTCCTGTCTTTCTCTATTTGACTTATTGTTGTTTGCTTTCTGTCTCCTCTTTTACTCTTTTCCAACAAGTTGTAGTGTATCTGAGCACTGTATACAATACATTCATTACTACTACTACTACTATTATTATTATTATTATTATTATTATATTTTACTTCTCAGAGCTCTCGATCTTACTTGCTCTAGTTAATTCTGTGAGAGTGGACTGCATTCTGTTGCCAAAGATCTCACAGGGTCTCTTTCCACATATTATAAAACTTGGTACTTAGGTGTTAAGTGTCATGGAAGATACTCAGCACCAATCTCGTTGTCGTCATCGTCATCATCATCATTCATTTTGTCTGTCTTTACATTCTGAATTCAAATTCCAACAAGGTTGACTTATCCTTTCATCCTTTCATACAAATAAGTACCAGTTATGCACTGAGGTTGATGTAATCGTCTAGCCCCCACCCCCGGCCTTGTGTCTATAGTAGAAAGGATTATTATTATTATTATTAAAATCCAGAAAAATGGAGAAGTAGCATTAATATAATTTATTAACTGCAAAAATTCAACATGTTCACTTAATGCTGTTTTGATTTTGCCCAAACATGTAATAACCTTTACTCCTCTGACGAGATTTTACCCAATAATGTTTTAATTACTGAAACAGCTGTAAGGGAACATGTTGAATTTTTGCAGTTAATAAATTACATTAATGCTACTTCTCCATTTTCTGGATTTTAATTTGAATATTTATAAACCAAGATTTATATTTAAACCTATTATTTTAGGAATATTACTATTCACAACAAAATAATAGGTAACAAACCAGTAATTCATTGGATATTTTCGATCCTTTAAGGTGGTTTTTTAAAATTTATATTTACTCTTTACTCTTTTACTTGTTTCAGTCATTAGACTGCGGCCATGCTGGAGCACCACCTTCAGTCGAGCAAATCAACCCCAGGACTTATTCTTTGTAAGCCCAGTACTTATTCTATCGGTCTCTTTTGCCGAACCGCTATTATTATTATTGAAAGAAGATGAAAGATGTGTCACTTACCTAATAGAATCTTTCATAATTGACTCACATTGTTGGATAAGGTCTTCCTGTTGAAGTAGTAGAATCAACTGGTTAATTAAATATTTTCTTTTACAAATAAATACAAATGTTAAAACATTGACTTTTTGACAACTGACAAAGCACATTTGTGTATTGGAGGTGAGATAGTTATTGAATCTTTTAATTGTACACTTTATTTTTCCACACAAGCATACATGGGGCTATTTTTCAGAAACTAGAACTTTTCCATAATGCCCAAGTAATTGACTTTTTTTCTATAACTAACTAGCTTTAATAAACATTTTTCAACTTTGAAGTTGGTGTGAAACCTTTGTGTCAGCCAAGCAAACTGAAAAGAGCATTTGATATAAAAATAAGGGTTCTAACATCTACTTTTCCATGCTTCCATGTATTAGACGTGGCTAAATTGAGGCAGGATCTTCTATGGCCAGATGCCCTTCATAGCACTAAGTTACCAGTTTCTAAGTGAGGTAACAATCTCCCTGACTATCAAACAATGAAGAGCCCAGTCATGTTGCTGCCAATGACTGCAAATAAATGACGCCATTTTTATTCTTTTACTTGTTTCAGTCATTAGACTGTGGGCATGCTGAAGCACTGTCAGGAAGAATTTTTAGTCAACTGAATCATCCCCAGTACTGATTTTTTAAAGACTGATACTTATTCTAACAGTCTCTTTGGCAAAAATGCTAAATTATGGGGATGTAAACACACCAGCACTGATTGTCAAATGGTGGAGAGAAAACACACACATATGGGCTTCTTTCAGTTTCCATCTACCAAAGCCACACATGAGGCTGTTCAGCCTGGCTATAGTAGGAGCCGCTTACCCAAGGTGCTATGCATCGTTATGTTATTACATGTTTGGGCAAAATCAAAACAGCGTTAAGTGAACATGTTGAATTTTTGCAGTTAATAAATTATATTAATGCTACTTCTCCATTTTCTGGATTTTAATGATAATAATCCTTTCTACTATAGACACAAGGCCTGGGGTGGGGGCTAGACGATTACATCAACCTCAGTGCATAACTGGTACTTATTTCATTGACCCCGAAAGGATGAAAGGCAAAGTCAATTAATTGAGATCAAGAAATTAATTTTTTGCAACTAAACACTTTCAAACTTCGGACACTGGTAGAATGTGTCATATCTTTTACTCTTAGTGTTGTTGAGAAAAGTTTATATTTTCAAAGTTATTTCGTGTTAAAGTTGTCATATTTCGGTAATTTCAACCAATCAATGACGTGTAATCAGCTGAATAAAATTACTGCTGTTGTTTGTCAACAACAACTATCAGCAGTGTATATTTCATTTGTCACTGTTATTTATGACATCATTCGTGCATTTGTACTGGTTTTAGCTTTAGGGTTTTAGAGGTAGAGTTAGGGTTAAGGTTTTAGGGTTAGAGTTTTAGGATTAGGGTTTTAGGGTTAGGAATTTAGAGTAAGAGTTAGGGTTTTAGAGTTAGGGTTGGGATTTTATGGTTAGGGTTAGAGTTACGGAAAAAAGTGAAAAATGAAGAAATTGGAGGGGTAGAGGGCAAAAAAGTATTTCCAAAAATAGTAGCTGAAAAACAGGAAAAAAAAAAACTTAAAGCAGTAGAAATGCACGAATGATTGTGGTGGTGCCATGAAGTAAAAATGCTTCAGATACACTCGTTTATTCATACAAACGTAACAGAGATGCAATATGTGATAAATAACAGTGACAAACGAAATATACACTGCTGGAAGTTGTTGTTGATAAACAACAGCAGTAATTTTATTCAGCTGAATGCACGTCATTGATTGGTTGAAATTATCGAAATACGACTACTTTAACACGAGATAACTTTGAAAATACAAACTTTTCTCAACAACACTAACAGTAAAAGATATTTTATATGACACATTCTACCAGTGTCCGAAGTTTGAAAGTGTTTAGTTCCAAAAAATTAATTTCTTGATCTGCCATTCAAAGGGCAGTAAAAGAATAAAAAAAAAGGTACATATATATGCAGAACATACAGATTGCAAGAAAAAATATTTGTAGAGCTAGCTGTCCTCCCATATGGCTAACAACTTATCCATCAGGAGGATATAGCCCCTATTTCCTATTACACCTTGACTAGCGGGGTATACCAAGTTTGAACTTGTTACCATTAGATCAGCCATCCATTTTCTTGTTCTCGCAGTTATGCTAAAGTTGAAATGTTATGGAATCTTACCAGTTGCAGTAACCGTGCAGCAGCAAGTATACTGACCACTTGCGTTGGTCTGATCAATACATTATCATTGTAGAATGAGCCAAGGGTAATGTTGAGAGCTGAAAAGATAAGAGAAGAAAAATGACTGAACTAAGATTAACTTAGTTTATTTTATGTCTGTTTTCTTTTTCTTTTCATGCTAGCATGAATGCTAAAGGGTTGTTGTTTTTTTTGTCATGAACACATATTATTATTAAGGTACTGTTTTTAAAGTCCTTCCTATCACAAACCTTTGTTTTCAATAAAGGATTTCTATTCTGCATGTCTTTGAAAGTGCTGAGCCAGAGATTATGATTTTTCTTATCAGGAAATATCAACAAACACTTTTTAAGCTCAATGTTTTCATATGAAAGTGGAGAAAGTAAGCATTCACTCAAACACACATACAAACATTTCAATACGAAAGAGAAGCAGCCCGAATGATATAAACAATATCAAACACACATGCACAAGGTATGTGTTTTGTCAGTTCGTGGATATATATATATATATTTTTTTTTTTCTCTCCTTGTTTTTTCTGTGTCCCTTTCTGTAGAAGAGTGTAGGCTCGAAACGTAAAAGACTTTTTCTATTCCTGAGCTTTATACTAATACATCTGTTTGTTTTGTACACCACCTGTCTTCGTCTTTTGTTTTTTTCATAAATTCTCCCTATATATATATATATATATATATATATATATATATATATATTAGGGAGTGACAAATTAAAAAGAAGCTATATCTGGTCACTCAGAATAAAGAGCTTAAGATAAGTCTGAGAGTGAATAAAATGATTAACATGATTGTTAATCTAAAAAATGACCGGTTTCCATATAGTTTCCATCTACCATTTCCACTCACAAGGTATTGATCAGTCTGAGACTATAGAAGAAAACACTTGTCTAGGCTGCCAGACAGTGAGATAAGACTGAAAAACCATGTGATGGCAAAACAAACTGCATATTTACACAGTCATGCCTGTGGTTATGGACTCAAAAAAATATAACATTTACTGAATCAATGACAGAGAGAGTTATTTAACCCTTTAGTACTTAAACCAGCCATATCTGGCCAAAATATTCTACCTGCTTTATGTTAAAACCAGCCAGATCCAGCCTCTCACACCTGTTCTACAATGTCATTCTAAAAATAATAATCACATCAAGATCTCAAAGTTGAGATCTTGATACATGGTTAATCCAAAACAATGTGAATAAAGAAGCATTACATCTGACAGAGTAATCTGAATGCTAAAGGGTTAAGAGTATCATGAAATTATTATTGCTATTAGTTATATGGTTTGATCTTCAATATCACCTTTACATCAAAGGAGAGTATTGTGTGCAATGAACTGGAAGCTGAGGTGTTTTCTCAGTGAGAGTAACTTGTATATATGGTGGATGAAATTAGGAAATGTATGTTGAATAAATGGGTATGTTTCTAGTGTATATGACGAACAAAAGTAGGATATGTATGGTGAATAACAGGAGTATGCTAGCATTTAAAGGTAAAAATCAACAAACAGCACAGCACTCATGACACGTAAACATGTCAATTATAAGTAACTATGTAATATGCAGATCAATGACGGTTTATGATGTGTACAATTGGCTGTAGATAAATATGACAAATGTAACTGACTTCAAGCAAAGATAACTAACTACAAATTCTGTATGTCTCATTTGATTATATAATATTTTTCTTTCTATAACAATGTATTCACTGTTCTTAGATCAGCCAACAACTTTTGATATTTATGTGTATGTGTGTGTGTTTTTACCCATACCAATGGCCAGCTTTAGTTCAACTAATGCAGACTTACCATCGACATCAATATTGGGATCAACAATATCAATATTTATGACAGATTCATCAGATTCTTTCCATGATCCATTGAACATACAAGCAAAGTAGGCTGACTGGAAGAAAAAAGAAAGGAGAAATGCTCAATCAATTTCTGTACAAATATCAAAAATGAATATTACACATCAATTAAGCTGGCCACTTTTCAATCAGAAACCGCTTCCTAAAACAACAACAAGAACTAATGATGAATTGGAAAGACATATCCTGCAACTCATTACTCTATTACTTGTTTCAGTCATTGTAGTAGAGGTAGGTAAGACAGCAAAAGGACATAGTATGTACATGGATCAGAAGTTGGAATAATTTTTTAAGTGACTTTATGCTTATCTGTCTAGTGGTCTTTCAATGGATGTGATAGAGGCTGAACATGTGCAGTAGTAAAACCATCCTAGATATGATAGTACAAGGTGAGATCAAAAAGTTCTTGGACTAGTTCTGTAGCATGCCAACAGATGGCAGTACACAGTTGCATGTGCAGTGAAAGCTAGCAGTGATCTTCATGAGGCAGTGTGCCAGGTGACATTGCTGTGTTTACTTTGCAATTTGTGAAATTTATGTTTTTGTGTTCACATGTATGCTGTAGCTTGTGATTTTATTATGGACAGAAACAAATTTTGCATTAAACTTGGGAAGTCTGCTACAAAGACATTGAGTATGCTTCAGCAAGCTTACAGTGATGTAATTTCAAGTGGCACAGGTGCTTCAAAAGCGGAAGAATATCCCTAGAAGATGTTGAACAATCTGAAAGACCTGCCATAAGTGTCACCCCTAGAAATGTGGTATTATGCATCCAGAATTTGTCCCCCAGACCCAGACCATCAATTGAGAGTTCTTCTGTGATGTTTTGAAGCATTTGAAGGAGTATATTTGGTGAAAGCAGCCAGATTTGTGGAGTGCAAAGAATTGGATTCTTTACACTGACAACACACTCTATCACTGAGTTCTCCTCACTTGTGAGTTTCTCACCAAAGACAACATGTATCACTTCTGCGCATGCCTTATTTGTCAGATTTACCAACTCTTCCCCAAGATGAAAATGCAGCTCAAAGGCCAGCGTTTTAAAACTTATCAAGATCCAGAGTGAATTGCAGAAGATCCTTGACTTGCTTACGAAAAACAACTTCCAGGCTGGATTCCAAAAGTGGCAGGAATGCTGGGACCGGTGTATTGCTGTACAAGGTGACCATTTTGAAGGAGATGATGTTAAAACTTAGGTAAATAAGTTATTTTTTTTATTAAACATCACTAGTCTGGGAACCTTTTGATACCACCTTGTATTACTCTATTGTAGGGCTCACTGGAGCTTTATGGCAGTAGTGATGTTTCCAGCATGAATGCAAGGCATGAAATACAATGGCATAAGATATGCCAATGAATGCAAATAACAAATTTGGTTTTAAATCTTCTGGTTTTATGAGATACAGTTGGGAAAGAGGGAGCATCACCATCATCATTATTATTACCTAATGTCCATTTTCTATGCTGGCATGTATTGGATGGTTTGACAGGATCTGGTGTGCTGAAGGAATGTGTTCAGTTCTAGTGTTAGTTCTGGCATGGTTTCTATGGCTGGATGCCCTTCCTAATGCCAACCACTTTATAGTGTGTACTGAGTGACTTTTCATGCTACCAGCATTACTGAGGACACCAATTATATGGCTTTGACTTTCAAAACTGCATGCTCTGTCTTAAGTACCATGAGTTATCTCTGCATAGAAGGTTAATAATTAGTGTGGCGATGAAGTATTTTATAACCAGTCTTTGTGATACAGTCTTTACTGAGGCGATGTATTCACCAGGAGAGATCTGTAGTGACCTTGCAGATGTTCCATTTTTTTACAAAGAGTATGACTGTCTTTGTGTTGTTTAAAGAAACTAGATTGGTATAAGCCCACTGAAGGATGTTTCTGAGATCTCTGTTCATGGCATTATGTTCTTCGGATTTGATGTGAGGCATCTAAGATTGTATGTGCAAAAGGTTAAGGAAGAATGAAGGGTGATATAATGAAGACAGACAGAATGAATTTAATCTTTGATAAGTGGAGTGACAAAGAATGTACAATGTGTGAATTTGTATTTATTTGTGTGTGAGAGAGAGAGAGAGACTACTGTTAGTGGTATTAAATTAGAATGACAGATATAGGGAGAAAATAAGAGGAGAAGCAGATGACAAGTTGTTACTTAAATGAACAGCTAATATCTAGGAAATCACTTAAACAATCAATAAAGTGATTCAATAGTTATAGGTCAATACAAGTTCAAGTTTGTTTAAAGATCACACATATTTCTCAGAATATCAACAGCTTGTGGTTTTTCTGATTGTTTATCATATCAGTGTCATAAGTGAAAGTAAACTAAAGTTCATATACATTTGCTTGCTTTCTTCCAAAGAATCTAGGGCTCTTAGCTTAGATTTTCTTGGGGGCAGTCTCGAGAGTAACCAGCTGAAACTGCAAAGACGATCTGGTACTCAACTGAAGATTGAAAGCTCCGAATGACCCGTCCTTGTTTTTCCTGTCCTTTTTCGTATTGTCTAACTGTCTGGATGTTTTGTTGTCGCTTGTTACAGTCTTGTTCCATTTTTTGTTTTGTTCCTTCAGTTTCCATTAATCAAATCCACTCTGGTTGGCCCGAGGCTATAGTAAAAGACACTTGCTCAAAATGCTATGCAGTGGGACTGAACCCAGAACCAGGTGGCTAGGAAGCAAGCCTCTCACCACACAGCCACACCTGTATATAAATATCACTTTGTATCCCTTATTTCCATCACTTTCAGCTTCCATCTACCAAATCCATTCACATGACTTTGGTCAACCCAAGGCCATTGCTGAAGACACTTATTGAAGGTGTTACATATGAAAACCATATTGTTGAGAAACAAGATTCTTAACCAAACAACCACAATTAAAAAAAAAAAAAAACTAAAATCAAAGACACTGAGGTCCCTTGGCATTATATAATAATTTCACTGCATATTTCATCACATGCTTTGGAACTCAAAACACTGAATGCAAAGAGTTACTTACTTGACTTATATACATTTTGTGTAGGCGCCATTCTTGACCCAATGCTTTGATTGTGATATCACTGCCTTGCCCATTTACAAAAAGAGTATCATAAATATGTTTCGTTGTAGATTTCAACCTTCGTCTGAAAGAAGAGAAAAAAAAAGGATTAATGGAATTTATATTTTATTATAAATATTAGACTTATGTAAATTGTTAATATGGCTCAGTGGTTAGAGCATCAGGCTGACAATCATGAGGTAGTGAGTTCAATTCCTGGACTGGGCTGTGTGTTGTGTAGAAAACACTTGCCCAAGGTGCCATGAAGTGGGACTGAACCCAGACCCATGTGGATGGGAAGCAAGCTTCTTACCATACAGCAACACCTCTACCTATGATTATTTTAATTAAATAATCTTAATTAGAATTGTTCCTATAGGATGATCATGACTGGAAGGTCTTCATCTACTTGATCAAATCTTACTTAGAGCTAAACAATAAAAACTTCAAAGTAAATTTATTACAAAAAAAAAAGAAGAAATTTTACAAAATATAAGGAAGGCTGTGAAGTAATAAGTTTGCTTCCTAACCATATAGGTTCAGTCTCACTGTGTGGCACCTTGGGCAAGTGTCTTCTAATATAACCTTGGGCCAACTAAAGCCTTGTGAGTAGATTTGGCAGACAGAAAGTGAAAGAAGCCTGATTTGTGTGTGTGTGTCTTTGTTGTTCCCCACCAGTGCTTGGCAACTGGTGTTGGTGTGTTTATGTCCCTGTAACTTAGTGGTTTGGTGAGAGAGAATGTTAGAATAAGTAACAGACTTAAAAAAAAAGTAAGTACTGGGGTCAATTCATTCAACTAAAAATTCTTCAATGCAGTGCCCCAGCATGGCCACAGTCTAATGACTGAAACCAATAAAAGATAAAAGATAATTAAAAAATACAAGATATAAAACATTTTTTTAATTTATTTTCATTTGGTCATCCTGACACATTCACCATCCTTCGGTGACCTTTCTCTTAACACTGTGTTTAGGGACTGAACAAACTCATAAATTAAATCTATTTCTCATTTTATTTTAGTCTAAATTGCAAGTTATTTGCGAGCTCAGTTGGAGTGTACAGATTGCAAAGTTAGCATTAGCATTTAATACTAGTAATGGTTTTTTTTTGTTTTTTTTTTTGACAATAGAGAAGAAAATTATATAGAATTGGCAGTTCATCAGACAGAGATAAAGAGGAACTAAGTAAATGCCATAACATAGTAATTTTAGAATAGTAATTAGCAGAATGCTGACTTGTGAATACATCATGATTGTACTAACTGTGATTGTGATTATGTGAAGGTCTGCCACAGCTACCAAACTAACATGTTGCTGTAATGAGGTACTGCTACTATATTTTGTAGTAGCTGAGATACTTTATTTCCTATTATATCCAAAAACTTTCTTGCTCCACATGCCTTCCATCTAAAGTTGGGAATCTCAACCATTTTTTAATCTATGGACTCCTCTGATTACTATTTTACTCTGGTGGACACCCATAGCTATTCTTCGTTTAAAAACGAGTTTTATAGAAAGTTTTTTCAAAATTCCCATTTTGTTTTTCGCACATTAACTTGTGTAGGTTGAACTATGTAAAATGTTAGTGAAACAAACATAGCTGTTTCTTGCAATACATACAAATACATACATCTAAAACAAAATCTTTTCAGGGGCTCTTAAAATACTATTGTGGATCCTGAATTTACTATTTTGTTGTGTGGATCCCCAAAAATCTTATATGGACCCTCAGGGGCCATATGGACTCCAGTTGAGAACCACTGATTTAAAGCTTATTTGCTCTCTTACATTTTTCATCATGTCCTGAATGCTATCTTGCTGGCCCCTCTCTCAGTTCTTAACCACTTCCTCTTTGACACTGTAATACACACACCAATCAGGAAGCACAACCCTTTTTTAAATAAGCAATTATAGGTGCAGGCATGGCAATGTGGTAAGAAGTTTGCTTCCCAACCACACTGTTCCAGGTGTCAGTCCCATTGTGTGGCATCCTAGGTATCTTCTACTATAGCCCCAGGACGACTGAAGCCCTGTGAGTGAATTTGGCAGACAGAAACAGAAAGAAGCCCAATGTATACATACATAATTCTAGCTGTGTATTTATATAACGTTGTTTATCCTAAAATGTACAACATATCAACGGAAAACAAATAATTTATACAATCACATGTGTTGGAAGCAGCAATGTTTTTTTAAAATAGTTTTTTTCTAGTATATCCCCTTACATTTATATAATGCATTTAAGAACAAACACCAAAGATTCTGAATTTCCATATATTTTTGAACTAAAATTATTTTTTGATTAAACTAGCGTTAGAAATATATGCTATACCAAACAAAATATATTTATTCACATACTTAAAATGCAAACTAAATATATTTATATACAAAAGAAAATATATACATAAACAATTATTAGACAAAAATATATAGACTTTAAATGCTGGCCACTAACAAATTTTTCTGCAATATAAAGATGTTCTATCTTATTTATGCTATTCAGCATTATTATTATGCATTTGAGGATAAAATATTTCCATATCTGTATATTTCAATACACACACACACACATATATTATGTCTTACTTGTTTCAGTTATTTGACAGTGTCCATACTGGGGCACTACCTTGAAGCGTTTTAATCGAACAAATCAACTCCAGGACTTTTTTTTTTTAAGCCTAGTACTCATTCTATCAGTCTCTTTTGCTGAACTCCAAAATTTCAGGGATGTAAACACACCTTCACTGGTTGTCAAGTTGTGGTGGGGGACAAACACAGACACAAAGACATAAATATATATACATTTATATAACACTTGCCCAAGGTGCCATGCAGTGGGGCTGAACCTGGAACCATGTTGTTGGGAAGCAAGCTGTTTACCACGTAGACACGTCTGTGCAAATATATATATATATATATCAATATCTATAAAGCTGAAATGCGGAAAAGTTGTTTGATTTCTTGGTTATTTGTCTCATTTTGGGATGGGATCGGTTTAAGGGGCACTAGATGGAGTTGGATTGGTGCCAAAATTTACACTGGGGGTAAAATGGAGTGGGCAATGGTGTGAGGAGAGTTACAAGTTGCTCGGGGCTATGGTGAGGAATATGGGAAAAGGAGAAAAGAAAGAGTGGAAGAGGAAGAAGAAAAAGAAGATAAAGACGAAGAAAAAATAAAAGAAAAAGAAGAGGGCAATAAAAATAACCAGGCAAAGAAGATGAACAAAAGAAGAAAGGGAAAAGGAGACACACACAAAACAACACCACCACCAAAACCTGAGAGAAGCACGGGTCAAAATAGCTAGTCTTATATATAAATGGCAATTTCTGTTTGTCCATCTGTCTGTTACCAACTTAGTGCTTAAACCACTGAACCAAAATTCATGAAACTTTGCATACATGTGACATTAATATCCAGTTCAATAATAGGCTAATTGGATTTTAATAAAAGTCTATAATGTGCTCCCTACCCAGGGGCGTTGAGCAAATTATATGATAAAATAAAAAGGTTGCAAAATTATAAATCTGAGAGAGAGGGTGAAGGCGAGAACAGAAAGTAGAAGTCAGATGAAGAGAGGGGGAAGTCAGATGAAGTGATGAGGGGAGAGTTAGATGAAGAGAGGAGGGGAGAGTCGAGCCTCTGTGGCACAAAGGAGTGAAGAGAGAAGATTAATTCCAGTTCACAGCAAAGGCAGGAGCCTGGATGGCCCCTGTGCAAAGACAATCCAAACACAGACAGATGTTGTGGTGAATGACTGGTAGAGCAGAAATGGCATGAAATCAGGGTGTCATTGCCAGTGCTCCTCGAACCAGTCGGCCAAACAGCATCCTGTTTGACGGATGTACAGGGAAGAGCAGAAAGAGCAGGAGATGCAGTAAATGACGTTACTGGAAGTGCAGGTAAAGGACTTGGTGATGCGATAGGGATGATGATAGGTGCCTGTGAGGAGGGTGGTAATATTATCATCATTATCCTCCTCTTTTAACATCTGTTTTCTATGCTGGCATGGGTTGGACAGTTACACAGGAATTGGAAAGTCAGAAGGCTGCACCAACCTCTGCTGTCTGTTTTGGCATGATGTCTATGACTAGGTGTGATTTCTAACAATCTGTAAAGTGGCTGCACTTTAGAGAGTGTACTGGGTGCTTGTACTGGATGGCAATAGCAATAGCGGGGTCACCAAGTAACTTGCAGGACAAACAACCCTTCAGCTGAGTTGGAGACTAGTATTGAGGGACAGAAAAATTACGTTAGAGAGGAAACATAGCTGCCTCAGGTGTGTGTGTGTGGAGGGGAGAGTGAAAAGAGAGAGAGAGTGAGAGAGAGAGAGAAAGAAAGAGAGAGAAAATGGTGAAGATGTGATGGGGAATAGACTGAAGATTGGAGAGGGTGAGTGAGTGTGCTTGTGCGTTACTATCTCCTTGGCTTGACATCATATGATAGTTGTGAGTGTTACCATCATGCAAGTAGTGTCTGTGTCCAATCTTCTATGAAAGATATAAGGAAGGCTGTGAGGTAAGAAGTTTGCTTCCTAACCACATGGTTCAGGGTTCAGTCTCATTGCATGATATCTTGGGCAAGTGTCTTCTACTACAACCTAGGGCTGACCAAAGCCTTATGAGTTGATTTGGTGGACAGAGACTAAAAGAAGCCTGTTTTATGTGTGTGTGACTTTGTGTCTATGTTGTGCCCCACCACCACTTGACAACCAGTGCTGGTGTGTTTATGTCCCTGTAACTTAGTGGTTCAATAAAAGTGAATGTTAGAATAAGTACCAGACTTTAAAAAAAAAAGATAGTAAGTACTCATCATCATCATCATCATTTAACGTCCGCTTTCCAAAAGGAAGTACATGGCCTGACCATAAGAAAAATATTAGCTCACTTGGAAACAGGTGAGGTTGGCAACAGGAAGGGTGTCCAGCTGTGGAAAAACCCACCTCAACAAAATTCCGTCTTACTCATGTAAGCATAGAAAAGTGAATGTTAAAGCAATGACGATGATGATTTAGCTACACCAATTCCTTCATCAATGCAACTACACATATGAAAACTATTTTCACTTTTTACAATGTATAATAATAATAATGAAATTATTGTACACAGTGCTCAGGTGCACAACAACTTGTCAAAAGTACGTATAAATAATATGCAGTAATGTACAAATGTCTGGAAAGTGAACAGTGTATGAGTCAGATACATGCTTGCATGTGTATGGAGGGAAGAAAATCAGGTGTAGTGTTGGTGAATCTCAGGAAGCATGGAAGTTTGGAAGGATGCAGTGATCCAACAACTAACAACTGATGCCGGCAGTTTGTTCCATGCTTCAGCAACTCTTAGCATGAAAAAATGTTTCCAAAAGTCATAGGAGCTGAGCTGTTTTCTGACTTTGTAAACATGTCCACGGGTGTTAGACAGATGGAGTTTGAAAAGGAGCTTATTGTTTGTAAGATGGTTAACAATTTTATGGGTGTCTACCAAATCAGCTGCCAGACGTCGGAGTTTCAATGTATCCATGCCCAGGGAAGTAAGGCGTTCAGAATATGGCAAATACCTGATGGAGGGTATTCTCTTGGTTGCACATCGCTGAATGGCTTCCAGATGATTAATATCCTGGGCAAGATAGGGGTTCCAGATCGGTGATGCAAATTTCAGGTGAGGTCGCACCATAGCTATATATGTATGTGTGTGTGTACATATATATATTCTTCTTCATTACTCCCTTCTTGTCCCCTTCCTTCCACACTTTGGACAGCCTCAGACCCACCCTATCACCTTTTCAACTCTATTCATCCCCCTTTCTTCTCAACCCTGTCATAATCCTTTCTATCCCTCTTATTCCTTCTATACTCCCTTCTTACTTATCATGTCCTTATACCTTCACCTGAGATCACTGTAGGGGATGGTATCAGATATGGTATCCAGCTGTAACAACTCTGGTTCAACATACTTTTCTCTGGAAAATAAAAAATATGGGGTCCATGGAAGAAGATTCTAGGTGGCTACTTAACCAATGCAACTTACAAGCCAAATCTCTCCTAATACATTTTAAACCCTTAGCATTCACATTGTTTTAAATCAATCCTGCATTGACTTGTAGCTACAAGATTTTGATGATGTGATTGTATATTTTTAAAAGGACATTGTTGGGGATGTGTGAAAGGTTAGATCTGATTAGTTTTAGCATAAAGCACATAGAATATTAGGGCCGGTTATGGCTGGTTTAAATGCTAAAGGGCTAAAAAGGAAGTCTATATTTTAGTCTGCAAATCTTAAAACATGTCCTCCTTAACCCTTTAGAGCAGCTATATCCCAGCCCAAATATTGTACCTTTTTTATGTCCAAACTGGCCGGATTTGACCTCTCACACCTCCCCTACAAAGTCATTCTAAAAACAAACAATCACATCACCAAATTTCAAAGCTGTGAGATAATGCATGATTAATTCAAAACAATGTAAATAGGAATTACATTTGACTAAATTTCTTTAACTACCTCCTTAGCACAGGTTTTTTTTAAATACAGAACTGCTTGGATATCAAACAGTCTGACCTAAGTAACTTCATATTTTATGGCTGATACAGGATGACAGCTAACATGTTAATAAAGTACATCAATATTTGAGCTTTTATTAAACTCAAGCACAAACATTGATTTTATTGTTTTAAGGTTAGTAAAAGCAGGTCTAATTTTGACAAGAAACTCAGAGGAAATGTCAAATATGGCATTCACATTTAGGAATGTATATATTCAAATATTCAAGGCAGTGTGACCTGGAAGAATTGTTAGCATGCCAGACAAAATGTTTTGTAGCATTTCATCAGCCTTTATGTTCTGAGTTCAAATTCTCTCAAGGTTGATTTTGCCTCCTCTTTACAGGGTCAATAAAACAAGTACCAGTGAACACTGGGGTTGATGTAATAAACAAGCCCCCTACCCCGAAATTTCAGGCCTTGTGCCTTTAGTAGAAGAATTATTGGATCTTTACTTTTTGACCTACAGATTTAAAAAAATAATTTTTTGTAACTAAACACTTTCAAAATTCGTACACTGGTAGAATGTGTCATATAAAACATCTTTTACTCTAAGCCTTTTTGAGAAAAACTTATATTTACAAAGATATTTCACCTTAAAGTTCTCGTATTTCGGTAATTTCAACCAATCAATGACGTGTATTCAGCTGAATAAAATTACTGCTGTTGTTTGTCACCAACAACTATCAGTGGTGTATATTTCATTTGTCACTGTTATTTATGACAACTCTAACCTTAAAACCCTAACACCCTAACCCTAAAACCAGTACAAATACATGAACTATGTCATAAATAACAGTGACAAATGAAAAATACACCGCTGATAGTTGTTGTTGACAAACAATGGCAGTAATTTTATTCAGCTGAATACACGTCATTGATTGGTTGAAATTATTGAAATACGAGAACTTTAAGGTGAAATATCTTTGTAAATATAAGTTTTTCTCAAAAATGCTAAGAGTAAAAGATGTTTTATATGACACATTCTACCAGTGTACGAAGTTTGAAAGTGTTTAGTTACAAAAAATGATTTTTTAAAAATCTGTAGGTCAAAAGGTAAAGATCCGAATTATTATTATTATTATTATTATTAAGATGGTGAGTAGGCAGAATCGTTACTGTGCCAGACAAAATGCTTTGTAGCATTTCTTTTGGCTTTTTATGTTCAGAGTTCAAATTCTGTCAGGGCCAAATTTGCTTTTCAACCTTTCAGGGTCAATAAAATAAGTACCAATTGAACACAAGGTTCGAAGTAATCAATTTGCTTCTTCCTCTAAAATTGCTGGCCTTGTGCCAAAATTAGAAAGGGTTATTATTGAACTTATTACAGGCAACATTAGTTAGTACAACTGTTATCTTGAGGTTTGGTGTAACAAGAATCTTTCTCAGGATTCCTACAGAATACATGATTGCACTTTCCTGCTGGTCAATACCACTAGTCTCAATTTTAATACCATTCAGTCCTGCAGTTAGCAGTTTGAGTATTGTGCCAAGTGCATTGATTATCATAAGAATAATAGTCACCTCTGCCTTCCACAGCCTCTTCATCTCCCTCATTAGGTTTTGTTATTTCTCAATTTCTAACATTATTATTAATGACTTGTAGAGACACAGTATTTTGTTATGCAACTATAAAATACTGTAAAGTATACTAAATATTCTTATAAATCAATACCATGTTCTACTGTGTTAGCAGTGCACTTTACAACATTTATTAACCCTTTAGCATTCAGATTACTCTGTTAAATGTAATATTTATTTATTCACATTGTTTTAAATTAATCATGTATTAACTTGTAGCTTTGAGATATTAATATGATTGTTTATTTTTAGAATGACATTGTAGGATTGGTGGGAGAGGCTGGATCTGGCTGATTTGAACACAAGATATGTAGAATGTTTGGGGCAGATATGGCTGGTTTAAATGGTAAAGGGTTAAGGTTATCTCTACATCCATGCTGGCTATAATTTACTCTTTTATTTGTTTCAGTCATTTGACTGTGGCCATGCTAGAGCACCACCTTTAGTCGAGCAAATCGACCCCAGAACTTATTCTTTGTAAGCCTAGCACTTGTTCTATTGGTCTCTTTTGCCGAACCGCTAAGTTACGGGGACATACCCATACCAGCATCGGTTGTCAAGCGATGTTGGGGGACAAACACAGACACACAAACCTTAATAAATAATTATTAAGGCAGTGAGCAAGCAGAATCATTAGCACACTGAACAAAACGCTTAGTAGCATTTTGCCAAGGTTGACTTTGCCTTTCATCTTTTTGAAGTCAATAAAATAAGTACCAGTTGAGCACTGGAGTTGATATAATCTACTTACCCCCACCCCCAAAATTTCAGGCCTTGTGTCTATAAAAGAAGGTATTATCATTATTATGGCAACAAGCTAGTAAAAGCATTGGCTTGTCAGACAAAATGCTTTAACCCTTTAGCATGTAAACTGGCCAAAATATCCTATTAGTTTTATGCCCAAATTGGCCAGATCCAGCCTCTCACACTGAACTTATAATGTCATTCTTAAAAATAAACAATCACATCATTGAAATCTTGAAGCAACATGATAATGCATGTTTAATTCAAAACAATATGAGGTAATAAACATTAATCTGAATGCTAAAAGGCTGAGCATTTCTTTTGGCTCTGTACATTCTGAGCTCAAATCCTTCCTTCAACCTATATTGTTTTTTGTCTCTCTCTTCCACATATTGCATCCTCTTGGCATTTTCTCACTTAACTATCATCCTTCATATACACTAGTACAGTCTTGCACTTTAGAACTGATTCCTCTATATATATAACTTATTTTTATTAATTTTTTTTTAATAGTTTATATAACCCAGCCTATTATGACATTTGCATGATCTGTGTTTACCAAATATTTCTTTCTGCTAATAATAAATATATTCATTAAAAACCAATGCTAGCCTACATATGGTACATGGTTTTATGGTGGTTGTGTGGTAAGAAGCTTGCTTCCCAATCACATGGTTCCATTTTCAGTCCCACTGCATAACACCTCTTCTGCGTGACGCCTCAGGCCAACCAAATGCTTGTAAGTGGAGTTGGTAGATGGAAACTGAAAGAAGCCAATCGTATTCTTTTACTTGTTTCAGTCATTTGACTGTGGCCACGCTGGAGCACAGCCTTTAGTCGAGCCAATCGACCCCAGGACTTATTCTTTGTAAGCCTAATACTTATTCTATTGGTCTCTTTTGCCAAACTGCTAAGTTATGGGGATGTAAACACACCAGCATCGGTTGAGGGACAAACACACATACATGTACGGCGCGCTTCTTTCCGTTTCCGTCTACCAAATCCACTCACAAGGCTATAGTTGAAGACACTTGCCCAAGGTGCCATGCAGTGGGACTGAACCTGAAACCATGTGGTTGGTAAGCAAGCTACTTACCACACGGCCACTCCTGCGCCTGTACCACAGAACCACTCCTACGTCTTATATATATGTGTGTGTGTTTACCTCCACGTAATTCAGCGGTTCTGCGCCTGTACCACAGAACCACTCCTGCGCCTATATACATGTGTGTGTGTTTACCTCCACGTAACCAGCGGTTCGGTAAAAGAGACCGATAGAATTAGGCTTAAAAAAAGAAGTTCTGTGGTCGATTTGTTCGACTACAAAAAAACTGCTTCAAGGCTGAGCCCCAGCATAGCCACAGTCAAATGGCTGAAATGAGTAAAGGATAAAAGATGTGTATGTGTGTATGTAAAATGGTACGAACACTATAGGTAACTGTGTGTGTGTGTGTACAACATTATATCAAATAAGTACCACTTATATATTGCATGGAACCAAAGTGCTTCCGACTTCGAAAAGCTGCTCCTGATACCCCACCCCTAAATACCCCTTCTGAACGGCCAGCAATTTTTATCAGAGAACAGCTGAGGACAAATAATATTTCAGCTCGATCGATTGACATATTACATATTTCCAATAACGGTTTAATGAAAATTATGTGGAAGTTCTGATCTGTTGACAGCTAAAAGTTTTACTACGACCCATAAATTATTTACCTGTTTGCTTTTCTGTTTACTTTTTCAACGAGAATTTGAAATATAGTTTCTATTGTTGTGAAGAGAGAGCCTCTACATAGTCGTTCGACATGCTAGAAAAAGCAGCTAAATTTTTCTCAAGCCACAAACTACTATCTTTAAAAAAGAAAAGAAAAACACTTTAATGTAGTCCTCGACAGGACTACATTTCTATGTTTTTGATAAGTCTGTTCAACGATGGTTGACTTGAGATTAAAAGAAATTTCGACTGAAAACTGCTAATGAACAATCTTCCTTTATACACCAAGCTAAAAACAGCTGTTCTTCCACGGCCGTACGTAAATCAAGCTACCATCTACTCAGTGTTTACAAATCATTTGTTTATGTTAAGAATTAACATCGTTTAACAACAAACAAAATCCAAACATTCCAGCATGGATGGACGTTGTACCTACGAATGAATAATTAATCGCGTTGGGTGGTTCAGGTTCGATTTTCAGAGTCATTTGCTTAAATTCTCGTACTTTCGGAGTGGTCAATAGCTCGGAAAAGGATAGGTCCCAGCAGGATGATTACTTAAAGATTTATAATATGAATAAGAAATCTTCGTGATATCTCTCAATCGACCACTGGATTATGGAACTTACATATTTATTGCCATCGCAATGTTATTAAAATGAAATGTCCAAAAGTTAGTTTAATTGTAATAGTGTTAAGTCGCGAGAAACTGGACTTTGAATCGATTATACTATTTAAATACGACATAAAGGGTGTTGATTAAAAGGGAGATATACAACGTTTTTGTTTTCATTATTTTTTAACAACTCAAAACATTAACCATTATTTAAATATTAATTCTAGCAGCCAGGTAAGAAGTTCTACTAAGGTAAAATCGACTTGGATTTATTAATATCATATTAACTGTTGATATCAAATGTAAACAATTGTGAGCAGAAATATTTGTTTGGATATAATTAAGAAAAAGAACTTTAATAGACACTTGAGGAAAAGAATTAAAACAAAAACATTATTTATTTCGTTCTTTACAGCCAAATGAAGACGTATGTTAAACAGTGTGTATTTTAGATACATCTACGTTTTATATACGTGGATTTGGAGTATGATAAACGTTAATATTTGGAGTATAATAAACGTTAAGGAGGGGAGGAATTGTGCGTCAAATATGATGATGTCACAGAGAGGGGGGGAATATCAACAACAACAACAGCCAAACACTCGAAAGAATGACAATAATATGGATGGTAAAGTTAAATGAAATTATTAACCAAATATTTTATATTACCTTTTGGGAATGTCTAAATCCGTTTCATTGTCTTCTAATATAAATTCTCGTTTCCTTTTGACACCAGACTCAAATAATCTGTGGCCAAGATAAGAGGAAACATTGCCCATAGTTCAAATGTAAACAGGATAACTCGAAAGCGTCGGGTTGTTACGCCAAGGGAGATAATTATTGTCCGTAATTAGCTCTCCCACCAAGTGAGCAACAAACATAACTAAGAGGAGATAACCGCAACATTGACGTTAATTGGAGTTGTGTGTACGTGTGTATGTATATATGTATATATATATGTATAAAGTACGAAAGAAAATAATAAAAATAATCCAAGCCCAACAATTTTAAGGCAGGGAAGGGGGTAAGTAGATTATACCGACCCCGAAGGGATCAGAAGCAAAGCTGAACTCGCTGCCTTAAAAAAATTTTAATTATTAATATTTCAAATTTTGGCGCAAAGCCAGCAATATTGAGGAAGAAAGTTATGGTCGATTATATGGGTCCTAATATTTGATTGCTACTGTATTTTATCGACTCCGAAAGGAGTCGATAGGCAAAGTCGATTTGGGCGGGACTTGAACTCAGAATGTAAAGAGTCGGAAGAAATGCTGCTTAGTATTTTTGTTCGACGCGCTAAAGATTCTTCCAGTTCGCAGTTTTCTCAAAATTAATCATTCTTTCCACTATATGTACAAGGTCTGAAATTTTTTTTTTTGGGGGGGGGGTAGTCGATTGCATCGACCCCAGTACTCGATTGGTGCTTATTTCACCGATTCCGAAAGGCTGAAAGGCAAAGTCAACGGCGGGATTTGAGCTCAGAAAATAAAGGGTCGAAAAAATGCCGTTGAGAATTTTGTCTGACGCACTAACAATTCTTCCAGCTTGCCCCTCGCAAAATTAATAATGGTTTCAAACTTTGGCACAAGCCCAGCAATTTCGGGGGAAGATGTAAGGCGATTATATTGACCTCAGTAATCAACTGGTACTCATTTTATCGACTTCGAGAGGATGAAAGGCAAAGTCAACCTCTGCGGAATTTGAACTGAGAAAGTAAAGACGGATGAAATGTCGCTATTTTTACCCGATATACTCACAACAGCGATTCTACCTGCTCACCGCTTTCGCTGCCTCAGAATCAATAATCCATTTTACTTTATGCAAATGTCCGAAATTTTGTGGGCGGGTGATAGTCGATTGCATCGACTCTGAAAAGATAAAAAACAAAGTTGATCTCAGCAAGATTTGAGCGCAAAACGTCAAGAGTCGGGGGAAAATGCCACTAAGCATTTGTGTCCGGCGCGCTAACGATTCTTCCAGTTCGCCGCCTTCTCAAAATTAATAATAGTAATAAAAAGCTTAAGATTAGAAGATTATGCTTTGGATGTGTTATTTTCTTTTTTTTTTTTTTTTTCTCTGATTGTGACAAATAAGTAACTATCGTTTGGTGGGTAAAGAAGTGTAAAGTAAGGTCATTCACTTCGTCACAATTATTTAGATGTGGAGCAAGATAACATTTTGGTGTATGCTACCCGTTTAAAATTGTTAAATTACAGTTAACTTAAGGCATTAACCTAGGAAGAGCACTATCTTTAGTGCACAGACTACTAATAACAGTTTAACATAAGCAAATCTACTACTGACATTCAACTAGCACTTTTAACAGGAGCAAACATTCTCACACAAACAAGCGACATGACGCGTAATTTACTAATATAGCTAATAGTGGTGACGGCGATGATAAAAAAAATTCCCAGGGACGTATTCTGTATTAAAGATATATAGTAAGGCTAACATAATGTAGTGAACTAATATTTTTTTTCTATTAAAATTACAAATGTAGTGAAGAGATTGAATTATTAGCTTTAATGATTAATTTCTAGTCAACAAAAGAAAAGACAAAACACACACGATTTATATCGCCGTCTAAAACCCCATAAATCAAGAAAAACATCTGTATGTCATGTTTGTTTAAAGATACAGTATTACAGATCCATTTTAGCGGATTTTACTAATCGGTTTCGCATACGAGAAGGGATATTATGAAAAGTGTAGCCTTACTTTTCATATGAGCCCTTCTAATGAACACCGTCTCAATTTGTAACCTAACTTGTGTATAAAACCGATTGATAAAATCGGCTGAAAAAGACCTATAATAATACTGTATAATATGGTATAGAATAGAATAGAATAATATAGTATGTATGTATGTCTCTTCTATTTTTTAATTATTATAAATGTTCCACTGAGGATGGAGCCGGTTTCCAACAAAGATACAAGGCTTCATCTTTGGGATGTAGTTAACAGAGACAAATTCACATTTGGAACTTGAGAAAAGTCTTGCATATTTTTACTGTTTTACTCACAGATTGCACTTGTAATGTGCGAATTAGCCGATCGATTTCTATTTCTGAAAATCCCAGTTTATCCAGATTCTCCTTCAAGCATTTACTAACAAACCCTAGTGCTCTAATTATTATTGGTATGAATAGGAATTCATAGTCTGGATATAGAAGCTGGAGGTTTCGAAGCAGTTGTCCATAGATATCCTCTTTTTCTTTGATTTTCAAAGGGATATTTATATCTGCAGGGCGGCTGACCTCTATGATGGTATATACCTTTACCCCTCTGTCCCAAACAACAATATCCAGCCTGTTATGTTTACATTTGACAGACATTTTGATGGGAATATTCCAGTATTCCTTGAGTTGGTGTTTATGAATGTATGTTTATGTATGTATGTATGCGGTGGCACGTAAAAAGCACCCACTACACTCACGAAGTGGTTGGCGTTAGGAAGGGCATCCAGCCGTAGAAACATTGCCAGATCAGACTGGGCCTGGTGCAGCCTTCTGGCTTCCCAGACCCCAGTTGAACCGTCCAACCCATGCTAGCATGGAAAGTGGACGCTAAACGATGAGGATGAGGATGATGATGTATGTATGTATGTATGTGTGTGTGTGTGTGTGTGTGTGTGTGTGTGTGTGTGTGTGTGTGTGTGTGTGTGTGTGTGTGTGTACATGATGATTGCTTCATCTTGTCAGATGATAGCCATCTCACATTTAGTCTGACTGTTCTGATTTACTTTCATCCTTGCATTGCACGGATATGGCTTTTCAAACCAGCCAATGGCTTAGTGTATTAAACACAAGTGCCACATGTGGTCTTATGTCAGCGTAGGATTAAATTTAATTAGTTTGTGACAATCGTTGATGAACCTTTAGGTGGGGTTTTAGACCAGGACTGGTTTTTGTATGTCTTGTGCAGATCGAACATGTAGTGGGACCACACTGTCTATTTGTAATCGTTGATTCTCATGGGCCTTCAGTTGGTTTACAAAGCCTGATTTGTAGAGGACACATTGGAAAATATACATACATTCATATATACATTTTATGTACATGTATATACATATGAGGGGTACTGAAAAGTTCCTTGAGGATCAGTTAATTAAGATTTTATTCAACATAATCCCCTCTCAGATTCACACACTTATTGCAGCGGTCCTCCAGTTTTCTAAGCTTTGTAAATTAACTTGGAAGATTGGGCTTCCAACCAGTCCTTTCGCGACACCCTTAAAGCCAGGAACTTTTCAGCACCCCTTCGTATATATATATAAAGCAAAAAGCAAACATAAATATAAATAATTTAAGAGATATTCAAGAGATATTAGCATTACTATTAGGTTGTTCCGAAAATAATGGCCGCTCTGTGTTTTGAAATGCAATTTTATCATAGTATCTTAATTATATTTTAGGTGAATTTCGACATACTTAATAATTGATGCATGCTCTTTAATAATTTTCTACTTATTTCAGATAGAAAACATTCTTGAAGCATAGGTGCCCTTAATTATGAACATGACAAAAAATAAATCCTTCGCTTACTTTTCTTGCATGAGTTCCAGCTTGGGCACAATGCCTCCCAAACTGCTGCCACAATCATCAGAGCATGGGGAGAGGGATCCACAAGTGTTCGCACTGTACGAAGGTGGTTTCAGAAATTCCATAGTAGTGATGAGAGCCTTGAAGATGAAAAAGGTAGAGAACGACCATGCAGTCTTGTCAATGAACAATTGAAAGCAATTGTAGAACAAAACCTACGTCAACGTGTCAGAGAAATGTCTCAGGCACTTGGTATTGGTATTGCAACGATTTCACGCAACCTGCAGAAGATTGGTAAGGTGAAAAAGCTCGATAAATGAGTACCGCATGAGTTCAATGAAAATCAAAAAGTTCGGCGTTTTGAAGTGTACTCCATGCTATTTCTGCGAAACACCAATTGATCCCTTTCTAGATCGAATAGTCACTTGTGACGAAAAGTGGATCCTTTATGATAACCGTAAACGATCAGGACAATGGCATGATCGTGATGAGTACCTAAACATTTCCCAAAGCCAAAGTTGCATTAGCAAAAGATTATTGTGACTGTCTGGTGGTTTGCAATTGGTGTTGTCCATTACAGCTTTCTGAAAGCCAATCAGAGCATTGCAGCCGAGGTTTGCTGCAATCAACTCGCTGAAACGAATGTTCACTTTCAAAAAACGAGACCTGCATTAGTGAATCGGCGTGTTCCAATTCTGCTCCACGATAATGCAAAGCCACATGTTGCAAGAATGACGCTGCAAAAGCTTACAGACTTGGGATACGAGACTTTACCACATCCTCCATATTCTCCTGATCTTTCACCCACTGACTACCATTTTAAAAACCATTTAAACACGTTTTTAAGTGATAAAACTTTCAAGTCCAAACCAGAGGTGGGATCAGCTTTCAAAGATTTTTTAGCATCAAAGCCAATAAATTTTTATCAACGAGGCATAAATAAATGTTCACGGCTCATACTTTGACTAATCAAAATATTTCTATTGTTAATTTTTCCAGAATAAAATTATGTTTCTGGAATAGGCTATTATTTTCGGAATAACCTAATAGATTGATACTAAAGAAAGAATGGAAAGAGTAAAAGTTATGGAGTGAAAACTATAATACTTCGGATGAAGTCCGTCTTCGAAAACTTGAGGGGAGATCTGCACTCAAAATCTGGACAGCGACGAAATGATGCTCACCTGTAATACAATATTACTGATTTGAAGACGGTGCTAGTCGGTTTATAGATTTTCTAATTTATCAACTTCTAGAGAGATAAAAGGCGAAACCTTGGCGAAATCTGAATTCAAAACGTAAGACGAAAAAAAAATGAGACTAAAACTGCCAAGTATTTTGTCCATGTTCTAATTATAAGAGATGGTAGTCATTCTGGGGTCTAAGTGATTTTTTTCTTCTTTTTTTTTATGTAAACCAATGGGTCTCAAACTTTTAGAACTCAGCACCCTTTTTCACTGAATGGTGGCTTGCAAACGCCCTTCACTCCATATTTTGCAAAAGGCGAGTGTATATTAATCAAACAGCATCTGTAATGACTTAGCTAGAGAGGTGTGCCGCCGGAGTATAAACCAATATAGACTTATACAGCAGACCCAAAAATACTTTCCCCATAAAAGTATCGCCCGAGCGGAACACCTACTCCACTAGCAACGATTCTGAGTTAATTTTACGCATTTGTTTATTATCCTATTTTCCAGAATATGATTTTCCCATATATTTATCTGGACTAGAGCCCCTTTACTCTCTTTTCTCTCTTTTACTTGTTTCAGTCATTTGACTGCGGTCATGCTGGAGCATCGCCTTTAGTCGAGCAAATCGACCCCAGGACTTATTCTTTGTAAGCCTAGTACTTATTCTATCGGTCTCTTTTGCCGAACCGCTAAGTTACGGGGACATGAACACACCAGCATCGGTTGTCAAGCGATGTTGTGGGGACAAACACAGACACACAAACACACACATATATATATACATATACACGACAGGCTTCTTTCAGTTTCCGTCTACCAAATCCACTCACAAGGCTTTGGTATGCTCACAATGTCTTTCCATCAAGGGAACCTATCCCTCATGTTAAGAACCACCGAGTAGACTAAAGGTGGTACACTATATATATATGTAGCGAATTTTGCATGCATGAAGTGGATTCGATCCACTATAGCCAAATTTAAACTAACACTGCTACAGAACTTTCCCCACGGTGGAACAATGTTTTTTCTCTGACAGCAGTTTTTACATTTTCCAGATGCCTTTTAGCGAGGCCAAAATAATGTTTTCACCACTTGACCCTTTCTAACCTCTTCTACTTCACCAAAAGCTAGAATAGATAACAGGACCACCAACTAAATATGTTGTTCTCAATGATATATCTATCCTTCTGGATCTTTATATAAGCTAGCATATCCCAAGCGAAAATCAGTTAGTCACCAACCGGTGACAACTCAACGAGGTCTGGCTGACCAACCTTGGTCAGAGGGAGAAAGCAACTGTGAGACAAAACCCTACCGTTCTCTCTAGCTCTAATTCTGTCCTCTCACAACAACATTCTATCGCTATCTGTGGATTACTACTAACTATATGTATGCGTAAAACTATGTAAAGAAAACATTCTACCGCAGCAAACTTTACTTTCGCATGCATTTGGATGTATCAAAACCTGCCCGTCGAGGCGAGGTATATGTAACGTAGCGGTAAATAAAAACTTTCTTAAAACTTTATACATTGTGCATCTTTCTCATCCTACAACATGCAATTATAACCACAAATTATTATCGTTACCACTGCTGACCACAACATATCATAATGTGTACCAAATCATAATAACAAATTATTTCTCCCGTTACAAATAAAATTTCTACCGTTACAATTTTTGCCGTTACACACACAAACACACATATTTATATAAGCACGCCGGGCGAAATACTTAGCGGTATTTTGTCTGCTGCTACGTTCTGAGTTGAAATTCCGCTGAGGTCGATTTTCGGAGTCGATAAATTAACTACCAGTTACGCACTGGGGTCGATATAATCGACTTTATCCGTTTGTCTGTCCTCTCTGTGTTTAGCCCCCTGTGGGTAGTAAAGAAATAGGTATTTTGTCTGCCGTTACGTTCTGAGTTCAAATTCCACCGAGGCCGACTTTACCTTTCATCCTTTCGTGGTCGATAACTTAAGTACCAGTTGCGTCTGATCGACTATCCTCCTCCCCAAAATTTCGGGCCTTGTGCTGAGAGTAGAAAAGAATATATATATATATATAATATAAATAATATATAAATATATGCATATATACATACATATATGTACATACCTACATATATATGTTTATATATATATATGCGTATATGGGTACAGGACATCAAAAAAACGTTGAACACAATGAAAAACGCAAACATAAAAGCAAAAACATAGAAACGAACTTTTTTTCAAACAACGAAAAAAACCCAGAGAAACGAGACATACAACATATGAATTATTCTGAACGCTTCTCTCTCACTCCTCCTCCTCGACTCTCTCATCGCTAACACGTGATGAGCGGGAAGCCATCATTCTGACTACTACCTTCACAAAGACTAAACGGTCATATCCTCTCTCTTCATAAGCTCGTCTCCTTGAACGTTCAGAATAATTTTTCCATCGTCTTGACTTAACAACCCTCATCGTTTCTTTTTACTGTTTTGTTCTTTTTTATTGTTTTTACTGTTTTGTTCTCAATTAAATTTTATTTAATTTGCTTTGCGGGATGGATTGTTTCAACGAAGTCGCGTCCTGTCCTTACCTTCGGATTGCGGAGTAGATGAAACAGGGACAAATGAAGAAGGGGAATATTCTATATGTTGTATGTCTCGTTTCTCTGTTTGTTCTTCGTTGTTTGAAAAAAGTTCGTTTCTATGTTTTTGTTTTTATGTTTTCGTTTCTCATTGTGTTCAACGTTCTTTTAATGTCCTGTGCCCATATATGCATGTATATTTACATATATATGTAGGTATGTATATATATGCATGTATATATGCATGTATTTATATATTATTTATATTATATGATCGAACGCCACGCATCCTTTTCCAAGTAAGCTTTATATATATATATATATATATATATATATATATATATATATATATATACAATTGAAAAATAGGATAAAATCTTTATAAGAATTTATCAAATAGTTAACGTGAAAAACCTTATAAGGGAAAAATCCATCAATTATTCCTCTTAAATATATTTATTTATATTAAGGACCTTACTATACATAAATGCCCTTTATATACATACATACATATATATATATATATATATATATATATATATATATAATATATATATATATATATATATATATATAAGGTTAATCCAAACGGGAAAACAGAAAAAACAACAACACGTGGAACAATTACAGTATTATTATTATTAGGCGCACAGGAAAATGGAAGAAGGAGGGTATGACGTTTCGAGCGGAGCTCTTCGTCGGAAACATAAGAGAAAGAAAGATCCCGAGACGGGAGGACAGAGGAAAAAAAATTGCAGGTAGTCTTCACGAGGTCACATACTGAAAAGACGGAAGTTGTAAAAAAGGAGGAAAATGTTTTTTAAAAACAGGAGAGCTGAATCAAAGAGGGAATGGTAAAAAAGGTGTGCGAGAAAACGAGGGTGTGTGTATGTGTGTGTGCGTGTGTGTGTATGGTGGACAGTGGCTAGTAGCAGGCAGTAGTAGAGTTAAAGGAGTGTGTGGGGGTACCCTAGCAAGTGAGAAAGGCAGGTCAGAAACAGGGAGGTATGTGTGTGTGTGTGTGTGTGTATGTATGTGTGAGTGTGTGCGTGTGCGTGTGTGTATGTGTGTGTGAGGCGAGATAAAAAAACAAAAAATATGTATATGTTAGCGCGTGCAGGGCGAACAGATGACATAGCAAGTCTCGAGT
The DNA here is from genome assembly GCF_006345805.1 of Octopus sinensis. Taxonomy (NCBI): domain Eukaryota; kingdom Metazoa; phylum Mollusca; class Cephalopoda; order Octopoda; family Octopodidae; genus Octopus; species Octopus sinensis. Next base: position 139,760,914 of record NC_042998.1, on the reverse strand, counting down.
GAGTGGTCAGTGGTAAAAAATGGGAGGAAGGAGGGAAGAAGGGAAGGAGGGAAAGGGTGGGGGCGTATGTAACGTGCCAGTGTGTGTGTAGAGTGGTAGTGTGTCCAGTATGCGTAGTTGTGTGTATGGCAAGTAAATTTGAAGTGTGTGTAAGTGTAATGTATATATATATGCAAATGTGTGTGTGTGAGTGGGTGTGTGTATGTGTGTGCGTGTGTGTACAAAGAGGGGGGGTTAAGGAAAAAAAAACTGCAGCGGAGGGGGGGGAAGGGGAAGATGGAAGAGTGGTCCCGCGGCGACAGGCGTGGGAGAACCCAAAGACACGCGCCGGCCCCAGATACGTACAGGAGATCTAGTCGGTCAAACCACGAGCGTGGTGCATGCATGCGCGAACGTGCACAAGCGTGTATGTGCGCGCGCCTGCGAGTGTGTGTGTAAGTATGTATGTGTGTGGATGTGTGAGTGTGTCTGTGTGTAAGTCTGGGTGTCAGTGTGTCCGATGAATGTATGTAAGTATGTGTGTGTATATGTGTGTATATAGATGTATGTCCGTGTGTGTGTGTGTGTGTATGTGTATGAGTGTGTATGTATGTACGTGTGTGTGTGTGGAAGTGTGTGTAGGTGCATGTGTATGCGCGTACATGCAGGTGTGTGAGTGAGTGTGTGTGTATGTATGTGTGAGTGTGTATGTCTGTGTGTGTAGGATGCATGTGTGTGTATGGGTGTATGTATGTGTGTGTGTGTATGTATGTGTACGTGCGCGTGTGTGTGTGTATGCATGTATGCGTATGAATGTGCGTATGTGTGTGTGCATGTGTGTAGGTATATATG